>NC_056732.1:49775049-50375049 GCF_019279795.1 Protopterus annectens | reverse complement strand
TTGATCAGGAATTATCTATACCTCCCTATGAGGATTCTGATGCTGAGGAGTCTATTCCATCTGCATCTCCTCCTGAGGATTATTCATTTGGAGAAACCCTGCATACTTTGAGGGAGCATTTTCACTGGGAGAGTCAAGACTTCTCAGAATCAAAAAAGAGGCTCAGGGATTTCCTTCTTCTCCCTCAGCACAAGCCTTTAGCCATTCCCCCTGTTTTAGAAATTGTGGATGATGTGTTTTTGGAGTCAGGCTTGACCCCTGACTCCTTACCTCCGGCTTCCAGTAAGCCTGATAGATATTACAGGGTCCCTGACTCGCATAAATTTTTATTTAGAAACCCTGCTGCTGATACTGAAACTATTTCACAGGGCCCAAAGGGAGTTAAGGCCTCAACAGCAAAAAATCCTACCCCCTCTGACAGAGATTCAAGGGCACTGGACAGATGGGGAAAAAAGGTTTATACATCTGCAACCTTGGCAATCAGGGCCTTAAACTGTCAATTTCATATGCTTAAGTACCAATAACGTTATGGGATTGCTGAAACAGAAAATGATGTTGATTTCAGAATGTGCAGAAAATAAAGAATTGCAGGAATTATTGCATGCAGCTTAACAAGTTGGAAAGCATTCTTTGCAATGTGGTTTTGATTCTTTAGAGGCCTTCTGCAGGGCCGCAGTTACTGGATCTGTGATTAGGAGGCATGCATGGTTAAAGGAACAAAATTTGCCTGATCATGTTAAAGCTAAATTGCTAGATGCACCTTTACAGCATGATTCTCTATTTGCTATTAAGGCAGAAGATGTTTTAAAGAAAATGGAAGACAAAGCTAAGTCTATGCAAACTGTTAAAGACTTCTTACAAGTGCAGCCACCAAGATTCAGTAGACACTGGCCTACAAAAAAATTGGTCCTTTCCTGTGTCAGACAGAGGTCAAAGGGGCAAATCCAGACACCCTAAGGGTTCCAGATACGCAAGACTCATATAGGTCAAAGCAATGGGGCGCATCCACCTCCAAATCTGGAGGAGATAAAGCGCAAACCTACAGAAAGCAATACCAATGACTTCCCTCTGCCTACACCAAGCACTTATCTTTTGGCAGCACCCATAGGGGGAAAATTAGCACTTTTTGCTCAAAATTGGCAGTTAATAACCCAGGACAAGTGGGTACTAAACATCGTATCACAGGGATACAGATTCCATTTCCACACTCTGCCAATGACAAATGGTTGGCCAGATCTGCCAAAAAAAATCAATGGGCAGAGGCACAGAAACAGGTTACGTCACTCATGGATATGAGGGCCATTCAGACAGTACCAAAACAGGAAAAAGGACAAAGTTTTTACTCAAGACTGTTCTTCATACCCAGAAAGGACAAGGCCTAGTGGCCAATACTGGATTTATCGATTTTGAACACATACCTGGACATTCCAGAATTCAAAATGCTGACATTGCAGCAGCTTCTGCCCATGCTGGGCAAGAATGCTTGGCTGGTGACTTTAGACCTAAAAGAGGCATACCTGCATGTTCCAATAAGACAGTTGTGCAGAAGATACCTCAGATTCAAGGCTGGCTTAATGCATTACCAATTCTCTGCACTGCCCTTTGGCTTATCTACTGTGCCCAGGGTCTTTACAAAGTGTCTGGCACCAGTAATTGCATTTTGCAGACAAAGAAGTATGCAAATATATCCTTACTTGGACGACTGTCTCATTCAAGCAGAGAACATGGACACTCTTCTTCGACACCTGGCATTTGTGAAAAGGCTTCTAACATGCCTAGGGTACACAGTAAACGAAAAGAAATCACAACTGGTACCCTCTCAAAAGATAACATTCCTGGGTGCAAGCTTGAATACAACTGCCCAGATGGCTTACGTCACGCCAGACAAACAAAGGCAACTGACTACTTACTTCAAACTGATGGCAACAAAAGCGCAGTCTTCTGCAAGACACATTCTGCAGGCTCTGGGCTTCATGGCATCCTGCATCCTGCTAATTCCATATGCAAGACTGCGTATGAGGAAACTTCAGTGGTACCTAAAAAGTTCATGGAGTCAACATTCACACAGTCTGGAAACAATGATTCCTCTCATTCCCTGCCTGCAACAGGAGTTTCTATGGTGGGCAAAGGCCTGTCACCAAAACGTGGGACAGCCCTTCACTCTACCCCCTGCCAGCCAAACCTTAACAGACGCATCAGACTATGCCTGGGTGGCCCACATGGCAGGAAGATGCATTCAGGGCATATGGGCACCAAAACAAATGCATCTACATATCAACCAGAAAGAGATGCTAGCTGTTCAAAATGCCTTCAAGGACTTACTTCATCCAGGGCAGCTACTGATAAAGACGGACAATACCACAGTCATGTGGTATATAAACAAGCAAGGGGGCACACCCTCATACCCCCTTTGCAGATTAGCCATGGCACTGTGGGACACAGCTTTGACCTGCCAAATACATCTTCAAGCTCAATTCATACCAGGAAAACAAAACACTCTGGAAGACGATTTAAGCAGAAACCTTATGGATCTTCACGAGTGGAAACTAAATCCACAAGTCTTCAGCATGATAACAGAGAAATAGGAGAGCCCAGATATAGATCTATTTGCCTCTCCTCAAAATTATCAGTTGAAAAGATTTTGCACAAGGACTTATCACAGACAAGCATGGAAAGTGGATGCTCTATCCTTCAGTTGGAAAAACCTATCAGTTTACGCCTTTTCTCCTCTGCCTCTTCTACCCAAGTTCCTCCTAAAAGTCAGACAAGAGAAGCCAAAGATGATATTAATTGTCCCGGACTGGCCCTGCCAATACTGGTACCCAGTCCTAAGGAGCTTGTCTCAATACTCAGCTTGGATCTTGCCTCAAAGACCACAACTACTGTCCCAGCAAAACAATCAGATCCTGCACAATCAACTACAGACTCTGAACCTGGCTGCATGGCTAATCATGTAATCATACAAACGACACCTCTCAGTAAAGCTGTGATGGATGTCATTTTGAAAGCCAGAAGGCCTAGTACTAGAAAATCTTATGCTGACAAATGGAAGTGATTCTGTGCTTGGAATCAAGCACAAGGAACTGATACAGCAGAACCACATATTCCTCAGATATTACAATACTTGACTGAGATGCTTGACAAAGGCCTATCTTTCTCATCAATCAAAATCCATGCGTCTGCCATTTCGTCTCATTACAATACAGAGCCACCAATTTTTTCTCATGCTTTACTAAAGCAGTATCTTAGAGGAGCCAAAAATTTAAGGCCTCCTAGAAGATCACCATTACCTGCATGGGACCTCAATTATGTGTTGGAAAAGCTCACCCTGTCTCCATTTGAGCCAGCTTCTACCGCTGATATAAAGTTGTTCTTATGGAAGACAGCACTGCTACTAGCAATTTCTTCAGCAAGAAGAGTTTCAGAGCTACAGGCCCTCATGGCTGTAGAGCCTTTTATCATATTTTACCCAGACAGGGTGTCTCTGAGGACAAATCCTACTTTTATGCTTAAGGTGGTTTCCAGTGTGGCTCTTAACCAAACAATTCCTCTGCCAACTTTTTATCCAAATCTGCAGAACAAAGGGGAGAGGATTCTGCATTCCTTGGATGTACACAGACAGCTAAGATTTTACTTGAGCAGGACTAAAGCTCTAAGAAAAACTGTGCAGTTATTAGCGTCATATGCTGCAGGATCAGAAGGAAAGGCTATTTCAAAGCAGACAATTTCAAAGTGGATAAGCCACTGCATCCGTTTCTGCTACTTACACCATGGTAAACCTGTGCCCAGGGGCATTAGGTCTCATTCCACCAGAACTGCAGCTACTTCAGCAGCCTTTCTCAGAGGAGTACCAACCAAAGACATTCTAGAGGCTGCTACTTGGAGTTCTGTTCACACCTTTACAAAGCATTTCCATTTGCCTCTTTACTCTAAGTCCAGGGTAGGCTTTGCCACTGCAGTGCTGTAGGGCCTTATATCCGCACCTAATGCTGTTTAGCTCCAGCCTCCCAACCATAGCTTTGGGATTCTACCCAAATGTAATGACTGCAACAGTGAAACACAAAGAACATAGTACAGTTGTGTACACTTACCATAAATGTAGATGTTCGAGTGTATTCACTGTTGCAGTCCAGGTTACCCTCCCGCCATCCCCCTGTCATTCTAAAGTTTATCTTTCCTTCTATATCTTCTCCAACCTATGTGGTGTATTTGCTTGTAAATGAAGGTAAAGTTTATATTGATGCATGTATATATTTATATAATATTGCTACCTTTTTGGGGGCACCTGACATTGGGAGCAAGAAAAACTAAATAAAATGGCGTTGGCTGCATGCTTTATACCCTTGATGACCTGACGTCATGGATGAGAAGACAGCAACCGACGCAGGAATTCAGGCCGACTGAGGACAATCTGCTTACCCAAATGTAATGACTGCAACAGTGAATACACTCCAACATCTACATTTATGGTAAGTGTACACAACTGTACTTTCTTCTGGTTCATTTACCGCTGTGCCTAGAAAGAAAAAAAGTTACCAAGGAGTTTTTGTCATTGTGTTGGATTCAGTTTGTGTGTCAGCCACTAGCAGGTGAACCTGAGTAGCCACTGATTATTCCTCAGACCACTCACTTAAACACTCTGACTTCCTCTGTTGCAGTTCTTTAGGCCATCAAGAACTGGGGGAGGGGTCAGTCTTGTATTCTCCAGCTATTAAAGTGTTCAGTACAAGCATGGGAGGACCATCTTCTCTAAGTTTGGGAGACACTTCTGGAGCTGGAACTCCTTCTCGGGGTAGCTGAGACAAGAGACCATTAGACCAGACAGATGTCCTTCCTTCGAGTTGATCTTTTTTTGCAGGAACTCCTTTAAAAAAAAAAAAAAAAAAGACTAAACATTGCTCATCTGAAGATGTAATTACAATTAAGAAAGATGAATTTCTTGCCTTCCCAAGGCAGGCATTACAGGCAATGAATCCTGGTAGGCAGTGGCCATTATAGGTGGGCATCCCCGATAAAGTAATTTGTGAGAAAACAAGGTTTGATGATTCTGACTTTAACAAACATTTGGCTTTTTCTCCTACAGATTTCCAAGCCCAGTTCTCTGATTGTGAGGAAAATATTTTTTATCCACCTATGGAGAAATGTGTCTTTTAATCAGACAACAGCTAGGATGAATGACGTATTTTTGGGGAACAAACAGATGTTCTTCTGAACTGATAAGATGCTATGTTACAAATGGATATACCTCATTCCTGTCCCATCCCTCCTATACTGCCATCTCTGGAGGATGTGTTGAATGCTACCTGTACTCATTCTGATACCCAGCAGTCAGTCCCTTAAAAAGCTGAAAAATTGTATAAAGTACTTCAGACTGATAAATGTATTTTCTCTCACCTTAGATCAGACCCAGCAGCAGTTTCCACTATGTCACATGCTGGCAACAGGCTGGTCCTAAACACGAACCTTTCTCATGGTGGCAAAGAAGACAAGATGTTGGACTTCATAGTTAACAGAATGTTTTTTCTCTTCTATGTCAGCCTTCAGAATTCTTAATTACCAGGTTTATGTAGAAGTTTATGCTTTGCCATAGGGACCCTCTGAGGGAATTGGCTACCACTGTTCCTATAGAGCAAAGCTCTTTTTCATATCAGACTGTGTCTATACCCTGCCCCAGATATACAAACATGCTTTGAAGAGTGTGTGTCATTGTGCAGGTACCGTGTCTAGGGCCACTGCTACACTGTTGGGGAAGGTATGCTCATCTGCATAATCAAATTCGTACTGATGGGGTAAAGTCTGAAATCTTAGATTCTGTTTTAGATAAGGAGGTATTGTTTGGCTTATCTGATTCCCAGGTTCTCAAACAGTATGATGAAAGAGGGTAAACTAATTACACGTGTTACAGATGAGGCATGTCTGCAAAATAACTTGACTAAATTGACCTTTTGGGCACAAGATAATAATATGCTGATAAAATACATAAAAAACTAAGCATATGAGATTTGAGAGACATAAACTGAAAGGTGAATATTTAATACAGCACACAGTGATTGAAACTGTAGACTCATTTAAGGACCTGGGTATATAGGTAGATTCAGCTATGAGTTTTTCTAATCATATCAACCAATTGGTTAATGATAGTTATAGAGCTATAGGTTGTATAAAAAGATTTCTAAAGTCTAGGAAATAAATGAGGAAGTCATTGTTAGTTACATTAGACTGAAACTTGAGTATGAATAACAATATGGAAACGCTATAAGAAAACAAGCGTGACTAAACTGGAAAGAGTACAGCGTAAATATACCAAGAGCATCCATGGATGTGAAAATTGGGTCTATATCAGAACACTGAAGTTTTAAAACTTTGAATGTTCTAATATTGACCCCTGTTCAGCGAACGCTAAAAAAGAAGCTGCAGAACACCGAATTCTTTCCTAGGGAAAGAATTCGGTTGGCTGGTTCTGTGGCTTTGCTATTTTCAGCACTGTGGTGGAAAGTTACAGGTCAGGTTCAGGTAAGTGTGCGATTGTGTGTACGTTAGGGTTAGGGCACGGGTTATTTGTGTTAGGGTTAGGGGTGGGTTAAGTGAGTTAGGGTTAGGGCGTGGGTTAGGTGAGTCTGCGATAGTGACGGACCTTAGGGTTAGGGTTTGAGTTAAGGTAAGTGAATAGATAGTGTATGTACAGTTTAGTGTAGGGTTAGATGTAGAATTTTAAGTGTATGTGTGTGGATTGATGTTTTTCTTTGGTGTGCTTGTGTTGTGTGTGTGTGTTTCGGAATAGCAAATTTTTCCCTTGGGAAAAAATTTGTTGTTCTGATTGTTTGATATTTTGTGGTTTAGATATTTTAGGTTCGATGAAATAGCGTTCGCTATTTTCATCTTTCGATAGCGTGATATAAACGCGTGAAAATTTAGCTTATTGTGAAAGACTAAAATATCTGAAGTTGTGCAGTGCCTCATACATATATCTAAGTGGAGATCTTATTCGGGTATATAGGGAATTTAGAGACAACTACCTCTGGGAATGTTTGGGGTTACCAAAAAGTACTAGATAATCATAGTAATGAGAAGTGTACTAATTGGTTCTCTGACATAATAGTTGATAGATGGAACAGACTACCAAATTACATTAAAGTAAGTACTAGTTTAGATATTTTTAAGAACAGCATGGACACTTATATTATGGGAACAAGTGTTTTGGTATATTGGCAAGCTAGAATGGTATTAATGCCCATACATGAAATATTTGTATGTAAGTATGCATGTAAAGAGGGAAACTGATTGACTGTCATTTTCTGGCAAACATGGTGCTAAAGAGATGGCAGGAGAGAAATAAGAAATGGGGGTCATTTCAGAAAGAGGGACACACCATCAGTACAGAATGACTGTGCCAGCATTCTTTCCCACTTCTAACTCTTCCAGCTAGAATAGTTACAAATCTGTCCTACAGACTAGTCCTCAGCATCCACCTTTGGAAAAAGATTGTCTCATATTCTTGGCAGATAAAACTGGTATACTGAATACAAAAACCTTTCAGGGGATTTCCTCCAAACCAAACAGAACATTTCTCAGGTTCGTCAGTTTTTATACATCCGAGGAGACTTAGAATCAGTGCCTGCAAGTCAGAGGGAAAAAGGCTTCTATTTCAGAATGTTTCAGGTTTGAATAAAAGAGGCCTCGTAATGTTTGACTGAAAATGATTGGGTAGATTATAAGTGATGTGTAATGTCTGCAAATGGGAGTGTGTCAGTATGGTTTGTGATGTAAAATGGTATCGGTGTGGTTCGTTTTCATTTATATAAATGTATGATTGCGTATGTCATAAGTGATGGTTTAATAAAGATGTTTCTTGTTTAAAAAAAAAGGATCAGGAATTGAATCATTTTTGTAATGTTGCTTAGGTTATATGATATATAGCAATATATGTGAAGCATAATGTTTGTTAATTTAATACAGCTTGATTACTTTTGTATAAATGTAAATTTGCCTATGTCACAAGTGATAATTCAATAAAGGTGTTGTAAAAAAAAGAGAGGCCTCCTGGAGATCAGTAAAAGATCTTTAATTTATAAATCTATATCTGAAAGTACCAAAATTCAAAATTTTGACCTTACAGAACGTGTTACCTGTCATTCATTCCATGAGGTTCTCATTACCACATTCCCATAGCTGTGGTCTTCAGAAAATATAAGGTTCTGTGATTCTGGGACACATTATCGTTTTTCTGCATTGCCCTTTGGATTATCTACAGCTCCAGGGGTTTTCACAAAATGCTTAGCTCCAGTTATAGTTTATTGCAGACTAGATGGTATTCACAGTTTTTTCTCATTTTGATGACTTTGTTATGTTTGTAGAGTCTTTATCCAGATGTTAAGAGTCATTAAGATAAGTTATGATGTTAAGTTGTCTATCTCGCCTTCATTCTTGCTGGTTGGGTTCGGAGCCGATCTTCGGCTCCGACTCATCCATCTTCTAAAGCTCGAGAGCTGCATACTGGCTCGAGGTCTCCCCATATCCCATGATGCCTGGCGCTAGAAACCCAGATCTCGTTTACCGCTTCAGCTGCGAGGTTGCTCTACTGGCTCAAGACGTATAAAACCTTTATATTGTGTCTTAAAAATAGTTAAATTTAGCATAGAAGTTATCGTTAGAATAGATTTTGTTAATCATAGTGTGTTCGTACCTGTATCCTTGTTTTTTCCTCAGAAGCTCATAGTCATTTAGAGAGTTCCCCTCCCCCCTTCTCTTTTTTCTTAAGGTTTCCGTTTAAGTTACAGGATTACCTTATATCTAAAAGGTATCCGTTTAAGTTATTTCTTCCCTTCTCTTTAAAAAAAAAAAAAAAAAAAAAGTTTAAGTTAGTTAGTTTTGCTATAGTTCAGTATAGTTTTTGTAGTGTAGTGCTTCTGGTAACTGTAAGGTATTTTACTGTAGCTTGTTACCTTAACCTTTTTGTGTGTGTGTGTTTTTCCTTGGATTTTTCTTTTGTTAGGATGTCCAAGGATCCTAAGCCGTCCGGATTCAAGAAGTGTGACTCATTCTGTCAGAAGATGTCTCTGACAGATCGTCACACTTCTTGTGTTTATTGTCTGGGCACCGTGCACCTGCAGGACTCTTGTTCGATTTGCCATGCGTTCAGTCCAAGAGTCCTGCAGGAGTGCAAAAACATATTGATCTTGAGGGGTCTACTTAAACCCCAAGATTCACCTGTGAAGGCTCAGCCCGTGAAATCTTCTAGGCCACCTAAACCTTCGGCTGCCAGTTCGGAGCCGTCGTTGGGTGAAGCCATGCCATCCATCTCAGCTCTGGCTGGAACCGATGTTCCTCCCTCCCAGTTAACTCCGACAAGTTCTTTGGAGCCGTCTGAGAGTCGAAAAAGGTCAAGGTCCCCTTCTTTGGAGTCTATACATTCGGCTCCGAAATCGCCTCTGCTCCAGTCAGAGCGTAGTCATCGCTCATCACACTCTTCTCGGTCCTCAAGACTTTCGGACCATGACTTGGAAAGAGTGCTCAGTAGGCTGCTAAAATCGCAGGCCTTAGCCAAAATGTTGTCCAGCCCCCCTCATCAGGCATCGGCTCCGTCCACAACTATAGAAATTCCTCCTCCGACTCATCCTTTGAGCTCAGAGCCGGAGTTAGTTGGGGTTCAAGTCGTGGAACCGTTGGCTCCGATACCTTCTCCTTCGGTTCCATTGTCAGCTCCAATCCCTTCTATGGTACCAACACTGGAGAGATCTGGGCGCCGGGACTCCCTGGTTGGCTCCGAGGGGGCGAGTGGCATTGGACCCTTGTCCAACCCCGCTCTCCCTCTCGGTGCTTCGGCGCAGGTGAGTTCGGCTCCCACATCTGCCTCAGAGCCGTCTCCCTTGGTGCGGGGAGGGCTTCTGGTTTCTTCAGAGCCTGAGCCTTCTCTTTGTCTGGGCAGGAACGCCTTTGAGGTGATGAGGAGTGTACTGACCCCAGAGTCAGTCCCACGATCGACCCCATCGGCTCCTCCCCCTAGGGTGCCTGCGTCAGCCACTGCCCCTCTTCCAGACCCTAAGCATGGGGATCCAGCGCTGCAGAACACCCCTTTGGGTGTATCCTCCTCTTCCGAGGCCTCCCCTGACCATTCAGAGGAGCCACCTCGCAAGAGGAAATGCAAGAGGAAGCATGTTGACTCCCCCGAGTCTGTCACGTCAGATACCGACTTAGAGGAGTCGGAAGGGTCCCCAAGATCCCCCTCTGAAGATGTCTCCTTCTCAGACATCCTTGAGATGCTTAGGCAGAGGGGGAACTGGACTGCCCTAAGTCCTTCTGAGGATGAGTTGGTATTCCTGGACGCGTTTGGATCCTGACCTTCCACCTCCTGGGTGTCTCCGCCTTTCGACCCACTGATGTCTCTGGTGGCTCGGAAGGCGTGGACGGCTGCAGATACAGTGGAACCGACCCCTAGAAGACCGACTAAATTCATTACTGCACCGCAGGACAAACATTTGTTGACCAAAGGTATCGCCGTTGATGGTGTGGTGGTAGCGGTGGCCGCAAAGAAGGAGTTGGCTGAAACTTCTTCATCTGTCCACCCCCTAACAAGGAGTCCAGGATGATGGACAGATATGGGAAGCGGATGTTCTCTTCAGCGACCTTTTCTATGCAGTCCCTGAATTACCTGTGCCACTTTAACCCGCCTTCAGAGGGATCCCCTGAAAGAACTTGGAGATACCCTCCAAGATCCATCAGCTGAGGGGGCCCAGGCTAAGGCAGCCTCCCAGCTGGTGACTCTTAACTCAGTGGTAAACTCCTCCATGAGGCTTATTTCTTATGCAGCCGATGGAGCGAGTAGAGCTGCAGGCACAGGTGTGGCCCTAAGGAGGCACGCTTGGATGCGGCTATGTAACTTTGCGGAACCCTTCAGAGCGTCTTTCACCAACACCCCTTTTGATGGTTCCTCTCTCTTTGGATCACAGGTGAAGGATACCCTTACCAGGTGTGAGCAGGAAGGCAAGACTCTCTCTGCCATAGGAGTCTGTTTTTCCACTCCTTCCAGACCATATCCCAAGGGTCAGAAGAGTGGAAAGATGTGGTTCCGGAAGTCCCAGGGAGCCTTGCCGGACACGTGGTGAGTTTCCCTCCAGGGGCAGAGGAGAGAACAACAACAGAGACGCCGCCCTCGTGGCAGAGGGGGTCCGCAAAACCAGGACAGCAGAGAATCTGTCTCTCTGACAAGCCCTTCCAGCATCCCTGAAGGGTCGCCCGGCTGTCCACCTCTGGAGGCAGTCGGGGGAAGATTATCGCTGTACCCAAGAGCCTGGCAAGAAATAACACAAGACAAATGGGTACAGTCCGTTATATCCAGAGGCTACAGAATTCCCTTTGTTCATGCTCCTTTATTGTCAAACAAGTCCCTTCCAGACGTTCCACCCAATCTAAGGGATCAAGCAGTTCAGGAAGTTTCAAAACTACTAAAAAAAAGGGCCATCCAGCAAGTCCCAGCAGACCAGCAAGGATCCAGAATTTACTCAAGGTTCTTTTTGGTACCAAAAAAGACAGGGGACTGGAGACCCATTTTGGATCTCAGCAGACTAAACAGGTCTGTACAAAGAACGAAGTTTCAGATGGTCACGCTTCAGTCCATTTTGCCCTTCCTGGGTCAGGACAATAGGATGTGCTCCATAGATCTTCAGGATGCGTACTACCATATCAAAATCGACAGGCGCTCCAGAAGATTCCTGCGCTTCCGGCTGGGAGCCAGCCACTATCAGTTCAGAGCTCTGCCCTTTGGTCTCACCACAGCCCCCAGGGTGTTCACCAAATGTATGGCAGTAGTTACCGCTCACCTGAGACGGCAAGGATTCCAGGTGTTTCCGTATCTAGACGACTGGCTCCTCACTGCTACCACCAGGCATCACCCTCTGCAAGCCAGAGACTATACTATCCAGACGTGCTCCAGTCTAGGTATTACTATAAATTTCGAAAAATCTGCTTTGTCACCTTGTCAGTCTATCATCTTTATAGGCGCAAACTTAAATACAAAGGACAGCTCAGCCAGCCTTCCACCAGACATTCAGCGGCATGTCCAAGTCTTGTTACAATGCAAGAAAATTCAAGCCAGATTTGCCCTTCAAACCCTGTGTCTCATGGCAGCAGCAATCATACTCGTCCCGCTGACACGTTTTCACATGAGGATCCTCCAATGGCTTCTTTTTACCCAATGGTCCTTCCAGCAGCTTCCCATGTCTCACATGATTATCATCACAGAAACATGCAAAAAGCACCTTGCATTGCGGATGGTCTCCTCATCAGTTCCCCTAGGCAGACCATTTGTACTTCCCCCTCCAGTTGCTACGGTGTCCACGGATGCCTCCCTGATCGGGTGGGGGGGGGCATTATCAGGGCAGAACAGTCCAGGGTACCTGGCAACCTCAAGAGTACCATCTGCACATAAACGTCTTGGAGATGAGGGCTGTGCTTTTAGTGTTGCAAGCTCTTCAGGACTCTCTTCCTACCGGGACAATTGCAATTCAAATGGACAATATGTCAGTCGTATGGTACATCAACAAGCAGGGCGGAACCAGGTCCTACCCCCTATGTCGAGAAGCACTCAGACTCTGGCAGTGGGCGATCTCTTCCCAATGGTTTCTTACCGCAACGCACATCCCTGGGAAATCCAACATCATAGCAGACAGGCTGAGCAGAGCTATTCTCATGCCTCACGTGTGGTCTCTGAATCATGTAGTAGCGGACCAAATCTTCCGCAAATGGGGAAAACCTTGCTGCGACCTCTTTGCTACCCACTTCAACAGCAAATGCAGCAACTTCTTCTCTCTCCCACCACATCCAGAGCATTCCCCCAGAGACACTCTAGTCCACGACTGGCCTCAGGGACTTCTGTACACATTACCTCCCTTTCCCCTAATTCCCAAGCTGATTCAGAAAGCTACCATATTGGGTTGCAAAATGAATCCTCATTGCTCCGTACTGGCCTCGACAAATATGGTTTCCGTTCCTTCATCATCATCTTGTCGAGCAGCCTTGGACTCTGGACCCAGCTCCAGACCTCCTGATCCATCAGTCGGGTGGGCTGCATCATTCCCTACAATCTCTCAACCTCACAGCTTGGTTGCTCCACTTCCAACCCTAGCCAGGCTTCCTGATATCTCCCAATCGGTGCGTGAAATCATTTTATCATCGCACAAGTCTACCACTAGAAAAACTTACGCTAGTAAGTGGAAATGTTTTTCTTCCTGGGCAGAGGCCAAGAATATAGACCCCTTTTCAGCCCCTGTTCACCACATCCTGGAATTTCTTGTGGAGCTCTTTCATTCTGGGTCTGCTTCCTCTACAATTAGAGTGCAGTTAGCCGCAATTTCAGATTTTCACATTGGCCTTTCAGAAAGTAGCATAATGTCTCATAAGGTTTGTAAGGCCTTCCTCAAAGGAACCACTCTGCTCGGGCCCCCAATTAGGGATCCTCCACCTCCGTGGGATCTGAATTTGATTCTATCCTCTCTAATTTTGCCACCCTTCGAACCTGCAGCTTCCTATCCATTGAAGTTATTATCTTGGAAAACACTTTTTCTGGTAGCAATTACTTCAGCGAGAAGAGTTTCCGAACTGCAGGCTCTTTGTATCCGTCCCCCGTACCTAGTGTTCCACAAAGACAGGGTTGCTCTTAGGACTAACTCTTCCTTCCTTCCTAAGGTCTCTTCTGAGAATAATTTGAACCAGTCCATTGACCTTCCTGTATTTTTTTGCTAACCATTCCAACAGGGCAGAATATAAATTACATCAATTAGATGTTGACAGGCAACTGCGCTTTTATTTGCATAGGACTAAGGACTTCAGAAAATCTGATCAGCTTTTCCTCTCTTATGCAGAGGGCAAACAAGGCCTACCAGTATCAAAAGTAACTTTATCTAGATGGCTGACTTCTACCATAACCCTTATTTATCAGCTGAGGAAGAAAGAATTGCCTGTTAAACCTAAGGGCCACTCCACCAGAACATTAGCCACTTCTGTTGCGTTTCAAGCCAGGTTGCCCATGGAATCTATCTGTGCAGCGGCCACTTGGGCAAATCCTCATACTTTCATCTCCCATTATAAACTGGACATGTTTTCCAGGAGCAGAGCTGATTTTGGTTCCACTGTTCTGAAGAGTCTGTTCCATTGAGCCACCCAGGATATTAGGAGCTAGGGACGCTGTCCCAACCAGCAAGAATGAAGGCGAGATAGACAACTTAACATAAAGAAGTTATGTACCTACCATAATGTTCCATGTTAGTTGTCTCCTCTCGCCTTCTTTCTTGCGTCCCACCCTCCATCCCCCTATCCTACTAGACCGAGAAGAGTTTCTCTATGGATCTTCAGTGGCTGAGTCTTCTCTGACTATCCCACTCTACCTAGTAGTCTCTATAGTTGGGCTTAGGTATGATAGGATAGGATACCTTCATTACTCTGGCTGATGTTAGTCTCTCCAAACGAGATCTGGGTTTCTAGCGCCAGGCATCATGGAATATGGGGAGACCTCAAGCCAGTATGTAGCTCTTGAGCTTTAGAAGATGGCCGAGTCGGAGCCGAAGATCAACTCCGAACCCAACCAGCAAGAAAGAAGGCGAGAGGAGACAACTAACATGGTACGTTATGGTAGGTACATAACTTCTTTTTTCTCATGATCTATCTGGGCTTCCACTCAAACATTGCAAATTCCTCCTTGACTCTCTCTCACAAGCTTGTGTTTTTGGGCTGCCTTCTAGATGCTGTACTCTTCGGCACAAGAGAATGTGGATTTTTATCTGGAATCTTTCCAAAGCTTCTATAATAAGTCTTAGACTTCTGCAAGAGAATTTATTAGGATTCTGGATTCATGGATTCCATGATTCTCTTAGCCAGGTTGTATGTGAGAAAAATGCAGTGGTGTAAAAAACATTGTTCCAGCATTTACAACACCTGAAGCATCAAATTCCAGTTTTGGGATTTCTAAAAATGGAGCTGCATTTGTAGAGACAATAAATTCAACTGAACCCAGGTCTGCCTTTCTCTTCTCAGACCCAAAGCATCTCTCACCACAGACGCTTCAGATTCTGCTTGGGAAACACTTTCTATGGGGATAAAGGTACAAGGCCTGTGGAGTCATTCAGACAGACCAAAGCACATAAATGTCAAAGAGATGTTAGCTATGATCCATGCCATAACATCTCTTCATTATCTGTGGTCCCTGGGAATTCTACAGGTGATTTGGGACAACACCACAGTGATGTGGTATATAAACAAACAAGGGGGCATTATGTCTTACCCTTTATGCAGACTGGCTATGGTGGCTTGGACAAAAACTCTTCAGCATGGTTTAACCCTCCAAGCATCTTCCATCAGAGCAAAACACAGTGGCAGACAAGCTGTGCAAGACCAAGACAGACCCTCTTGAATGAAAATTGAGTGAAGGGGTCTTTCAGGAACTAATCCACTTGTGGGGAGCACCTCACATAGATCTGTTTGTTTCCTTTCAAAACAGACAACTAAAACAAATTTTGCACCAGAACTACTTGCAGGCAGGCCTGGAAAACAAATGCATTCTCATTGCTGTGGTCGGGGATGTTCCTTTATACAATTCCACCCTTTCCACTGATTTCCAGGGTAATTCAAAAGATTCATAAGGACTGCCCAGAAATCAGTGTGGTGACGCACTTTTGGCCCAGGCAGCATTGATTATCCCTTCTTATGGAAATGGACAAGGACAGCTTCCTCATAGACTGGACCTACTGACACAAGACAATACGAGTTTAATACAGCCCATTCTCAAAGAACTACAACTAGATGCCTGGATGATTCCGTTTTTCACTTTTTAGGTGCCTGTTTCATGAGTATGTGCAGCAGTTACTAAATGAGCCAAGAAAGCTTATATTGGCAAGTGAAAAGATTTTCTAGTTGGTACCCAACCAATAACCAGGGCCCTATCAGGGATTATGTACCACTGGTTCTTAAATATTTGTGTGAACTACTTTCCTCTGGCCTTTCTTATTCCTCTGTTAAGATTCATCTTACAGCCATTACATCACGTCTTCTCATGGATCCTCCCCTTTCATCTATGTTTTTTTTTAAACAAGAAACATCTTTATTGAATTATCCCTTATGACATAGGCAATCATACATTTGCATAAATAAAAACAAACCATACTGACATATTTTCAGTTGCAAACCTTTTACATCGCATATAATTTTCTATACAGTCATTGTTCATCAAAAGCTGACTGAATTCCTGCCATCATTTAAACCTCATCCCTTCGTCAAAGCATTCTGTATGTACTGTTCCCACAATTCCTATTTTTTCTATGTAATTTGCTCCTACCCTTTTCCAAAGATCCACTTTCAATCTTTTATCTCAGTTACTATATTCACTACTTCTAGTTTGCCTGGTTTAGACTTTGATTTACATTTTCTAGAAATTGCTTTTTTGGCAGCCACCAGAATTAAATTCATCAAGACCTTACTTTGTCTAAGCAATTCTGATTCTGTATCACAACTCAAAACATTTTCTTATTTACACCAATTTGCTCACCCAGTATTTCAGACAGAGTAGTCTGCAGGGAATTTTTGAAGTCTGGCAATGCATTACATTCCCAAAAATATGGCTCCAGTTAACTCTTTCTTCCCCCTCACATCTCCAACATTTGTATTCTACAAGAGGAAAAATTCTTTGATGTCTGCTTGGCGGTGCAAAAATACCTCTGCAGCCACTTCCAAGCAAAAATCCTAAATCTTCTTGACTTTTTTACATATTTGGGAGTCATATTTGTATCCTTCCATTGTTTCTTTGTGAATTGCTTATACAGTCTCTCTTCCCAACCCTTTCTAACCTCCTCTGATTGATTCCTATAGTTATCATATAATATTTTATACGCCCTACTAATTATCCCTTTTTAAACAGCAGCTTCTGTTCTAGATTTTACTAAAAATTCTACCAGTGCTAGACTCAGTTAGGATCCGCCTAGTCTTTTCTTTATGTCTATACTCCAATATCAAACCTTGAGAGAAAAGGCAATCTCTATCATGCATTCCAAATGTATTCTTGGCCTCATCCCATTCTGTTACCTTTCTCCAATTATTTGCTCACAGTACCTTGTTCCTTTGCCAATTTTCTCCATTAAATTCCAGACCCTCTTGCCTATTCTCTGTACCTCAAATTGCAGTTATCCTTATCTGCAGAATCTCCTTTCTCCATTCCCATGTTGACTTAGTTCTTAGAATACTTTCTGCTTCTTTATGAAAATAATATTCTGTATGGTTATTGTTATTGTCCTTAAGGAACTACATCCAAAATCCCAGTCTCTCCTTATTTCTTGAGCTTCCCCCCATTTCATCGTCATCATCTCTTTGCAAACTGAATGATAACTTTCTGCTTGTGCTATGTGTAGGAGCTTTAACTATGTAGCTCTAAAATACCCCTTCAATTTGTACTCCCAAACCACCTTGTTCTGTTTAAAGGATCAATTTATCCAATTTAAGTCTTGTCTTCTTCCCCTCCCAGATAAAATCCTTCAACTCTTAATTGCCATCCACAACTACTTCTCTAGTTGACCTGCTTATAAGACTAAAGGGACTAAACATTTTCACTGCTTGTATCTTGCTCTCCATATCTATAAAACAGAGTTTCCGGTTTCTCAGTTTTATATTATCTTTTGTTTAGTCTCTTCCCACATAACCTTAGCTACCATAACATAATCCTTTTTAACCCATATCCCAAGTACTTTATTTTATCATGTCATCATAAATATGGGCATTGCTGAACCAATTCATGTGTGGGTACATAGTTTACATCTATAGCCTTTGTTTTATCTTCATAGGTTCATAGATCAGATTAGATTAGATTATGTTCGGTTAATAGACTAGTACTAGGCTAACTGCCCTTGTTGGTCATTTTAGTCCAAGTCAATTATTGCATGTGAAAATCAAACCCTGCACCTTGTGTATGTAAGATAAACTCCTTAACCATTATGCCAACCTCATGTACTGGACAGGTTAATTTTTGTATCCCAAAAAGGCCTGAAAGTGTCTCAGAATGTTCCACAACACTGAAATATCCTTTTTATGGTTTTATCAGATACAAAATAATATCATCTGCAAGTAAAGCCAACTTTTCTAGATTACCATACCAATTATATGCTTGAATTTCTGAGTCCCTTATTTTCTTTGCCAGTGGTTCTAAATATAATGCAAATAACAAAGGGGAAAGAGAACACCCCTACCTCATTCCTTTATTTAAACAAAACTTAATATATGAACTCCTCACTTTAATTTTTGCCTCCGATCCCTCATATATTCTCCCAATTAACCTTATTATTGTGTCAGGGAATGTAAATGCTTCCATTCCCCTGCTCATAAAATCCCATCTTACTCTGTCGAATGCTATCTCTGTATCAGGACCCTTCAACAACAATGGAATTTTCTTGCATTTTGCTTCCCTGTGGATCATCATTATTCTATTAATATTGTTAAATATTTGCCTCCTCTCCACAAAACTATATTGATCCATATCTATCAATTTTGGCATCACCTTTGCCATTCTTTTAGCCTTTATAGACATACACACTTTACAATCATGATTTAGAGTCAAATATGAAGATTTATCTTTATCAGCTTTAGATATTACAGCTTGCTTCTCTTCCTTTTGAAATACTGTTAAATAAAACCTTCAGGATCTTTATCACTTTATTACCTCCTGGCTTCCAACATTCCACAGGAATACAATCTAGTTCTAGAAACTTTCCTGTAGATTGGTTATACATCACCATTTTTCCTCATCTCCTCCTATCGTGTTATTTATTGAGCTTCATCTCCCTCTAATCTTGGCATATTAATTCTTTCATAAACATTTCCATTTTTACTTTTTCTCAATTTCCACATTCCTCTGCTTTATACAGTCTTTCATAAAATTTCCAAAATATTTCTAGTATCTCTGTAGGATCTTTTGTTGTTTTCCTTGTTATAGGCTCCCTAAGCTTAGCAACAACCCTTTCTACCTTCTGTTGTGCTAAAAGCTTGTGTGCTCTGTAGTTATCAAAAATGCTTTACTATTGAATGAATGAAACTGCATCGGTAGACCGGTCACAATGTCGACCAGAAATGCAGAATCTGTACCATCAAAAATGCAGTCAAATCAAAACTGAATACATCTACACCCGTAGTTTGATGTATTCAGCATAGCAAGAGATGATGTCAGTCACCCATGCTATGTAGCTTAACATACCATGACATTCCACAGTCAACGGTACTTGTATTTTACTATTTCAGGGGGGCAAGCCCCCTTGCACCCCCTATGTGGTCATGTTTTATAAAATAACTGTCAGGAATAAACTTTGTTTTACTTACAGTTAACTCTCTCTCCTCTTCCCCTCTAAGGGTGCTTCCAGACATTATTGACATGAAGTAGGGCATATGCTTTAGAGTAGCCTAAAAGTTTAACAAAGTCAAAAAAGGTCCAATGTTTCCATTTTTTTCTTGTTCACAAATATAATTAATGCTTTGTGATCTCACATTAATTCTTCAGTTTCGGAGTTGCTGGTTTTCTTCCTGTTGCTCTCCATCTAACAAAACCAATCTCTGGTTCATTTCCAATATATATGCCTGATTCATCTTGTCAAATCCTGTGGTTTTTGTTTCTATCTCTCAGTCATTTCCCTTTGGAACATTGGAAGTGGTTTCACTGGTATAGTCTCTCTATGAGCTTTGTTATTAGAAGAATAAGCAAAATCCCCTTCTGTTTGATCACTTTTTGTTGGACAAACTTTTGTATATTCTCCTTAGCATGTTCTGCATCATAAAATGACTTTGACCCTCCAGGAAAATATTCTGAATATAGCTGGATAGAGCAGCTTGAATCTCACGCCTGCTTTTTGACATTAACTGATTGCTGTAATAAATGTACTTCTGTTCTGCTTGGTGTAGAGTGAGTAATCAATCATTTCCCACAAGCGCTCTGTCTCCAACTTTTAATACTTTGTCCTTCTGCCGTTTTGTCAGAATCAACCCTTTCTGCTAGATAGGATTGCATCTTTGCAAGTAAAGGTTTGGGTTCCTTTCTCGTGACCAGGTTTGGCGCATACACACGATGTGCTCTTTCAATTAACTCCTGCTGTGGAATACCAGCCCAGTTTCTTATTTGTGCCTTCATAAAACTAATGCTAGTTTCTCTGATACAGCAGAAAATTTCAGGTTTTCCCTATGTGCTCTGTCCTCTAATTCTACCATTTTTTGAAACGTCTCTTCTTGAGCAATCCCATACTCAGCCAGATATTTCTTCATTTCAACCTGTAATTTTTGCAGTTTTATCAGCTCATCTGAATATCTGTTTAAAGCTTCTTCCATTTTCCAGCCTTTTATTTGAGATGGTCTATTCTTCAGAGTTTATTTTTTATTTTATTCAGCAGTTGAGCACACATGGCTTTTTTTAATCTCTAGATTACTGGAAGTAGTGTCTTACACCAAAGTTGGAGCTTGAGCAGCTTTTTGCTGAACAGCTACAGGATTCTTCAAAGCCAGTGTTTTCTTCCACCTTTTGTGGTTGATTTTCTTTCAGGTTCTCTAAATTTCTTCTTTGCTGGCATCCAAGCAGTACGCTTACTAGCCAGTTACTGAAATTGACCCCAAAAGATAAATTCACTGGCTCTATTTTCTGAGTTTCTGTTTTCACACTGGGAGAGATGATATTGCTCATTATGAAGCTATCTTGGAAGTCTAGTTGGTGGTGGTTCTTGATCCCTTGCAGCTGGGATGGTGAGACCTTGCTCTTCTACTCCCATTGTTATTTTTACTTCTCCAGTCCACCTGTCTGATCTGGTGAGTTTGCCATGAGATCCCCCTACTGGATCTGAAAACCTGGGTGTCTTCACATCTGAGAATTTCTTTGACCCACTCGATTCTGACCATTTTGGATCTGGAAGGGTCCAAGAGATCTGTGTTGGAGGCTGCAGATTTGGAGTGAACTATCAGGCATTTTGGGCCTTCCCTGACTGTCAAGACCTCAGCCCTCTACAGCTGTGCTTCAGCCTCCATATTGGATCCTATCAGGGCTGCATCCCGGGGGGAGGGCTTCAGACCTGAGGAGGTCCTCCTCGTGACCTGTTTCACCTTCGGTATTTGAGGTATTGAGAAGATCCTTTCCCACTCAAGAGGAGAGGTGGCCCATACCTTCTTGAATCCAGGACAAACCACTGTGGTTTCCAGTTCATCAGAACCTCGTCATCCATCCATCCACTAAAAAGGAAAACTTCATTGAGAGTACCTGTATCCCTCCCCCCACCAAAAAAAAAAAAAAAAGAGTCTAATGCTTTGGACAGACTTGGAAAGCATGTTCATGCATCTATAACTTTTGCTTTGCGAGCACTGAATGACAATGTTTGTTTGACCAGGCAGAGCAGCTGTCTAAATCCTAACAGGTGTCACAACAGTGGAGTCCTATAGTGTGCTAGAATCATAGCTGGCCACTGTGCTTTCTGCTACCACTGTGTGCATGCATCTTTTGTTCAGTGCAGTGGATGGCATGGCCAAAGCAGCCAGTGTCTGCTTACTGTTTGCCACCATGCCTGATTGCATTTGTGTGATTTCACGGAAAGCTTCAAGACATCCTTCTTGAACACCCCCTTTGATAGGTCTACTTTATTCAGACCTGGAGTCAAGGATACCCTAAGAAGGAGTGAACAAGATGACAAAATCTTGCCTGCCATTACAATCCATTTCACCACACCTCAGAGGTCTTATTCACAAAACCAGAAAGGGTGGAGGATGTTTTTGTTTCCAAAAGTCCAAAGTTTTGCGCAGGACACTTCTGCTGATAGGACCCCCCCCCCCCCGGGAGAAAATGGAATTTGAATGGACATCACCCAAGAGGTATCAGCGGACCACAGAACTAGGGGTTTCAAGGTCCTTTCACCAACATGCCTTTCCAGCAATCCTGAAAGTTTGTCCAACTGTCCTTCGCTGAAGGCAATCAGAGGCACTTAACTGTCTACCCCCAAGTCTGGAAGGCCATCACCCCAAATTCTTGGGTGTTGAGAGAAATACTCAGAGGCTATTACATTCCCTTAATGTCCCTTCCAAACTTAAACCAAAGTCTCTTCCAGACATTCCATCCTAACACAGAAGGTTAGCAGCACAGGAAATATTAATGCTACTAAAAAGCATTCAAGATGCCCCACCAAATCAGCAAGAATCCATAGTGTACTCAGGCTTTTTTTAGTGCCAGAAAGAACAGGGACTGAAGTCCAATCTTGGACCTGAGACAGTTGAATCAGTTTGTCAAACAGATGTCATCCTTGATGGTCACTGTACCATTCATGCTGCCTGTCTGAGGAAGGAAAACTGAATGTGCTCGGTGGATGTATAAGATGCCTACTATCACAGTATGGTAGCCAGACAATCTAGCAGTCATTTGATCTCACAAATAGCTTCCTGGGTGTTCACCAAATGCATGGCAACTGTAGCAATTTGACTTGCGTTGCAAGGATTCCGAGTGTTCCTATACTTAAGATGACTGGCTCATCATGGCCACCACCAGGGGTTCACTAGTTCATGCCAGAAACAGCTTACTCCATTTGTGCTGTTCTTTAGGAATTACAGTAAATTTTAAAAAGTCAAAGTGGAATCTGTTCAAACCACAGTGTACATAGCTTACCATCTAGACGCCACAGTTCATGTAGCTAGGCTTCTTTTGTCCAGACTGTCATCTCTGTGTCTTCAGGTTTCACAAGTCTTACACTATCAGAATCATCAAGCATATCTAATTCTCCATCTGTTGGGGTCCATGGCAGCTGTTATCATTCTAGTCCCACATGCAAGGTTTTGTACGAGAGTACTGTAATGGACTCTATCCGTCCAGTAGTCCATGATGCATTAACCAATGCAACAGCCCCTGAGGCTTACAAATATCTGCAGACAGTACATCACATGGAGGCTGATTTCTCTGTCGACCTCCTTGTAACGCCCATTTATGTTTCCCCCATCAAGGACCATGGTAACTGTGGATGCCTCTCCTCTGGGGTAAGATGGCATTTTGAAGGAAGGATGGTCCAAGGTACCTTGTCCCAGACCAACCTTCACATCAATGTTCTGGAGGCAGTCCTTCTTGTGTTGCAGACCTTTCAGGCTTGACTCGCCACAGTTTTGACTAAGATACAGAAGGACAATGTCTGTGATCTGATACTTCAACAAACAAAGCAGAAACCAGTTATACCCATTGTGTCAAGAAGTTATGAGGGTGTGGCAGTGGGTAATGTCTTCGCAATGCTTTCTCATTGCAACACAAGTCACAGGCAAGTCCAATATCTCAGTGGACAAGCTGAGCAAGTCTATTCTTCTGTCACACGAGTGGTCCCTCAGTCTGTGGTGTCCAAGATCCTCAGATGCTGGGATCAGCCCTGCTGTGATCTTTTCACAACCCTGATCAATACCAAGTGCAGCACCTTCTTTGTCCTGATATGTCAGGAGGGACAGTTCCAGAGGGACAAATCTTGTGCATTCTTGGCCTCCAGGACTCTTAATACATTTACCTTAACTCTTGATATTCTCAAGTTTCTTCAGAAAGTGGCCTGATTCCCATTGCCCCTTTTTGGCCTCAACAGGTTTGGTTCCTTTTTCTTTGGCTTCATAGTGTACCTACTCTGGGTTCTCTATCCCTTTCCAGATCTGATATCTTACCTCTCTGCCAGACCTCATCCAGCCATCCAATTCCTTAATCTGACTGCTCGGCTTCTCCACTTCCAGTGATGGCCAGAAATCCCAGGCTGTCTTTTAGAGTTGTGCAGATTTGCACCACTTCCCAGAAACCCCTCCACTAGGAAGACCTATAAAAGTAAGTGGAAAAGATTTACCAGATAGGATAGTTGTAAGGGTCTAGACCCCATCACTGCATCTTTGCCTGCCATATTGGATTTCCTCTCGGGTCTCTTGTTTGCAAATAGCTGCCATATCTAATTTTAGTTTGGGAGAACAGCATGCTTCCATTACTTCCTTGTGGCTTTAATAAACGTTCTTTTACATCCATAGTTGAGGGACTCCTTGCCTCCTTGGGATATCACAATCTCATTACAAAGTTCTACCAAGGCACCATCTGATCCTGCAGCTTCAGCAGATCTAAAATTTCTGTCTTGGAAAACAGTGTGTCTGGTGTCAATTATGTCAGCCATAAGGAGTTACAGGCTTCATCATGTTAACCTCCATATTTAATTTTTCATAAAGATAGAATTTCCCCCAGGACTATCCAAGCCTTCATTCCCAAAGTATTTTCAGAGAATAACTCAAACCAGACTATACATCTACCTGTCTTTCCATTTTTTTTTTCAAATAAAGCTAAATATCTGCTTCATTCTTCATTTTTATTTGCACCATACAAAGGACTTTAGGTGAAGTGATCAGTTGTTTGGCTCCTTTTCTAACACAACATTAATCACAAGACACACAGCTCTCCTAAACAGTGTGCCACTCAACCAAAGTCCCTAAGGAAAAACAGCATGCCCAGCACACCTGTCATAGGTGACTCAATAGTGAGGCACACTGATGTTCCACTCACTAGGTTGAGTAAGAAGAAAGTAGCAGTCAGCTGCTTGTCAAGATCTGCCACATAATGCACACACTCAGGTCCCTCAACAACAGGTACAAATATGACTCTGTCATTGTACATGTGGGTGTGAATGACCTGAGACATACCTCCCTGGACTACATGAAGAGAGACCTGGAGGAGCTCCCGGATTATGTAGCCCAGGCGAGTATGACCCTAGCCCTGAGCAGCATCCTACCATCACCCAGAATGATACCACACTACAAGCAGAAAATGATTGATGTCAACAATTGGCTAAGTTTCTGGTGTCATTCTAAGGGAATCCAGTATCTGTCTGCCTGGGATGACATGACTGACAGACCTCGATGCTTTGCTAGAGATGGCCTGCGTCTGTCACCCCTGGGCTTTCAGATACTGGCCAAGGCTCTTGCCACTCCTATAGTGCCTTTTTTAGGCAGTGTTCCAAAGACCAAATTACCACTGTTAACAGCTAAAAAACAAGTGCAGTCTGAGGGTCATGCTGCTCAATGCTAGAAGTCTAAATCTCAAAATGCACTCGCTAGAAGCAGACCTTAAAATGGAGTACAACATTTGTGCTGTAACAGAGACCTGGTTCAAGGCAGCAGAAAGCACCCCTGCACTACCAGGCTATAACTCATTCCACACCTTTCGGCCTCAGAACTTGGACCGAAGCTCCAAAGGCGGTGGTGTTTCCATATTCATAAAGGATGCACACACCTCCAGACTGGTAGCCCAGCACAACGCATCAAAGATATTTCAGGTGCAGCTAACATTGGGTAAGATACCAATTCAGGTTGTAGCCTGTTATAGGTCCCCAACCATATCCCAAGAATCACAGTCCACGTTCCTAAGCACCCTGGAGAATATTAGGGTCCAACCTAACACTCTCATACTGGGCGACTTCAACTACCCCTCCATTAACTGGGAAAACTACTCATGTACCAATACACTTGCCCAACTTTTCCTGGAATTCATTAATTGCAATGCACTGGACCAACTGTTCTGATCCCCACTAGAGGCAGCAACATCCTTGACCTGGTCATTACTACCACGGACGACCGTTGCTCTACACTAACAGTCAACTCCTCCCTGGTTAGATCGACCACAAACTGATCACCTTGGAAATCCACAATCCCTCCCACCCATGAATTACCACATCAATGGTAGTCCACTGAACACAGAAGGCGTTATAAGAGATCTGGGAACACAGGTTGACAGTAACCTCTCTTTTGACCGCCACATTGCCGCTGCGGTCAGAAAGTCCTTCTCTGTGACACATCTCATTACTAAGGGTTTTGCATCCAGGAAGAAAGAGGTCATTGTCTCCATCTACTCTTCCCTCATTTGGCCAGTCATCAAGTACAGTGCCCCATTTGCCATGTACCTCACTAGACACCTGCAACAACTGGAGAGGCAGCAAAAGTACCTCACAAAGAGGATCCTACGTCTTAAACACTTGGTTCTATATGGACAGACTCAAAAAGCTCCAACTATTCTCTGTCTCATATCGCCTACTTAGAGGCGATCTCTGCTTGACTTACAAAGCCATGTCTGACCCAGCTCTGTTAGAAATGCTGCATCTAAAGAAATCCCAATCCCTCCACATTACACGCTCCAGAGACCACAACCTCATTACCACAATCAACAGAACGTGCTGGGGGACAGGTTCATAACCCAGAGACTGCCCATGCTATGGAATAGACTTCCTAACATGTCAAACAGAGCACCTCACTGGCCGTCTTCAAGAGGAATCTTGATGAGTGGATGGGAAGTAGAAAATTCACCCCGGGAATCACTCCAGTGGCTCTACTTGACAGAGGCACTGGAAACTAAGGTCAGGTGGCACAATGCCAGGGTAATCCTATGGGCTAGGCCTGTAAAGGCTGCAGGGCCATTAGCCTAGTACACACCTATGAACCTATAAACTAGGTTCAGATGTGTCTAAGGATACCCTGTACAGGTGACTGTCTGTCTGTATTATCTTTGTTTACAGGGTTAAGGGACTGCTATCTAAAACTCAGGCACATTCTGCTGGAGTAGTTGCAGGCTCTTCAGCATTTTAACCACATTCCCATTAATGATATTTGCGAAGCAGCTGCTTGGTTTACATTTCATGTTTGTCTCTCATTACAAGCTCATTCTGCAATCCAGGTCCTGAGTTTCCTTTGGTTTTACCATTCTCTGGAATATCCTTCCATAGTGCCTTCCGGAATTATTCTTGCTGGGAACTCTGTCCAAACTTTTGAGGTGAATGGAAAAGACAAGATCGGATACAAAAGTTTGTACTTACCATAACGATATATCTGTGTTGTCATCTTCTGTCCTTCTAAACATTTCCACTTGCCGTTCCCCATCCATATTGCACTGTTTTATGACTCCTATGGACCGCACTGCACCTTCCTGGAGCCTTGCTTTGATTGCACGCCTTTCAGATTGCTCTTTATGGTTACATTACAGATCTGTACAAATCCGATATAACCTATCTGTTGAGACAGATGAAAGGAGACTACACAGATATACCATTATGGTAAGTACATAATTGTTGTTTAACAAACATACTGGACTCAGAAAAAATGGAGTGGCCCAACAAATCTAAGAAAGGCTGGCATGAGTGTGATAGGATAGGAAATTTGGCAACATTCGTGGTGGCTTTGGCCTAAGATACATGTTTGGTGGAATAAGTAATTTTTTTAAATAAACAACCTGCTTTGACAAACGTCTTTAGTAGCAGAATCTTACGACTTGGATATTGTGAAAAATTATCAGGGAAACAGAAGATAACATAACCAAGACTGTAGCCTCAGGTAATGTGGTTAAAAAAATTATTCTTGCGCATTGGAGTCGAGTTATTTCTCAAGACCACAAGTTTCCGATAGATAAATGGCATTATTTTTAATTACTATGTAAAATCTGAGACGTTGAAATTTCTGATGAAGATGTAAGGTAAATTTTTACAACAGTATTTTTTGGAAATTTTTTTTTTCTCCCAGATGATGAGGTAAGGCAGGAGGGAAAGGTTGGGAATAGCTAATTTACTTTATGAAATAAGTTTGATTGTCACAGAAAATAAACTTTATAAAAATGGAAAAATAATTTAAAAAGTGGCCTACCTGCGTTTCCCCCTCATCTTAATTGCTATTTAACAAAAGGTGGAAGATCACTATTTCTTGGTGGTGTGTGAGTTGTGGGAGTAAGCTTTGTCTAGTAAATGCAAGAGTAAGTTACAGAGAAGAAAAATACCAAATCCAAATACACATGTGATGTCTTTATCAGCAGAGAGCTCATTAAAATATTTAGCGAATAAGGGAACACAGTATGCATTTTATTAAGTCCACAGTTGAACAAAACATTTTCTGGGTTTTAAGTTGAGAAGTCTCTGTTGTTTAAAATTTTAATCACAGTTTGATATTAATAGTTTTACTTTCTTATAGGAATTTCTGTTCCAGAGAAGAGTACTGCACAAAGAAGTTGTCAACTTGGCACAAAATTTGAGAAGGCAGATTCACAGCGACATCTCTCAATGTCAGAATTAATGCAGTGGAAGCATTTTTCTGGAACATTTCCCGATTTTCCTAATACTTTCCTTCAGCAAGCAAGAGAAAATATAAGCTTTATCTTTTCCAACTCTACAAACCATCTAGATGTTTCTGTTCATCAGCAAAACACATAGGACTGCATTCAGAAAAGAGATTCCCTCATCTTGTTTTTATTGATTAGGCATGCCTATCTTTTAGCTTCTCCCATGACATTTGACTTGCTTCTTACTGTCTGTGCTGCAGTATGGCTGCCAGCAGCACACATTCTTGTTACTGCATGCAGCCTTGGACCAAACTTAATAAAATAATGAAAATAAAAATAAAATGTAGTTTTTGATAAACTCAGTAAACTCCTTTTTTGTGTATGTAGCAAGTAGAACATTAGTACAACCACTTGCGTAATGCAGTGACGTTAAACCGTCAGGTCAAGGTTTAATTAAAAGTCCCAGCCACTGAAGAGTCATTCATGGAGGAGTGACATTTTACCAGCTTGCCTATCCTGGGCGAGGGATCCTGATACAGCAGTAACACATTATGGAGGGCAGAGGCTCCAGCCCAACTGCAGATTAGAGAATTTCCCTGGGCAGCCGTCTACATATGAAAGTTCCAGATTGACATCAATGCTTGTGGACGTAGGTAGGTGCTGTTGGTTAAGTCATAATATATATATTTATTTATTTTATTTTACATTTGTTAACCGGGATGGTCCGACTGGACGAGGTCCATTTTCAGAGGAGGTCCGGGGAGAAAAGCTCTGCTTAATTAATTAGAGACAGCAGGTATTTATACATCAGTTATGACCAAAAACCAAAAAGTGATGCCAGTGAATAAGTACCAATAAACAAAAGAAAACACTGGGAGCCCCAAGGAAGGAACGTGTCCAAAAAATGTGAAGAAATCCAAGTGGAATAACGTTTCGAAATTTAATGAATCCACAAAACCACATACACATAAACGCTTTCAATGAATCAACTGCGTTTTCGTAGTAACTTCATCAGACAAAACAAAGCCAGCAAAAAACAGTTTAAATAAATAATTCAAACAGAATTTCTAGTTGTCCATTGGTTCATTCATTAATTGGAAAATTGATTAACAAGTAAAAACATTTTTGTGGGACTTGTTCCCAGTGTTGTTATTTGTACAATGGATCAAAGTTGGAATTGACTAGTAGAAATAGAATGTTGCAAAGCAACTGTTTTGCCAATTGTCACACTCATGGACTAGTGTACATTGCTTTATGTAAATCGTGTTGTTCCTTTTATGTCGGCAAGACTGAAAGGAAACTGAAAGCACGTATTTACGAACACTACTATGAAATTAGTAAACAAAACCATAAAAATGCATTATATCATCATAAATTAATTTGTCATGAGGCTACATATACTTTTTTTGTTTTAGAAGTAGTTGATAAGGACATCAGGGGGGGTATGTGGGAGACTCGGTTGGAATACCGAGAGCTCTTTTGGCAAATTACCTTGGATGCAACAACCCCCCCTGGATTAAATGATGCTATTTCCATTAAACCAGTGTTAAAATTAAGGCAAGCTAAGTTGTAAACCATTTGACAAAAGAAAAAAATTTTTGATTTTAATATAGTAAAGGTTTACAAGTTAAAAACATATACAGGTTTATGTATTGTATTTTACTTTATTTCATTCTATTTTATATATTATATATATACATACACATTACATTTTATATATATACATGTATTCATTTTTTAAAATATATCTTTTTAAAAATATATATTCTTTTAAAAAATGTTTTTACTTGTTAATCAATTTTCCAATTAATGAATGAACCAATGGACAACTAGAAATTCTGTTTGAATTATTTATTTAAACTGTTTTTTACTGGCTTTGTTTTATCTGATGAAGTTGCTACGAAAACGCAGTTGATTCATTGAAAGCGTTTATGTGTATGTGGTTTTGTGGATTCATTAAATTTCGAAACGTTATTCCACTTGGATTTCTTCACATTTTTTGGACATGTTCCTTCCTTGGGGCTCCCAGCGTTTTCTTTTGTTTATACATCAGTTATGAACCAGTTAGTGAGACAGTGAAACAGTGACATAATAGATCAGAGTACAAGGACATTCTTTTAACATATTTTCAAAACAAACTGTACAAGTAGACAGTAGATTAATAGTTCAATAAATTAAGACAAGAGATTAATTTACTGTTTCTTTCTTACATTAACATACAACTAATATTTGCTATGTCCATGTTTCATGGTTTTAGGATGATGAGAAAGAAAGGTTTATGTGTCTTTATGTAACACATGGACATAACCAGGAATTAATAAGATGAGACTTAAGGGAGTGTTTGAATTGTTTTGTGTTTGGTGCTGAAATAACTGAGTGAGGGAGGTTATTCCAATACTTTGCTATACAATGAGAAAACAGAGCTTTACCTGCTGTGTTATTAGCTGAAGAGATGGAGAGGAGTGATTTATTGGCAGAGCGGAGTGACCTGTTTGGTATGTAGTTATTTATTAGTTCTTTAAGGGCTGGAGTTCTGTCAGGATATTGTTGGATATTATAGGCTATAACTAGTTGGTGGTAGGTTAGTAGCTGTGGAAGTTCAAACCACTGAAGTTGCCTGAGAGGCATACAATTGTGAGTTCTAAAGGGGGAATCTTTAGCAAATTTAGCAATGTTGTTATAACATGACTCTAGTTTGCTGAGATCAGATTTTCTGACATAGGTGAGAATTGGTGCTCCATACATAAGTGTGGAGAGAAGATTTGCTTGAGCTAAGGTGACCCTAGCTTGATCTGACAAAGTATTTTTGTATGTAAAGGGACCCCATTTTTTATGTACATTTTTGATAGTTTGGGAGATGTGGATGTCAAAGTATAAGTTATCAATTTCAACGCCCAGCAGCTTGGTGTGAAGAGAAGGGAAGATGACAGTCCCATTAGTAGCAAGGATAGAGAAGGAGAGTTGGGTGGCTTTGGATTTGTTTGGGGTGAATAGAAGTAGTTTTGTTTTGTTAGGATTTAGTATAAGTTGAATATTTGTGATCCACTTCTCCACTGTGCTAAAAGATTTTTGGGCAATATGTTGAAGGGCAGTAAGGGTTGGGGCAGAGGTGATCAATGTGGAGTTGTCTGCGTACTGTATGAGTGAGGCCTGTAGATAGAGGTATGTGGGTTATTAGTAAAGATAGAAAAGAGGAGATGGCCCAGTATGGAGCCTTGAGGTACACCAATTGATGTTGGGAGTAAGGATGATAGGACTCCTTGCCACTGGACAGCCTGTTGACGGTCTGTTAGATAGTTTTTAAACGATGCAACAGTGTTAGGAGCAAAGGATAGAGAGATAAGAGTATCTATTAGAATGGAGTGGGAAACCATATTGAATGCCTTAGAGAGGTCCAGAAATATGGTGAATACAAACATGTTATTATTTCTGTGTTGGTTAACTAGGTTCATGAAAGATAGGAGGGCAGAGGTTGTGCTGTGGTGTGGACGAAAACCATGTTGTGTAGAGGAGAAGGTCTCGTTTGAGTTAAGGAAATGCATCATCTGTGAATGTATGTATTTTTCAAGTATTTTTAATAAGAGAGACAGAATCACTATGGGGTTGTAGTTAGAGAACTCATAGGAATTTCCACATTTGTGGAGGGGAATAATGTAAGAGACTTTCCAGAGTTGAGGGACATGGGATTATTGAATGGAGCAGATGATTAAGACAGACAGGGTAGGACAGAGTGTCACCAGCCATTTTTAGGAAATGAGCAGGTATGCCATTGGCTGCAAGAGAGGTGGGCTTTAGTTTTAAGAGGTATTTTTTTATTGTGGAGGTTGAGACAGGTGAGAAGGAAAAGGAGGAAGTTATGTTGTTAGGTTTTGGTATACATGGGAAGGTATTTTGTGAAAGTTGGGTTGATAGTAATATAATGGATTCAGTAAAGTGGTGATTAAAATGGGAGGCTATTTCACTATTTGATTTTGTAGTGGTGGAGGAGGGCACTGGTGTGAAGGTTTTGCCTGGTTTTAATAGGGTATTTATAGCATGCCAAAATTTTGAGGGATTATTGGAGTGTTTATTTTGCATATCTAAGAAGTATTTTTTTTTATTGTGCTTTGTATTTTTACTTGGTTTCTAAGGTATTGATAGTTTTGTTTAGCTAGGGGATTGTTATCTTTTTTCCAAGCTTTCCATGCCTTGCCTGTGGTTTTCATTAGGTCTCTAGTGGACTTGGTGAATCATGGTTTTTCTTGGTTCTTATTTTCCTTACTGGAGCAATAGAGTTGAGGATGTTAATCAGAGTATTGTTAAAATACTAAACTGCATGGTCAAAATCAAGGCTACAAAGTGGTTCCCAATTACTTTTTTTAACAAAGTGTTGAGTTGTAGTGGATTGCGAGAGGTAGAGGGAGGGTTGGGGAGGGTGGCGTAATGGTTAAGGTGTTTGCCTTACAAACACGAGGTACAGGGTTTGAATCTCACAAGGGATAATTGGCTAGGCTTAAAATGGCTCGCAAGGGCAGTTAGCTTAGTACTAACCTATTAACCTATTGACATTACTATCATTTCGGACTTGTCTGTAGACTGTAGGTTTTGGAGTATTGGTCCGTTTCCTTAGGAGAAAGGTAGGAAGATGATCGTTAAGTCTGTCTGGTAGATTATCTACTTGATAATTATTTGCAGGGAAGTTAACTAATGTCCAATCCAGTATTGATTCTTTATGGGATTTTTTTGTCAAACTTAGTAGGTTCTTGAATGAGTTGGGTGAAGCCATACAAGTTTATGTGGTTAGTGGGGGTTTTTTTTTGAGTTACAGGATTGCCAGTCCATGTTTAGATCTGGTAGTATAATAGTCTCCTGTGGGAGATTGTCTTTAGACCATTGTAGAATATTCTCAATTGTTTGAGAGTTGTTGCCTGGAGGGATATATGCGCATAAAATAATGATACTCTCTTTGTTATTTATGAGTAACACAGAACCAATGGTCTCAGCATTATTAAATTTTGGTAGTGGTGTTAATAGAGGTTGGAGAGAGAGAGAATTTTTGTAAACAATTGCAATGCCCCTGCCTTTTTTTCCTGTTCTGTCTAGACATAGGATATTATAACCTGGAGGGAGGATCTCTTCATTTTGTGTGTTAGGTTTTAGCCAGGTTTCTGTTATAGTAAGAATGTCAGGGGAGTAGTGGGTTATGAGTGCATGTAAATGAGGAAGTTTGTTAGATATACTACGTGAGTTAAGGTTTATGATGAGGAGATCACCAGGGAGTTTGTTTGGGGGTATAATGTTGTTTGGACCTGGGTTTGGATGGATGTCACCAGAGGTAAGGAGGTATTTCTTAAAAAAAAAGTTGAACCTTGATAGTTAGTTGAATGTATGTGGAGTTTACATGATGTTTTTCTGTTGTTAGATAGTGGGATGTACTTGGTTTGTAAAAATAGTATAGTGTTGTTGCTAAATAATGATGGGGTGATAAGGAAAGTTGTGTATGTAGGGGTAGGTGTGAAGGTAAGTGTAGTATAATAGGTGCTATGTGGCAGGGGTGTGTATGTGTGCAAGGATGTAATATGGGTTAGGGTTGAGAGGGCCAGTAGGAGAGATGAAAATAAGGTTAGCATAGTTTGTTTATGTTTGTAAGTAGATGCAAGGGGTGTTATTGTGTAGTAGAGAAATTGTAGGGGGTGTTATGGGACGTTGTTGATTGGTTGTGGGAAGTGGTCAGGTGACTTAGGGTTAGAATAAATTTAGAGGTAGTGAGGGCAGGGTAGGGAAGTGGAGTGAGCCGAGCATAGCGGGACCCAGCCACCATGAGACTTACAGAGAGATATCCTACAGAGGCAATCAGTGAGCTCTAAACTGGGGAGAACAGTTAAAAACCGGCCAGGAGTGGGGTAAGTTCTTAATGACTGCTTCCCTTTAGCTAATTCAAGAAAGAGCTTACAAACAAAATGTTGCCAATGGGGGAGGTTACTCCACTACTACTAGTGCTGTGGGCACCTGGGTAGACCACTTTGCTACTAGATATTCTTAAATTACAACAATGTAGAAGAAATATTAACCTTGCTGCTGTCTTTGGTATTAACAGTTTATGTTGTTATATGGTGTTGACTGCAGGGAGGTAGATGGCAGTTCACATAATACCCTTTATTCCCAAGCCTCTTGTGGGGTGGGTTCAGTTAGGTGGATAGGGCAGGTGTATAAATTTCTTAGTCTTTAGGAAATCCATGTTGATGAAACTCCATTTCTCCTTCTCCTCCTCCTTTCGTCTTTTCCCAGTTAGGGCTCCCCACAGTGGAACAACGGCCCGCAGAACGAGTGGCAGTGCAGTTTTACAGTGTCGAATTGCCAGACCGGCACCCAACCTTCCACTGAAGGCACACACACATGCATGCACTCACTCCTATGGTCAATTTAGAGTGCCCAATCCACCTACAGCATGTCTTTGGGATGTGGGGGGAAACCGGAGCACCTGGAGGAAACGCACGCAACCGCAGGGAGGACATGCAGACTAATAAAAAAGAACTGAACTGCTCCTGGATTATGGCTCCCCTCAGCTCAGCTGTGATTACAGATCATAATGTACCTATGGACAGACATCAGGGGAACAATGGCTCCCCTCAGCTGTGATTCCAGCTGGTTATGTACCTATGGGTCGACACCAGGTGAACAATGGATCCCCTCAGCTCAGCTCTGATTACAGCTGGTAATGTACCTATGGCCAGACACCAGGGAAACAGCAAAGTTATTTTGAGCAAGGAAAGGTATTGTTAGTGGAGTACGAAGAGGTTAAAAAAGTATGGCCACAATATTCTTACTGTTATCTGCATTTTTGGTAATACTGCCTTTAAGAGGCTGACATTCCCTTAATCCTTACTATATGTTTGGCATTTCCCTTTTCAAGCACTATCAATAACATTCAGGTGACTTAAAGGAAACTGTTTCATTAGAAAGCTGTTCTGCTGCCTATGTCATAATTATAAAAACAAAATAGTATGGCTGGTAAGTTATAAAAGGTTACATGTGTCTGTGGTTAACATGTTTTCTGAATTCATCTTCTGCATGTTATTATGTTAGGGCCTAACACTTTGTAAACGGGGATCACTCCGCTCGGACTTTAAGGGTACTTTGTAGCAGGTTACTGTTGACATTTCCTTTTCTTTTATTCTTGACATTATTCTTGAAATATTTACAGTAACGCACTCCTCAGTTTGCCTGTTTCCTTCTAATACCCATCATATTGTCGTTGCACTGGAGCAGAAAGGTGACTCAGCCTTTGTGCGCTCCATTTTTTTTTCTGGCGGTCACGCAGTGATGCAAAGTGATGTCCTTGGACACTGACCAACAAGGTAGATTTCAGAAGGGTTGCTCATTAATACTGTAGGTCATAATTGCACAGAATGTCGATGGTAACTACAAAATTAAACTATTTTATTACTTTTTTAAATGGATATATTGAGAATTTGTTTGCTGCAAAACTGCATACTGTAGCAAAATGGAACTGAGAAAACTTTTCAGTGTTAAAGTTAAATGCAGTCTATATCTAAAACTTATTTACTGTTGAACTGTTTTTTTCCTTTATTTTAAGAAATTGTTGACATCAGTGGTACCTGCAAGTGTTGGCTGAAGATGAACGCTCCTCTGGCACATTTCTGACAGCATTTCCATTCTAGAGTGTCTATCACATTACATAGGCTATAAAAGTATATGACATCTTATATGAATGAATAAAAAATTTGCATTTCAAAGATTATAGTTTATCTGTTTTATATAACATAACAAAACACAAACACTTCAGCTACCATAATGGTTAAAGTCTTTGCCTCCCATACTCATACCACAAGGTTTTATCCTGACCTCAGGCCAGTGCTTGGAGTTCTCATGCTCTCTGTTTCTCTGTGGGAGTGTTTCCACTTTAGTCTCATCCAGAAGTGGAGTTCTGGGTATCAGCACAGACTCTAGGTGGTGCCTATCAGGGGAGGAGTTGTAAAGAGCAACTGCTTTAGGCACGGACTATGATGATCTTTTAGATAGGAGAACACAGATCACAGACTGCATGTCATGTGAGGGCTATAGCCACTCAACAGTCTACAAATTAGCTCTAGGTGATTTGGTCACATTCACGAATGTCACCAAAATGGGCATGTGTATTTGCCAGTAAGTGGGTTGAGGACCCAGCCTACTCCAACCTACACAAGGGAATCATGCTAATGGTGGGAGGGGTGTATGTTACCCTTTTGGCCAGTGTGTGCCCGTCAAAGCCTAACAGACTTGGGTCACTAAGCCACTGGCCAGCTGTTGTCCAGATGAAATACCTGAGGATAGCCCTGTTAAGCAAAAGCTGGGCATAAAACTAGTTAACCTGCTGAACATGAACTAAGAATTACTACACTCGGTATAGGTTCACTGACAGGACACAGCTTGAAAGTGGATTACATGATGCTAAGGAGGATCCTGGACATCTTGTGTATCCAGAAGACCAGATGCAAGGGCAGTGCAGCGAAGACACTTGGCTTGGGATCCATAGTCAACTACTCAGGAGGAGAACAAGCTAAAAGTGATGCTAGAATTGATGTGAGGGAGAGTCTACAAAAGATGGTGAGGGATGTAATTAGTATTAGTGATAGATTCATGGCATTCAGAGTCCAATGTAAAGATAGGGCAGTATTCATAATATCAGTCTGTGCCACACAGCAAGGACACTATTTAAAAAACGATACATGTTTATATGACAAAGGGTGTGATAGTCTTGTAATTTGAGCTGCATGCTGAGGGACACCTTAAACCCATTGAAATCAGGAAGTACTACAGAAAATGACTATTTGATTAATATAAATATTATAATAAGCATTTTAGTTAAAATGAAAGTTTATATTAAACAGAAAGGGGGCTATACTGGATGTTGTCTGATAAAATGAATACTGTTTATAGTTCTTTAAATAAAGGTACTACAACAGTGTAAAATGAGAGAAGTAAATGACTTAAGAAAGACAAAGGAAACCAATGTAGTTCATCAGTATTGTATAGTTAGTTCTGGTGTTGTATGCAGTGGGTGTATGAATTAGTGAAACAGGCTAGATAGCGCAATTCACAAAAGGAATGCACTGGAAACAATCAGAGAAATATCTGAATGTTAACCGGTTGTTTGGTGTAACTAAAATGTAAAACATACACACTGGCAACTACTTTAAAAAGAGGCCTGCAAGCATCTCTTAGAAAACAGATACTGCATTTCATTTTCTTGTCATAGTTATTATCATGCCAGATTGAAAGAGAGTGGAGTTACTGTTCCTGGATACTAATGCTTGACTTTTAAAAAATGTCTATAACATCTGAGAGCTCTATTGGCTGTCTGGCAATACAAGAACACAGAGGCAGCCTTAGAAATAAAATACTGCAGGCAGGAAAAAACAGACAAGTGAATAATAGTAGTCTGTTCTCCTGCCTGACATAGTCTGAATAATAGAAAGCATTAGAAAAGACTTTACATGACTGTATAGAGCATGAGCTCTATGGCATTGGAAAATATGTATATAGTTAATATGTTTATTTCATGACTAGGGAGGGAATTGTATATTTTAATAAGTTATCAGGTTTAGTTCAGGCAATACTAGAGAAAATGTATAGACAGACACAAAAAGTGATAAAAACAGAGGGTAAAGGACCAGACTGTAACAGACTGACAAAAATACGTAAAATAAAATAATATCTTTACAATGGCACAATTTGACTTATTGGTTTGGAATATAAATGGGCTTGTTGATGAGAAAAAAAAAAGAGGTGGTACTGACCTGTTTTACAGTAGTAATATGCTAGTAATGATACAGGAAATAAACCTGAATAAAAGAAAATAAAATGTTTGTGAAGAAAAGTCAGAAAGAGAGTTTATTTGCTGGAATAGAAGGAGAGTGACAGAAATTGGTCTCAATTCAAAAAGAGCTAGGATAAAAGATTGAGTAGCAAATGAAGGACATGCAGGGAAGATATATACTGATGACAGGGTGTAAGAATTACTTTGGCTACACTATATATTCCACCAAATGTAGTGATACTTGATATAAAGAATATTACGGGGGAATTATAGCCTTTCATCAAGGATATATGATGGTATAGGAGACAAAACTAAAATAAGGATTTCTGTTAAGGGTCAAGATGCCATAGAATACCAACTAAGGGTAGATATTTAGAGAAATATGTGCATGGGTTTGGGTTTAGTAATGAAAATAAAGAGGAATAATGTAGAACATGCACATTTTCTGTTTGATTTGGTTCCTGGGCAAGATTAGGTAGATGTTACATTTCAAAAGAATACTGTAATACAAAATAAATCATGAAAACGCATCTGATGATGTCACACCACAAACCTATTTAAGTTTGTAAGCAAGTAAAAGCTTATTGTGTTAAATATTTGCATTCTGAAAGGAAGTCGTTTAGTGATTGGATAGAACAAACTTTAACTGAAATTTTAGATTCAGATTTGAACTTGTGCAATAAACACCTTACAAAGAACTGGAATAATTGTAAACTGTAGACTAGAAAGGGGGTAACAGTGGAAGCAAACAAGATATGGAATTAATGGTCATAGAAGGTATTTAGAGAGCTTTAAAAAGTAAAGGACTTAGAGAAACAATAAAGAATAAGCGGAATACAACTTGTTAAACAACATTTGAAAGAAGTTGAAATGTTTATGCAAGAGTATTTAAAAAAAACATTAATGAATATAGAGCAGTGGTTTTGAAATAAATTGTTAACATTAAAAGCAACAAAAAGTTGAAAGAAAGATAACTAAAATCAGGAATTATGAGAATGTCAGGGTAAAAGCTGACCCAGGAAAAATTGACTGTAGTGAATTATTATAGTGTACTACATAAACAAAATGTAGATTCTTTTGAATGAGACATTAAGCCGAGACCCCATCTGCTTGTGTTGGTGGTAGCCCATGATGTAAAAACCCCATGACACCTATCAATGGGAAGTTCCCAGATGCCTTGGCCAAATTTCCCCTAGTAGTATAAATACCACTTCAAGTCTTCTAGTTGTTGTGTTATGTGGAAAATAAGATTGAAAGCCTTAATGTGTCCAGGCTTAAATGATAAAATGTCTGTTTTTCTGCTGCTTAAATATAGGGCCAGTTTTATTTAATTAATTTTGCTAACATTCGATATAACTAAAGTTGGTTTTGCACATTAATAATTTATACTACATATGATTTTGAATTATTTACACAGTGATTGAAAAGGACTTGGTCCTGCTTTGTTGCTTTCTGATGTTCTTCGTGTTTCACTGTTGCAGTCATTACATTTGGGGTAATCTGCTGGCAGGTTGCCCTCAGTCGGCCAGAATAACAAAGTCTTGGGTCCTGCGTTGGTTGTTGTCTCCTCTTCCATCACATCAGGCCATCAGGGGTATAAAACATGCAGCCAACACCATTTTATTCAGTTTTTCTTGCCGTGCGGTACACAAAGCAGAATCAGTTCGCAAGTGCTGGTCGGCCGACTCCTGAAATTTTCGTATTCAGGTTTCAGAACCAAAGTCTTCAAACTAAAGCGAAGTACCCCATTGGGGAAACTTTTTCTTGCTCCTTACTGATGTCTGTAAAACTTAATAATTGCATTACTTGTGGGAAGCAAATACCTCATAAAGATTTTCATTTGTACTGTATTCCTTGTCTAGGCCCAGATCGCAACGTGCCTTACTGTCGGTTTTGTCCTAGATTTAACCAACGCACTATTAAGCGTCAGTATATTATTGCTTCTAAATATTTTTGTTCAAGATTTAATTATCCTGAAATGTCGTCTGTTAGCAATCCGACTACCGGAGTTCGCAAAAAACGCAAAGAAAAAGAGACAGACCGTCGAGGTCCAAAACCGACGAAGCTTCTCCTAAGCCAGTCACCGGTTCGTTGGTACTCAGTGAGGTGCTTTCGCAGACCAATACCTGCTACTTTTGACTCTCAGGCCTCTACCGAGACCCACTTGGAGTCCAGTATGCCGCGAGATTCTCAGAGTATTGAACCCACGGATGTCACTTCCTTAGATGGGTCTGGAGCCGCTGAGCAGGCACCGGCTTTTGAGGGTGTTTTCAGACCTCAACATTTTATATTAAACCGATGCCAGCCTAAAAAACAAGGTCAAAAACATCTTCTATGTCTAAAAAAACAAGGCATGAGCCACGTGCTCAGGCCCCTATGCCTAAAAAACAGATGGTCAAAATGGCTGAGGATTTAATAACCTTGATCAGGGGTTCCCAACCCCCCTCGCGAAGAGGCCTGGGCAAAGCACTGATTATGAAACTTCAGATCAGGTTTCCATTTCCTCTGATTTCTCTTCTGATCAGGAATATTCTATTCCACCCTATGAGGATTCTGGTGCAGAGTTATCCATCCCATCTGCATCTTCTCCTGAGGATTACTCTTTTGGAGAGACTTTCCATACTTTAAGGGAACATTTTCACTGGGAAAGTCAGGACTTCTCTGAATCAAAAAAGAGGCTTAGGGATTTCCTTCTTCTTCCTCAGCATAGGCCTTTGGCAGTACCTCCTGTATTAGACATTGTTGATGATGTGTTCTCGGAATCAAGCATGGCTCCTGATTCCCTGCCTCCAGCTCCTAGTAAGCCAGACAGATATTACAGGGTTCCTGACTCCCACAAATTTCTTTGTAAAAATCCGTCTGCTGATCCTGAAACTATTTCTCAGGGTCCCAAGGGTGTTAAGGCCTCTACAGCCAAGAATCCTACCCTTTCTGATAGAGATTACTGGGCACTGGATAGATGGGGTAAGAAGGTTTATACGTCTGCAACCTTGGCAATCAGGGCTTTAAACTGTCAGTTTCATGTGCTTAAATATCAACAGCGTGTTATGGGCTTACTGAAACAGAAAATGATGTTGATTTCTGATTGTGTGGAAAATAGAGTTACATGAATTATTGCATTCAGCAGAACAAGTTGGAAAGCATACTTTGCAATGTGGTTTTGATTCCATGGAGGCCTCTTGTAGGGCCGCCGTTACTGGATCTGTGATTAGAAGGCATGCCTGGCTCAAGGAGCAAAATCTACCTGATCATGTTAAAGCTAAATTGTTGGATACCCCTTTGCAGCATGATACTCTGTTTGGTAATAAGGCAGGAGAGGTTTTAAAGAAAATGGAAGACACAGCTAAATCTATACAAAGTGTAAAAGATTTCTTGCAAGTGCAGCCACCCAAGTTCAGTAGACACTGGCCTACTAAAAATTGGTCCTTTCCTGTGTCCAACAGAGCCACTCAGGGCAAATCCAGGCACTCAAAAGGCTCCAGATACCAGTCACAAGGTTCTTACAGGTCAAAGCAATGGGGTGCCTCCACCTCCAAATCTGGAGGAAACAAAGCACAACCATACGGTAAGCAGTCTCAGTGACTTTGCTCTACCATCACCAAGCACTTATTTTTGACAACCCCCTTGGGGGGGAAATTAGCACCTCATGCTCAAAATTGGCAGTTAATTACCCAGGACAAGTGGGTATTAAACATAGTATCCCAGGGGTACAGATTTCATTTCCATACTTTGCCAATTCCAAACAGATGGCCGGATCTGCCACAAAACCAGTGGGCAGAGGCCCAGAAACAAGTCATGTCCCTCATGGATATGGGGGCTATTCAACCGGTACCAGAAAAGGAAAAAGGACAAGGTTTTTATTCAAGACTTTTCCTGGTACCCAGAAAAGACAATTCATGGCGTCCAATACTGGACTTATCGATTTTGAACACGTTCCTGGACATTCCAAAATTCAAAATGCTGACTTTTACAACAGCTACTGCCTATGCTGGGCAGGAACGCTTGGTTAGTAACTCTAGACTTAAAAGAGGCATACCTGCATATCCCAATAAGGGAATCATGCAGAAGATACCTCCGCTTCAAAGCAGGTTTTTTGCATTACCAATTCTCTGCACTGCCCTTTGGCTTATCTACTGCGCCCAGGGTCTTTACAAAGTGCCTGGCACCAGTAATTGCATTCTGCAGACAAAGACGCATTCATATTTATCCTTATCTGAACGACTGTCTCATTCAAGCAGAGGACAAGGACACTCTTCTTCAACATCTGGCATTTGTAAAAAAGCTTCTAGCATGCCTAGGGTACACCATAAACGAAAATAAATCACAACTGGTACCCTCTCAAATAATTACATTCCTGGGTGCAAGCTTGAATACAACTGCCCAGATGGCTTACCTCATGCCAGACAAACAAAGGCAACTAACAACATACTTCAAACAAATGGCAACACAAACCCAGTTATCTGCAAGACAATTTCTCCAGGCTTTGGGGTTCATAGCATCCTGCATTCTACTAATTCCATATGCGAGACTGCATATGAGGAAACTTCAATGGTACCTATAAAGTTTATGGAGTCAACATTGTCACAGTCTGGAAACATTGAATCTGAAGTAGGGACTTCATTTGTCAGCAACCTTTGGGTCTTGTATCTGACTTAGGATCCGAGCCAGCAACTTATTTTACAGCTTATGGATCCAAGCTCCTAGCTCCTTCCCTTACCCATAATCCCCTGCCAACCCTGATTGACCTCAGATCTTGTTTGCCGCTCTTAGAAGAGACAGCTGGATTTCAGAGCTCCTGGCAACTTTCAGATAAGTCTTGAAAAAAGAACTTGTTAATATAGAAAATCTTTGATTTCTTAAATAGTGTGTGTGTTTAGGATTCCGTTTTGTTAATTTTATTCATTTTTAGTGTAATTCCTCCCCTCGCTGGTTCGTAGAGTGTGTGTGTTGCTTGTGTTTTTGGGGCCTGGTGTGTTTGTGTAGTTATTTTTTCTAATGTCGGAGGCCCCAAAACCCATTTTTTCCTAAGTGCACTGAGTGTGGCCATAAGCTTTCACCGACGGATGGCCACACTCCGTGTGTTTGGTGCCTTGGGGTTGAACACCTGTCCTCAGGGTGTTCCATTTGCGCAGCGTTCAACCCCAGGGCACTGAAAGAGCAGAGGTCGAAGTTGGTTCTGGTGGGACTTTTGCCCCTGGATCCAGCTTCGGCCTCCGGTACTCTCATGGCTCCTCCTCAGTCCTTGGTGGTATCCACTCGTGCCCCCCTTCCCCGGCCAGGACTCAAACTCCCACTAAGACGCCGGAGGAAAGGGAGGCAAGGAGGGAGAAGCACCACAAGCGGTGGGCAGAGGCCTCCGCTTTGGCCCCCCCCAGGTAAGTGGGCTTCTTCCTCCACAGCTTCCAGGTTCACTCCTCCTCGGATCCGATCCCCTTGCTTTTCCTCGGGACCCGAGGAGGAGGAGACCCGATCTCCGTCGAGGTCATCGAGGCGGCATTCCCGGCCCACCTCGGTGGCCTCGTCGAGATCTACTTATAGTCTTTCTGATGCAGACTTGGACCGGATGATGAGAAGGTTCATCCAGGCCCAGCTGCAGATGGGAGTGCTCTTGCCTCCCCCCCTTTGAGGGGTAGCTTGACACCTTTTTTTGCCCCGATAGCTCCTTCATAGACTCACTTCCCGGGTTCAGAGCGCTCGGAGCCGGGCAGAGTTGGAGCCGGGGGTGGGTCGGCGCCGACAGTACTGGGTACTTCAGATCCGACCCTGCCCTCGAGTCTGTCGGGTCCTTCATCGGATCTGACCTCTCGGAGCCGTGGGCCGAGCTTCGGATCCGAGGGATTCAGTGTGCCTTCGGCTCCGTCCAGGTCGGAGCACATGGGTCCTTCGGATCCAGTGGCCTTGGTGCCAGTTCTTATCCCATCATCGGATCCGAGTGGGAGCCGGTTTTCGGATCCCAGGGAGAGAGGCTCCCCCTCGGCCTTCGATGTATTGGAGAGGGCTCTGTTGAGAGCATCCGGACCCCCGGTCCTTGCATCGGTTCCACCCTGCACTCCCTCTCTGCTGGGTCAGGCTTCCATCACCCGGCCACAGGGACAGCCTGCTTCGATGTCCCATGTTATTCCACTGGAACAGGATATTGCTGGTGAGACCTCCTCGGACAGTCCCCCCGAGGAAGTGCCTCGCAAGCATAAGTGTAAGAGGAGACATGTGGACTCCCCCGAGTCCTTAACAGAGGACACGGACTTGGATGAAGGGGAAGGCGCCCCAAGGTCACCCCCCGAGGTTGTCTCCTTTGGAGACATCATGGAAATGCTCAGGATCAGGGGGAGGTGGTCTGCCCCAAGGCTTCCTCCGACGAATCCGTGTTCCTGGAGGCATTCAAAGCAGGCCCGTCTACCTCTTGGGTGTCCCCTCCGGCCGACCCCCTGGTGGACCTTATCACCACCAGGGCGTGGAATGAGCCGGACACTGTGGAGCCAGTCCCCAAACACCCGGATAGAATTTTGAGTCCCCCTGCAGACCGGTCCCATTGGAGCAAGGGTCCCCCCATAGATGCCATGTTGATGGCGGCAGCCACGAAGAGGGAATTAGCTCAGGGGAGCCCCTCGGTCCATCCACCAAGCAAGGAGTCCCTCTCAATGGATCGCCTCGGGAAGCGGGTATTTAGTTCAGCGACCTTCTCAGTAAGGTCCCTGAACTACATGGCACATTTCATCAGGATGCAGCGAGATCTTATCAAAGAATATGCTGCTTCCCCCCCAGAGTCCATGTCGGCGGAGAACAAGCAGTTGTACTCCACTCGTATGGCCACTCTAAGATCATTTTCAAATACCTCTATGCGGCTTTTGTCCCACGCCACAGAGGTAGCCGCTAGAGCCAGCGGAGCAGGTCTAGTCATGAGACGTCAGGCCTGGCTCCGACATTGTGACTTTGGGGAGCCCTTTAAGGCGTCCTTTGTGAATGCCCCCTTTGATGGTTCTGCCTTGTTTGGCAAGACCGTTCGCAAGACACTTGTCCAGAGCAAAAGGGATGGGAAGACGTTGTCTGCTGTCAGAGTCCGCTTCTCTGCTCCCCAGAGGTCCTTCTCCAAGAACCAAAAGGGACAGAAGAAGATGTGGTTCTGGAAATCGCAACATTCCCATCCTGCTCCGGACAACCAGTCCTTCCATGGCAGAGGAGGATAGGGAGGACACCGCCCTAAAGGCAGAGGGGCCCCGAGAAATTTTGGGTCCAGAGAAACTTTCTCTGATCGGCCCACCCAGCAGCCCTGAGGGGTTGCCCGACTGCTTCACTCTGGAGGCAGTCGGGGGGGGGGCGCTTCTCGAAGCACCTGGCGGCTTGGAAGTCCATTACGTCAGATCGCTGAGTGCTTCATATCATATCCAGAGGTTACAAAATCCCACTGCACCATGTCCCCAGACTCAAAAACCTCCCCAATGTACCACCCGATCAGAGGGAGGCGGCAGCTGCAGAAATTCAGCAGCTGCTAGAAAAAAGAGCCATCCAGCCCGTCCCCCCAGATCAACTCGGATTAGGGTTGTACTACAGGTTCTTTCTGGTGCCAAAAAAAGACGGGGGACTTGAGACCGATTCTCGACCTTTCACTCTTGAACCTGTCAGTAACCAAAGAAAAATTCCGGATGGTCACCCTTCAATCCATTCTCCCCCTCTTGCGGGAGAGCGACTGGATGTGCTTAATAGACCTCAAGGATGTGTACTACCACATTTTAATGGACAGACGATCCAGGAGATTTCTCCGCTTCCGGCTGGGAGCCAGTCACTATCAGTTCAGGATCCTTCCCTTTGGTCTCACCACAGCCCCCAGGGTGTTTACCAAAGTGTTAGCAGTGATAGCGGCCCACCTGAGACTCCAGGGAATGTAGGTCTTCCCGTACCTGGACAACTGGCTCCTGTCCACCCCAACAAGGCATCTACTCTGCGCAGCGAGAAATCACCTTCTCCGGCTAGCTCCCCATCTAGGCATTACGATCAACCTGGACAAATCCTCCCTTGCTCCAACACAAGTGATAGATTTCATAGGGGCCAAACTAGATACGAGAAGTCTGCGAGCGTTCCTCACTTCGGAGCGACTTCAAAACCTGAGACTTCATGTGCAGGCCATCCTCCAAATAAAAGCCCCACTGGCGGAATTGGTCCTGAGGGCACTAGGCTCCATGGCAGCAGCAATAACTCTTCTTCCATACGCTCGTCTGAATATGAGGGGGCTACAGTGGACCCTTTTAGTCCAGAGGTCCTTTCAGTCTCACCCCCTCAACCATCCTGTCTCACTCAGCAGGGCTTGCAGGAGGGCCCTCTTATGGTGGTTCCAGTCCCTGGACCTTCATACGGGACGACCCTTCTGCACACCGCCTCCCCTCGCCACGGTGACCATGGACGCCTCTCGCCTCGGGTGGGGGGGGGCATTGCTCAGGCAGAACAGTCCAAGGCACGTGGAACGACACAGAGACCTCCTTGCATATCAACATTCTGGAGATGAGGGCGGTGCTGTTGGCGTTGCAAGCACTTCAGAACCTTCTCCCCGTAGGAACTATTGCGATACAGACTGACAACATGTCGGTTGCCTGGTGCATCAACAAACAGGGGAGAACCAGGTCCTACCCTCTCTGTCGAGAGGCCATGAGGGTGTGGGAATGGGCGATCTCCACCAACCGCTTCCTTATCACAACGCACATTCCGGGATGGTCCAGCATTCTGGCGGACAAGCTCAGCCGCACTATTCTTTCCCCTTACGAATGGTCTCTCAATTCCCAGGTAGCGAAGCGGATTTTTGCCGAATGTGGGCAACCCTGCTGCGATCTTTTTGCCACTCCCTCAAACACGAAATGCTCCAGCTTCTTCGCTCTGACTCCCCCCGTCGGGGAAGCCCCGAGAGACGCTCTAGTGCATGCTTGGCCTCCCGGTCTACTTTATGCCTATCCTCCTCTACCCCTGATGCTGAAACTGATACAGACAGCCTCTCGGTTGGGGAGCAGAATGATCCTCATTGCCCCATTCTGGCCTCGTCAAATTTGGTTCCCTTACCTGTGGTCTCATCTGGTGAATCCTCCCTGGATTCTGGATCCCGGATCCCATTCCGGATCTAATATTCCATCCCTTAGGCCTACCGACCCCGAATCTGGACAACCTGAAGCTGACAGTTTGGCTGCTCCAGTTCCACTCTTAGTCAGGACTCCCAGCATCTCTTCACCAGTTAAAGCCATCTTGGTGGCAGCACATAAACCTTCCACTAGAAAAGTCTATCGCAGTAAATGGAAGCGTTTTTCCATCTGGGCGGAACACCATAACATAGATCCCTTCACGGCTTCGTTGCTGTCCGTCTTGGATTTCCTCACCAGACTTTTTCAACAGGGAGCTAGCTGTTCTACGGTCAAGGTTCAATTGGCAGCCATTTTTCATTACCATGTGGGACACGAGTCAGGTCCCTTGATGACTGCGAAATTATGTAAAACCTTCCTCAAGGGTACTTTCCTGCTCAGGCCACCTGTCAAGGAAGCTGTACCCCCTTGGGATCTATCATTAGTCCTTCAAGCCTTGACTGCCCCTCCCTTTGAACCAGCTGCCTTGGCCGAACTTAAATATCTTTCCTGGAAAACGGCGTTCCTTGTCGCCATCACTTCAGCGAAGAGAGTTTCCGAACTTCGGGCCCTTTGTGCGAAACCTCCCTACTTGATTTTTCATCAGGATAGAGTGTACCTCAGGACCAGTCCCTCCTTTCTTCCTAAGGTGGCCTCAGAAACCAATATCAACCAGTCCATTAACCTGCCAGTTTTCTTCCCTAAGTACCAGAATAAAGGAGAATACACGCTGCATTCTTTAGACGTACACAGACAACTGCACTTCTACATTCATAGGAATGCTGGTCGCAGACAATCTGATCAGTTGTTCATTTCCTTTGCCAAATTCAATCTGGGTAAAGCTATTTCTAAGGTCACCTTATCACTCATAAATGGAGAGATTGGGAACCTCCAGTCGCGGGACCCCACACAGTTCGGCTTCGTCAAGGGCAGATCATGCCTCCTGAACCTGGTGGATTTCTTTGAGACAGTTGCTCAGGCTATAGATGAGGGAAAGGAGGTACACACGACTTATCTTGACCTTGGTAAAGCATTTGACACCATTCCCCATTCAGGTATTATTGATAAGCTCACCAGTCTGGACATATACCCTTACATCACAAGATGGATCGCAAACTGGCTCTCACACAGATCCCATAAAGTAACAGTAGCGGGATCTTTGTCCAAATCCAGACCAGTAATGAGTGGTGTGCCTCAGGGCTCTGTACTGGGGCCCCTCCTGTTTGGCATATACTTCTCAGAAGTACAGGCAAGCACGGAAGGGCTGTGGCTTACTAGGTTTGCGGACGACTGCAAACTGTGTGCTATAATAGAGTCTCCAGCCGACATGGAGATCCTCCAGAAGGGTCTAAATGAGACATGCATGGTGTCAAAGCCATGGTCTCAAGCTAAATGCAAAAAAATGCGTAGTAATCCCCTTTGGAAAAATCAGAGTACCCGCAAACTACAACATAGGAGGTAATCCCCTGAAATCTGAAGAAGAAATAAGGGATCTAGGGACCCAAGTAGATAGTCAGCTTTCTTTGATAACCATGTTGCCAAAGTGGTTAGAACATCCTTCTATGTGACCCATCTGATCACGAAAGGGTTCGCATCAAGATCTAAGGATGTAATGGTGCCCCTCTACTCTTCCCTCATCAGACCCATTATTGAGTACAATGCACCAATTGGAATGTACCTGGCTAGACATCTCCAGCAGCTGGAGAGACCACAGAGGTACCTAACCAAGAGGATTACTGGCCTCAAACAGTTGCCCTATGCAGCACGATTGAAAAAGCTAAGACTGTTCTCTGTTGCATACCGCTTTCTCAGAGGCGATCTCTGTCTAACGTACAGAGCCATGTCCAACCCAGAATTGTTGAACATGCTCCAACTTAGCAAAACTAAATCTACTCGAGCTACATGCTCTAGGGATATAAACCTCAACACAACAATGAATAGAACATGCTGGAGGGATAGATTCCCTTTGCAGAGACTTCCCTTACTATGGAACAGGGTCCCGATCTACATAAGACAGAGCCCCTCACTATCACTCTTCAAGAGGAACCTTGATGAGTGGATGGGTAACAGAAAGTTCACACCAGGGATCACACCAAAAGCACTACTAGATAGGGGCCAAGGGTACTAGCTGCTAGTACAAGGGTCTAGGGAACTACTAAAGGGGCGGTGAATACCGCACAACGTGGCTGGGCTAATATATGCCTTCGGGCAGATAGCCCAGTACCAACCTATATATATATATATATATATATATATATATATATATATTACACTTTTTTTTTTTTTTTTTGCTCCCCATTTCGGGGGCACCTGACATCTGGGGCAAGAAAAACTGAATAAAATGGCGTCGGCTGCATGTTTTATACCCCTGACGTCAAGGTAGAGGAGACAGCAACCGACGCAGGACCCAAGACTTTGTTATTCGGGCCAACTGAGGACAACCTGCCAGCAGATTACCCCAAATGTAAGGACTGCAACAGTGAATACACTCAAACATCTACATTTATGGTAAGTGTACACAACTGTACTTTGTCTCCTGCTGCCATTTCAGTGGTTTTGTTTTTATAATTGAAAAGGACTCAAATATATTTTTGCTTAATATGTGACTGAATTACTTTTGATTACGTAAGTTCAGGCCGTAGATTATTACTTTATGGTTAAAAGCGATTTTATATATTTACAATTAGGTTAAATGCTGGTGTTTGGGCTATTATGATAGCTTAATTAATGAATTGTTTCCATTACACCATGCAGGTTATTTAAATGAGGGAGGTGGAATGTATGATGTTCTTCGTGTTTCACTGTTGCAGTCATTACATTTGGGTTATCCTGCTGGCAGGTTGCTTTCAGTCGGCCTGAATTCCAAAATCGTGGTTCCTGCGTCGGTTGCTGTCCCCTCTTCCCTGACGTCAGGTCGTCAGGGGTATAAAAGATGCAGCCAGTGCCATTTTATTTAATCTTTCTTGCCGCACGGTGCCCGAAGCAGAAGCAGTTCGCAAGTGTCGGTCAGACGACTCCTGAGATTTTCATGTTCGAGTTTCAGATCCGAAGTTTTCATTAAAAGCTAAGTACCCCGTTGGGGAAACTTTTTTCTTGCTCCAGACCAATGTCAGAAAAAGTTAATAATTGTATATCTTGTGGGAAGCAAATACCTCATAAGGACTTTCATTCTTACTGTATTCCTTGCCTAGGCCCTGACCACAACGTTGCTAGTTGTCGGTTTTGTGCTAGATTTAACCAATGTACTATTAAGCGTCGGTACGATTTTGCATTAAGCTATATTGGGCGAAGATTTAATTATACAATGTCGTCGGATAGCCATCCGACTACCGGAGTTCACAAAAATGCCAAGAAAAAGAAAAGGACAGGCAGCAGAGGTCCAAAACCGATGACGAAGCTTCTCCTAAGCAAGTCGCCGGTTCTCAGTGAGGCGCTTTCGCAGCCCCTGATGCCCGCTACTTTAGAGTCGCAAGCTGCTACCGACTCCCACGTGGAGTCGGCCAGGCCACTGGAAACTCAAGGTATTGCAGCCTCAGGACTATTCCCTCAGATGGGTCCGGAGCCACTGAGCAGGCATCGGCTTCTGAGGGTGTATTCAGACCTAAACAATTGTATATTAAACCTACTTCAAAGACTAAGACACCTTTAAAGGCAAAGAAACAAGTTCACCAGTCACAAGGACAGGCCTCCATGCCCAAAGAACAGATGCTCAAAATGGCCGAAGTCTTAATTACCTTGATCAGGGGTTCCCATCCCCTCCTGATAAGAGGCCTAGGCAAGAGACAGACTATGAATCTTCAGATCAGGTTTCCATTTCTTCTGATTCCTCTTCTGATCAGGAATGTTCTCTTCCCCTCTATGAGGATTCTGATGCTGAAGAATCAATTCCTTCAGCTTCTCCTCCTGAGGACTACTCTTTTGGGGAAACATTGCATACCATGAGGGAGCACTTTCACTGGGAGAGCCAAGACTTTTCAGAATCTAAGAAAAGGCTCAGAGATTTCCTTTTACTACCTCAACACAGGCCTCTAGCTATCCCACCTGTGTTGGACATTGTAGATGATGTGTTCTTGGAGTTTAGTCTGATCCCTGACTCCTTACCTCCAGCTCCTGTTAAGCCAAACAGATACTACAGGATCCCTGATTCTCATAAGCTTCTTTTCAAAAACCCTTCTGTAGACCCAGAAACTATTTCTCAGGGTCCAAAGGGGGATCAAGGCTTCTACTGCAAAAAAATCCTACCCCCTCTGACAGGGATTCCAGGGCTCCGGGTAGATGGGGGAAAAAGGTTTGCACATCTACTACTTTGGTTATAAGGGCTTTAAATTGCCAATTTCATATGCTCAAATATCAGCAATATATCATGACACTGCTTAAACAGAAAATGATGGCAAATTCTGAATGTGTAGAAAACAAAGAAATGCAGGATTTATTGCATGCAGCTGAACAAGTTGGAAAGCATACTTTGCAATGTGGGTTTGATTCTTTGGAGGCCTCCTGCAGGGCCACTGTTACGGGTTCTATCATTAGGAGACATGCTTGGTTAAAGGAACAAAATCTGCCTGACCATGTTAAAGCAAAATTATTAGATGCTCCTTTACAACATGATACCTTGTTTGGTGTTAAGGCAGAAGAGGTGTTAAAGAAAATAGAGGACAAAGCTAAATCTATGCAAATGGTCAAGGATGTTCTTCGTTTTCCATTGCTGCAGTCCTTACTATTGGGGGTATAGTCCGCGTCCAGTCGGCCCGAATACCAGAGTATAAGGCTGACGTCGGTCAGGGCGCATTAGACTGACGTCAGTACGTCAGGGTACTAATGCGCATGACCGACGTCATATCCTCAGTCTTTTTTGCCGCATAGTCCGATGCAGAAGCAGTTTTGCGAGTGCAGGTTGGCGTTCTGAAATATTTCCGAAACCGGAGTTTCAGACCGAAACAGAGTTGGCTAAGTACCCGTTGGGAACATTTTGTTTTTTCTTGCCTCAGTATTTTACCGGATGTCAGAAAAAGTGAATAACTGTATTTCTTGTGGGAAACAGATACCTCATAGGGATTACCATACCTTGTGTATACCTTGTTTAGGGCCTGAGCACGCGTTGTTGGTTGCCGCTCTTGTGCTAGGTTTAACAAACGCACTATTAAGAGGAGGTTAGACTGTGCCAGGTTAGTGTTTGGGAAGCGTTGCAATTATAAAATGCCGTCGGATGCTCCGGCGCTGGCCCAAGAAGCGCAAGGACAAAACAGCGAAGCCTAGGGTTGATGAACCGGCAGTCCCGGACGTCGGTTCTTTAGAAGGCTCAGTGGAGCCAGAGGTTTTGCCAGGAGTTTCCATGGAGTCCCAGGCAGAAACTTTACTATTACAGGATATGCCTTCTCAGGAGGTAGGCCAGGCTGAGGGGGCTTCTCAGGTGACTGTTCTTCCCTCTCTTCCCAAGGTAGTTAGAGCCTCTCCTTCTGTTGCCAAAACTTCTTTGAGAGGTAGGCCTAGTTCAGCTTCAGTGGGGGCTTCTCCTAGCATTTCGGGTTCTGTACCTAAGAAACATATGCTTAAAATGGCAGAAGATTTGATTACTAGGATTTCTTACAGGTACAGCCACCTAGATTTAGCAGACACTGGCCTACAAAGATTTGGTCCTTTCCAGTCTCAGACAGACCTCAAAGGGGCAGATCCAGACGTCCTAGAGGCAGATCGCAGCCGCAAGGATCCTACAGGTCTAAGCAGTGGAGTGCTTCTACCTCCAAAGGTGGAGAGGACAAATCACAATCATACAGTAAACAGTCCCAATGACTTCCCTCTGTCTGTGCCAAGTACTTATCTTCTGACAGCACCCTTAGGGGGAAAACTAGCACTTTTTTCTCAAAATTGGCACATTATAACCCAGGACAAATGGGTTCTAGACATCATTTCCATACTCTGCCAAGGGCAAACGGTTGGCCAGACCTGCCAAAAAAATCAATGGGCAGAGGCTCAAAAACAAGTCGCAGCTCTCATGGACATGAGGGCTATTCAACAACTACCACAGCAAGAGCAGGGACAATGATTTTACTCAAGACTGTTCTTGGTACCCAGAAAGGACAAAGCATGGAGACCAATTCTGGACCTATCTATTCTAAACACTTTCCTGAATATACCAAAATTCAAAATGTTGACCTTACAGCAGCTTCTGCCCATGCTGGGCAGCAAGGCTTGACTCGTGACGTTAGATTTAAAAGAGGCATACCTGCATGTCCCAGTCAGACAATTATGCAGAAGATACTTCAGGTTCAAGGCTGGCTCAAAGCATTACCAATTCTCTGCACTGCCCTTTGGCTTATCTATTGCGCCCAGGGTCTTCACAAAATGCATGGCACCAGTAATTGCTTACTGCAGACAAAGAGGAATACAAATATATCCTTACTTGGACGACTGCCTCATACAAGCAGAGAACAAGGACATTCTACTACAGCATCTGACTTTTGTGATAAAACTATTAACAGGCCTAGGGTACACAGTCAACAAAAAGAAATCAAAACTAGTACCCTCTCAAGAGATAATATTCATGGGTGCAAGCTTAAATACAACTGCCCAAATGGCTTATCTCACTCCAGACAAACAAAGGCAACTGACTACCTATTTCAAGGAAATGGCAACAAAGGCACAGTTATCTGCAAGAAAATTTCTGCAGGCTTTGAGCTTCATGGCATCTTGCATCTTACTAATTCCATATGCAAGACTGCATATGAGGAAAATTCAATGGTACCTAAAAAGTGTCTGGACACAACATTGCCACAGACTGGAAACAACGATTACTCTAATTCACTGCCTGCAACAGGAATTTTGATGGTGGGCCAAGGCTTGTCACCAAAACAAGGGACAGCCATTCTCACTACCCCCCAGCCAGGCAGAGCCTAATGACGGAGGCATCAGATTATGCCTGGAGGGGCACACATGGCAGGAAGAGGCATTCAGGGCACCTGGTCCACAAACCAAAAGCGTCTACATATCAATCAAAAAGAGATGCTAGCTGTTCAAAATGCCCTGACAGCCTTCAAGGACCTACTTCATCCAAGACAACTATTGATAGACAGACAACACCACGGTCATGTGGTACATAAACAAGCAGGGGGCACTCATTCTTACCCCCTGTGCAGACTAGCCATGGCTTTATGGGACACAGCATTGACTTACCAAGTTCATCTGCAGGCACAATTCCTGCCAGGAAAGGAAAATACTCTGACAGACGAACTAAGCAGAAACCTCATGGATCCCCACGAGTGGCACCTGGATCCACCAGTCTTCAACATGATAACAATGAAATGGGGGGATGCCTGGACATCTATTTGCCTCTCCTCAAAACAATCAACTAAAAAGATCTGCACAAGGACTTATCACAGACAAGCTTGGAAAGTGTACGCCTTATCTTTCAACTGGACAAACCTATCAGTATATGCCTTTCCTCCACTTCTTCTCCTCCCCAAGGTACTCCTAAAGGTCAGGCAGGAAAAACCAAAAATGATTCTTATTGCCCCAGACTGGCCACGCCAGTACTGGTATCCGTTCTTAAGGAACTTGTGCCAATGCCCAGCCTGGACCTTACCTCAAATACCTCATCTACTGTCCCAGTAAAACAATCAGATTCTGCACAGCCAACTCAGGACCCTAACCTGGCAGCATGGCGGATAATGTAGACATACAAACCACACCTCTCAGTAAAGCTGTGATGTATGTCATTTTAGAAGCCAGAAGGCCTAGTACTAGAAAATCCTATGCTGCGAAATGGAAGAGATTTTGCGCTTGGAACCAAGCTCAGGGAACTGATACAGCTGTCCCAAATATTCCTCAGATTTTGCAATATTTAACTGAGATGCTGGACAAAGGCCTATCTTTTTCATCAATTAAAATCCATGCCTCTGCCATTTCAGCTCATTACAATACAGAGCCACCACTCTTTTCTCATCCTTTATTAAGGCAGTACCTCAGAGGAGACAAAAATGTAAGGCCTCCAAGGAGAACACCAATACCTGCATGGAACCTCAGTTATGTCTTGGAAAAACTCACCTTACCACCTTTTGAGCCAGCTGTTACTGCGGACATAAAGTTCTTATCTTGGAAAACAGCTCTGCTCCTAGCAATAACTTCTGCAATACGAGTTTCAGAGCTACAGGCTCTCATGGCTGTGGAATCCTTTATCATTTTCTATCCAGACAGGATCTCTCTGAGAACCAACCCTACATTTATGCCTAAGGTGGTATCCAGTGTAGCCCTTAACCAAACAATTCATTTGCCAACCTTTTATCCAAATCCACAGAACAAGGGGGAGAAAATTCTGCATTCTTTGGATGTACACAGACGACTTAGATTCTATTTGGACAAAACTAAAGTTTTCAGAAAGACAGAGCAATTACTAGTGGCATATGCCACACCATCACAAGGAAAGGCTATCTCCAAGCAGACTATTTCAAAGTGGATAGGTCACTGCCTTCGTTTCTGCTACTCACAGCATGGCAAACCAGTGCCTAAGGGCATTAGGCCACATTCAACCATAGCTGCAGCCACTTGTGCACCCTTTCTCAGGGGAGTACCAACCAAGGACATTTTGGAGGCTGCTACTTGGAGTTCAGTGCATACCTTTACAAAACATTACAATCTGCCTCTTTACTCCAAATCCAGGGCAGGCTTTGCCACTGCAGTTCTGCAGGGCCTCATAGCTGCTCCTAATGTTGTTTAGCGCCACCACCCCCAACCATAGCTTACTCTGAAGAAGTCCCCGGATGTGATTTTAAAGGGCTAAAATGTGTAGGAAAAGTTTTATGGAGTTGCTAGCTACAAAGCATTTTAATCACAGGTGTTCATTTGATTTTAAATGAACAGTGTGGACTGATATGAGCTTCTGGAGTAGTTGGTTCATGACAGGTTCAGCACAAGTCGTTTGTGCTTTGCTAGTTCCAAAAGAAAATCTCCTTGATATAGGGTCATACAGACCCATTGCGATTCTGAATCATTACTGCAAAGTGTTAATGATGATTCTGGAGAAAGGAATGGCAAAGATATTGAAGTGAATAATAGACCTGTATTACTATAGATTTACAGACGTGAGGCAAACATATAACAATAATAACGTTTATTCAAATGGATGCCTTGAACAAAAATATATTAATGGGTTTGGATGATGGAAAAGCATTTGAGAGTGAGCTGAGAATTTAGGAAGAGATCTCTTGGGGCATTTAGGTTTCCCCAGTCATGGACAGAGTTACTATGTAATATCTACAGAGGTGCTCAAGCTAGGATGAAGTGTGGTGATGAGCTGTCTGAAGCATTTAGCCTTACAGATATGAACTGGGCAGGTTTGTCCTCTTTCGCCTTTAATCTTTGCTTTTTATTTGGAGTCATTAACCAGGGACATAAGACAATCAAATATAATTCAATATAAATGGAGAAATACTAATGAGAAAATAGCCCTTTTTGCAGATGATGTACATTGTTTATCCAGAGCATGATATAAACATTTTGTTTGATAAACTGAAATATTTGAATAATATAGCAAAATAATGAAACAAAATAAAAGGATACATTAATGACTTATGCCCCAACATGCGATTTGATACAGTCTCTCCTTTTTGTGTAGTCATGGCAGGATGAGATACTTGGGGATTTGGTTGAAATAGGATATTGAGTAAGCAGCTAAGGAAGTGTGGGAAGAAATTACCCAAAAGTTTGTAAGTAAGAGAAGAATATGGATATTGCTAAGAAGAAAAAAGTGATTAAGATGTTTCTGGGTCCTGCTGGTTCTTTTTGTAGGTTAGGTTATATGTATCAGCTGAGAGACTAGATATGGAAGAATATGAAGAAGGAAATTATGGAGTTTCTTTGGGGTAACAAAAGTGAAAAAATTAGAAAATCTAGTAATGACAAAGGAACAGGGTGGTTTGTGGATTCTGGATTTGGAGGCATATTATATGACCACACATTTTAGATTACAATATTTGATTCATGATATGGACTTTATGCTCCTCATGGAAGCACACAACAAGCATTAGTGCCTTCAGAGCTAACAAAAGGATGATACATGGACATTTAGGCAGATGTGTTGGACATAATTAAGCAGAGTCAGTGGCACAAGAGGTAACACACTTGTATTTGGTGTAGAAGGCTGTGGGTTCTGTTCCCACAACAGGTACATCAGTTGCTGACACTGCACTGCAGCATAAGTGGGTGCTGAATTCCAGAGTGTACTTTCCCTCGGATGAGACATTAAACCAAGACCCCACCTGCTTGAGTTGGTGGAAGCTCAGGTGGATATCAAAGATCCCAAAGCACCTATCAAAAATAGTAGCGGTCCTTTATTTATATACAAAAATAACTCTTATTTACAAATGCACAAATATATAGATATACGAATATGTTTGCACAATCATACTAAATTTTCATTCCTGTTAGACCCCATGCCTTTTTTCACAACCATCTGATTTTTCTTAGTATTGTTGCTAAAATCCATTAAACATAATTTCATTTATTCTTTCATTCCATATAACCAGTGTAATGTAAAATACATTTTATCTATTCTGTTAACGTATTCTTTACTTACTGTTTTACATTTCAAAAATTCATGTTCCGTAGTTGTTTCTTCTTGACAATGTAAACATAGAATCACTTTTCTTCGTATATGACATATTTCCTTTTACTGGCAATTTATCTATTACCAGTCGCCACAAAAAGATCTTGACAATCTACTTACTGATTACACCATTTGCTTCTTTTTTATAGTTTTAATTATTTCATCTGTTAGATTTTCCCATGGTTTTACATGGTAATGTTTTATCATTTCATTTTTATAAAATACTGTTCTATCTTTTTCTATATAATCAATTTTTATTTTCCACAAAAATATTTTTTCTTGGTAACGTTTTATTCGTTTATGCACTCTTTTTCTCTCTTCCCTTTTTTTACCATACCCCAAAATGTATCATATTTATACAGTGTTACTACTAGCCTCTCATCTTTTTCATTTATCCACATTAACATTTTGTACAAATTTTATGAAGCAACATACCACTGAGTTAATCAATCATAAACCACCTCCTCCTTTATTTACATACAAAACTCCACTTTTTACTGAGTTTAATGTAGAACCCCATATAAATTAAAAATGTCTGCAATAATTCCATTTGAAGTTGTTCTATCTCACCATTCATTCTTTCTTGATGGGTTTGGAGCCGATCCTCAGCGCCGACTCGGCTAGCTGCAAAAGCTCAAGGTCTTCAACCAGCTCGAGGCCAACTCCCTATCCCATGATGCACCCTGATCTTCCCCCAGATCTTGTTTGCCGCTGCAACTTGATTGGACGTTCACCAGCTCTGGCCAGTGAATAACTTTTCTTCTTTAGATATCATAACTTATTTTAGCTAAAATTTAGCCATTTGTATAGTAGTTAGATAGTGTAGCTTGTTGTTGTAGTTAGATCTTTGAGTATTTAGTTCATATTTAGATTAGATTGTTAGTCTTTATGGAGAGTTTTTGTTAGGCCTTCTCTTCTCCCTATCTCTATTAAACTAGCTTAATCACAGAGAAATTAGTGGCCATGTTTTTAGGCCCTTTATTTCTCTTAATATCCTTAGATAAGAGTGTGTTGTTTAGCCCTTCCTTTTTATAGGGCATATAGTTACCTTATAACTTCTATCATGGTATAGTGTGTTTGATAGTTTATAGCCCTTTTTTTTCCACCGGGCACATAGTTGTCTTCCTTTATCAGATCGGAGTGTGTTGTTTAGCCCTTCTTTTTGTAGGGCATATAGTTACCTTTACTTCTTTCCTAGTAAAGTTAGTGCCGTGTTTTTAGGTCCTTTTTTTTTCCTCCTTGATTATTAGTGTTAGTATACTGTGTGTATTAGAGTGCAGTTGCAGCCCTTCCTTTTATACAGGGCATACAAATAATTTCAGTGTAAACCTACTTTTTAAAGCCTTTCATTTTACAAGGCTTGAATAGTTTGTTGTGTGATTCCTTATTGCTGTTGTTGAAGATGTCTCAGCAGGAGAAAGAAAAAGCCAAGTCAGGTTTCATAAAATGCCCTAGATGTGGGCAAAAGATGTCCATAACTGATGGACATATTGAATGTGTCTACTGCTTGGGTGAGGTTCATCTGCAAGAAAGCTGTTCTGTATGAAACTCCTTCCACTCAAGAATGTTGCATGAAAGAAAGAGAAAGTTAATGGACAAAGGTCTGCTTAAATCCTCCTTTCAAGAATCGTTGGATAAGTCAGACAAACACTCAAAAAAGACGGAACCAACAAAATCTCTATCTACATTGAAGTCCGCTTCTAGTAAAGCATCAACATCGGTTCCACACCCTTCAGAACCATCTGTCTTTATAGTTAGGAGCTGGTCCCTGACCTTGGAGCCAGTATCTCCTACCTTTAAAATAGCCTATACTGCAATGTGTGGCTTCGTCACATTCCTCGTGGGCCTCAAGTAGACTGTCTGATTTGGATGTGGACCATGTGGTGAAGAAGCTTCTGCAGATACTGGCACTAGCAAAATTTTTATCGGCACCTACCCAGGGGGCTTCAAAGCCAATCTTAGTTTCTCCTACACCTTCTGTTCGTCCTCCGAATGGTATGGACATTTTGGAGCCGGAGAGCGTGGAACAGGTAATTGTGTACCCTTCTGATCCGACACCTTCTATAGGTTTTTCGGCCCTGACTGCCCTGATACCTTCGGCGCTGACCGAGGAATCTCAGGGCCGACACTCACCGGTCGGGTCCGGGGAGGACAGTAGGGCCAACATGACCTCTCGGGCTTCGGCTCCAGTGAGTTCAGCCACACCCTCTGGCTCGGAGCCCTCTGTACCGGCGCAGATGATTTCCATCAGTTCTTCGGATCTGAGAAATTCTCATCAGGACTGAGGGGTATTCAAGGCTATGAGGAAGGCTTTATCCACCCGACAACCACTCCATCAGTTCGAGCAGCTCCCTTCCTGAAAGTACCAGTGTCTGTCTCTTCATCACATGGTCCATTGAAGTGTAGAGATCCTGAGCCTCAGGAAGCTCCATTGGGTGAGCCATGTATTTCTGAGACCTCTCCAGAAGCCCCCACTGAAGAAGTGCCTAGGAAGAGACTCTGCAAGAGGAAGCATTTGGACTCCCCACAGGAGTCAGTCACTTCAGATACTGACTTGGATGAGTCAGAAGAGTCCCCACGATCCCCCTCAGAAGATATCTTCTTTGCAGATATCCTAGAGATTCTTAAACAGAGGGGTAGCTGGAAATCCCTTAACCCTTCTGATGATGAGTCCGTTCTCCTGAAGGCTTTTGGGTCTCAAACCTCCAACTCTTTGGTGTCTCCACCTTTCGATGAGTTGCTGGAATTACTCACTCGAAGGGGGTGGGAGTCCCCAGGCACCATGGAGCCTGTCTCCAGGAGGCCTAACAAATTTATTACTAGCCCCCAAGACAGACTTTACCTTACTAAAGCAGTACCTGTTGATGCTATGGTGGTGGCAGCGGCCACCAAGAAGGAATTATTGGAGACTTCTTCATCTGTTCATCCTCCTAATAAGGAATCTAGGATTATGAACTGATATGGGAAGCCTGTGTTTATTTCAGCGGCCTTCGTTCTTCGATCACCGAACTACCTCACATATTTTACTAGGTTACAAAGGGATCTGAATGAGCTAGGAGACACCATACAGGGTTCAGTAGCTGTGGGAGTTTTGGACAAGGTAACTTTCCAGCTCTCCACACTTAATTCGATAGTAAACTCTTCCATGCGTCTGTTATCTTATGCAGCTGATGGTATGAGCAGGGCAGCAGGTACAGGAATCGCTCTCAGGAGACATTCCTGGATGCGCTTATGTTCCTTTGCGAAACCCTTTATGTCTTCCTTCATTAACACCCCCTTTGATGGTTTGTCCTTTTTTGGACCTGAGGTACAGGAAACTATTACCAGGAGTGAAAAAGATGGAAAGACCTTGTCTGCCATCGGAGTACATTTTTCTACCCCGAACAGACCTTACCCCAAAGGGAGGGAAGGTGGAAAGATATGGTTCCGTAAGTCTCAAGGATCTTTCTAAACACTCATGGTGACATCACCTCTAGAGGCAGAGGAGGGGGTAATAATAGAAGATGTTGCCCACACTGCAGCGGGGGTCCACAGAACCATGGTGACAGAGGACCAGTTCTTTGGCAAGCCCTATCACTGCTCCTAAGAGGAGGCACGACTGTTCATCTCTGGAGGCAGTCTGAGGATGCCTATCTTTATACCTAGATGACTGGCTAAAAATAACAAAAGACAACTGGGTACAAAGCATAATATCCAGAGGATACTATATTCCCTTTGCCACCCCACCTCCTCTAGTAAAGAAAATCCCAGAGGTTCCACCCAGTCACAGGGACCAAGCAGCCTTAGAGGTCCAAAGGTTGCAGGACAAGAGAGTCATCCAGCCAGTCCCAGCAGACTAGAGAGGATCCAGAACTTATTCAAGGTTCTTTTTAGTTCCGAAGAAAACAGGGGACTGGAGACCTATTCTGGACCTAAGCAGACTAAACAAGTCGGTAAAAAAGACGAAGTTCTGGATGGTCATGCTTCAGTAAGTACTTTCTTTTCTGGGGAAAGACAATCGGATGTGCTCTATAGATCTTCAGGATGTGTCTACCACATAAAGATGGACAGACCATCCAGGAATCATCTACACTTCCGGCTGGGAGCCAGCCATTATCAATTTCACGCTCTGCCCTTTGGTCTCACTACAGCCAGTTATTATAATGTCATCTGCATCTGTTAACATAACTGGAATTCTTAACACTTCAGGTGTTATATATCCTGTTTCCTTCATTTTGTAATTTATTTCACATACAATCATATTCATATATGCAAAGAGTATACAGCCCATTGAACATCCCTGTCTTTACACCACTCTTCATATGTACTTCTTGACATAGCCAGCTATTTACAAGTATTTTTACTTTATTACTATATTCTGACGTGCATAATTCCCCAATTTTCTCCCTACTATTATATTCTTTCATTATTAAAAACCACAAAAAAACCCACAAACTGTAAAAATAATTCAAACAGATGGTGGAACGGTACTCTAAAACCCACAGGATTATTATAGTTAGCACTAACTATAATAAACCTGTGGGTTTTAGAGTACTGTTCTGCCATCTGTTTGAATTATTCTTTCATTATTATACATATGATTTCATGTCCAGTTGTGTCAAATGCCTTATTAAGGTCTCTTATCATGATTTTCACTTTTTTTTTCTATTCCTATATCATTCCCAATTTCTGTTTCATTAATAATTCTTAACAGCCCTTCCCCTTTATACTATATGTGCTATCTACCATATTTCCAATTATAGTTTCAAATCTCTTTTGTATTATTTTCATAAATAACTTATAATCAATATTATTCAATACTGCTGATCTCCAGTGTTTTAATTCTCTTCTATTTTCCTTCTTCCATATGAATTTAAGTATTCCATTACATAATTCTTTATACATAAAACCTTCATTTAACCATTCAAAATCTTAAAAATTATATATATTTTTTGCCAATCCCTATAAACGTTTTATACATTTCATACCCTATTCCACCTGGACCTGCAACCAAATCTGTATGTACTTGTCCTAATACTTTATCTAGTTTATTTAAAGAAATCTTTTCCAACTCATTATTCTCCCTTTCTGTTAATTTTTTTTATTTTCCACATTTTTTTACTTTCAGTGTTTTTTTGGTACTTTCTTTTTTCTTTAAATATTTCTTGTACATATTGTACTACATTTACATCATTCATAATCTTTTCCTGAGTTTATTCTATTTCTCCTTTCACATTTTTTATTTATCTTATTACACTGCCATCTTCATTTACTAATCTTAGTAACTCAATACTTCCGTTTTTCCATGTAAAAAAATATTTGTTCATATAACAATTCTTGTATTTTTCTCGATCTCTTTCATATAATTCTTTTTCTTTGTCATAGTACTTTTTATCATTGTTCTAAATCTTCCAGTGCATTGTTATATGTTCTTTTAATTTTTTCTTTCTCTACTTTTCTCACATCATATTGCCATTGCCAAAAACATTTTTTTTTATATTTTTGCTTAAATATCACCCACCATTCAGATTGTTTTTGATAAAGTGTTCTCATAGCGATGTGATCTTTCCATAACTGCATTACTAATCTCTTTCCTTCTTCATTCCGTGCTTTCTCATTTATCCTTTGTATTCCTTCACCTATTTTAATATATTTCTTGTTTTCTTTTATCTCTGGCCATATTGCAAGATTATCAGAAAATCTTGTTTCAGCTTGCTCCTTTTTCCCTATAACTAAACCTTCTGATATTATAAAATAATCTATTTCAGTTCTATACATATCCCTTTTGTAAGTCCATGAATTTTTGTCCCAAAGTTTTAACATACCACATCTTATAGCTTCTGACATTTTATTTATTTGATATTTGTTTACCAGGAGGACCCAACTGGACAAGTAGCCCGCTTTCAGCAGAGGTCTGGGGAGAAAAGCTCCAAATACACGTTAACAGCATACAGTATTTACATAGTAAACAATCACATTATTTACAAGATGCACTAGTTGGCAGTTCAAGCAGTAATTCAATGTAAGCAATCCTACATTATTTACAATGTGTTGTAGTTAAGAGTTCAAGCAGAAATACAATGTACATAGAGTAGTTAATATACATATTGATATGTAAGCATGCATACAATGAATAATGACAGAAAGAAGAAGTTAGGAATAGTGGGAGGAGACTAAGTGAAGTGAGTGCAGGGAGACTTGAAGGTTGGGGTGGGGGAAGAGGGGAGGAAATGTAAGAGCTTGGACATGAGTAGAGTAGGAGCTTGAGAATGTGAGAGGTATATGGAAGGTTTACTGGGGAAGTGAGAGAGGTATTGATATGAGACTGGGGTACTTGGAGCAACGGTAATTTAGACATGAGATGTGTATGTGCAGAGCCAGATGTCAGCTAAGTGATTCTTGAGAAGTTGTTTGAACTTAGAGGGTTTTATAGAAGTTAGGATATGTTCAGGTATAGAGCCCCAGGCCCTGGAAATATGGTTGGAGTAGAGTGAGTCCCCAAAACTATTAGATTTTGTAACTTGTAGTAAAAATTTATCAGAAGATCTCAGGAGACTATTATTGGAGTAGGGTAGTAGAAGATTTTGAAGTGCTGAGCACTTAGGTCGGTATATAATGTTATGGGCAGTTGTAAGTTGGGTGAAGAATAAAAGACTGGGTAGTTCTAACAAGTTGAGTTGAAGGGCAGCACAATGGTGGGATCTGTATGGTGAGTTAGTGGCGAAACTGGCAATCTTGGTGGAGCAGCTTCTAGTTTGGTTAGGTCTTATTTCATAAGATTACTGAAGACAGGAGAGGCATACAGCAGGGTAGATAGGTGGGTTCTGCAAATAGATTGTCTGGTGGACCTGGTGAGATATGGCTTGATTCTTTATAGGGAGCCAATTTTTATGTGGGCCTTTTTAATGGTTAGAGAGAGAGATTTATCAAATGTCATGCTATTTTCAATAGTGACTCCAAGCAGTTTTGTATGAGATACAGGATCAGTTTTGGTATTGTTCGATGACTAGATGAGTAAAGAGGATAGGAAGTCGGGATTTTGTTATCCGAGAAGTGCATTAGTTTAGTTTTAATGGGATTGAAAATTAGCTGATAGTTCAAGAGCCAAGATTATACAGCTGAGAACGATTGCTGGGTGATTTATTGGAGTTGTGGAAGGGAAGGTGCAGCACAGATGAAAGTGGAGTCATCTGCATACTGTCTGATAGTGATGACTTGGGTGGCAGTATGGAGTTGATTGGTGAAGATAGTGAAGAGGAGTGGACATAGGATTAAACCCTGTGGAATACCTACTGTGATGGGTAATAGAGGGAAAGATCACATTGCCGTCTGATGGCCTGTTGTCTGTCAGAGAGTTGTGAATCCATGAGAGGACAGTTTGGCTTAGTTTTAGGGTTGAGAGTTTGTTGAGGAGATTTAGGTGGAATATGGTGTCAAATGCCTTGAACATGTCTAGGAAGATGGAAAATACTAGTTGTTCATTATTTTTGAGTTGGTTGATTGTGTTGGAGAAACTTTTAAGGGCGGTAGTGGTACTATGATTGGGTTGGAAACCATGTTGTGTGTTGGTTAGTTGGTTATTGCATAGTAGATAATTCATGAGTTGTAAGTGTATACATCTTTCTAGAATCTTAGATAGTGGAGATATTATTGCTATTGTTCTGTAGTTGGAGAGTTTGGCAGAGGTTCCACCCTTATGTAGTGGGATGATGTAGGATATTTTCCATAGTTTGGGCACATATTGTTCTGTGATGGATCGGTTGATTAAAATAGAGACAGGGTAAGAGATAGCGACAACTGCCAGTTTCAGGTATTCATTAGGTAATTTATCAGCTGCAAGGGATGTGGGTTTAAGATTTTTGAGAATTTTTTTATGGTGTTGGTTTGGACAGGCTTAAGGGAGAAGGCATTGATGGTTTCCTTAGCTCCTTTAGGTATACTTTTATTTTTGGCGAGTGATAGTATGGAGTTGATAAAATATGTACTAAACTGGGTAGCTATACTGTCTGTAGTATTTGTAGTGGTAGAGGCTGGAGTTGGGGATTGCCCAGGCTGTAGTAGTTGTTTTATGGCAGTCCAGAATTTTTGTGGTTTGTGGCAGTGCTTTTGTTGTATGATAGTACAGTATGCTTGTTTTTTATCATTCTTGATCTGTTTTTGGCCTTGTTTTTTTTGCTGCCAATAATATTCTAGGGTGGCTTGGTTTTTGTTAGCCTGATATTGTATTCAAGCTTTGTCTCTAATTTTGAGTAACTGGTGTCTTTTGTTAACCACGGTGCATAGTTTGATTTTACTTTGACATGCCTAGAAGGTGCTAGGCTATTTAGTATGTCTAGGAATTTGTTGTTAAGGTGTTGCTTGGCAGAATCTAGGTGGAGTACTTTTAGTGGGGACCAGTCACAATTCTGGAGGATGGATATAAAAGTATGAGGTGAGAATTTTTTTGTTGCAAATTTGTCTTTATATAATATTTTTTGGGGGAGTGCGTACGTTGTCTAAGCAGGCAGGTAGGTAGGTAGATGGTCGCTGAGGCTATCAGGGAGGCAGCCTGATTGATATACCAGTGAGGGTTTCTTGGTTAGAGTCTAGTCTATAATTGACTGTCTATTAATGCTTTTGTCTATTCTAGTTGGTGATTGTAATAGCTGGGAGAATCCTTAATAGTTGAAGTTTGAGGGGTTATCTGAGGTACAAGTGAGCCAGTCAGTACTGAAGTCATCGATTATTATGGCTTTTTGATTAAATGTTAAGGATGGCCAGTGTAAGAAGTCTTCAGTTATTGAGAGGTTGCTACCAGGTGGGAGTTAAATTGCTATAAAGGTTATGTATTTATTCGGATTAATTATGAGACGAGTAAATAATATTTCGGCCTTGCTGAGTCGGGGGGGGGATTGGTTATAAATGTTGTTTTTTGAAGTATATCTATACCTCCATTGCATTTATGGATTCTGTCCAGTCTGTGGATGTTACAGCTTGGGGTTAAAATTTCATTGTCACTTATCAGAGGTTTTGGCCAGGTTTCAGTTAAGACTACTATGTCAGGGGAGTAGAGAGAGAGAGAGAGGCATAAAATTTGTGTATTTTGTTTACTAGGCTCCTAAGGTTCATATTGATAAGTATAAGGCCAGATCCATTATGTTATATGTTAGTAATGTTATGTGAGTGTGTGTTGGCTGGTATGTGGGGTTTTTGTTTATTGATTTTAGGGCCTGGATTAGGGTGGATGTCACTGCTAAGTTTGAGGTGAGATATCATAAGTTTATAAGAGATTACTAGGCTATTGGCCATATGGCTTTTATAAGCCTACCCATGTTATACCATTGTTCCCTTATTGACTAAGTTGTATGGTCTACATTTGTAGCATGAGTCTATGATCAGCACCGACTGCCCTTCTCTAAGAGGGACATAGGTGACACCCTGGGGTAAATTTATGGTCTCCATCCAGTTGTTTAAGTTACGTTTAAATAGGCTCATTGAAGAGCTGTGTTTTATGTCAATTGGGAGTTTGTTCCAGAGGAGTCGCAATCTCTGGGAAACAGAGCTGTCCCTCCAGCATGTCCTGTTAATGGTGTGAGCTAGGTTAATATCCCTAGAATGAATGAATCTTGTTCCATTTCACTTGAGGATGTGCATCATTTTCATTACAGCAGGGTCTGAGACTGCTCTATAGGCCAGGAACAAGTCTCCTCTCAGCAGGCTATAAGATACAGAGTACAGTGACAGGGCCTTAAGTCTGTCCGTGTAGGTCATCTGTTGAAAGCCCTGAATTTTCTTGGTGAGAAACCTCTGAGGTCTCTCTAGCTGCTGCAGGTGTCTGGTGAGGTACATACAGACAAGAGCATTGTACTTTATTCATGGTCTGATGAGGATGAGTACAGGGTAGTTATGGCATCCTTAGCTCTGGATGCAATGCCCTCACTTTTGAGATGTGCAATATAAAAGGCCTTCCTTACCACTGTGGACACATGATGATCGAAGTTAAGGTTGCTGTCAATCTGTGTTCCCAAAACTCATCAGAGGGTTTGAGCTAAGGGGATTACTGTTAACTCATTAACCCCGAGTACCTTTTCATGGCGCCTGTGTGCTTAAACCCGAGCGCGCCATGAGAAGGTACAAATTACAAGCTGTTACCCCCAGTGCCTTCCACAAGCGAGAGAAAGTGTACTGCAGATTTGTAGTTCACCTTAATGTAAAACACGCTGAAATCTTAACTGAATGTGTAATTTACTTTATATACTTACGATTCAGCATGTTTTTACATTAAGGTTACATTAAAGTTCTTGCAGAAAATCCGTTTTAAAAATTCTTGATAAAGCAAGTGGTGGCAACCATTCGGATTCTTGCAATCCAAGCCACCACTTGCATAACACCTCCACCCCCAACCTAAATTTCTTTTGTTTCCCCCTAATAAAAAGAGGGTCCAGCAGCAGGTATTTCCTTTCTTTCTGCAAAGACTTGGAGATTTTACCTGCTACTGGATCCTCTATTTTATTTTCCGCACTCAAGGATTTCATGGACCGCTATAGGCACTACCAGGAGTTCCCGTTCTGCTCGGAACAACAAGTACCTTATTTTTCTCCCGATAAGTATTATTTTTTAAGTTATGATTCACCACCTTTCTGGGATATCCTGCAGAAGACAGCCGTACACATCTGCGTATACTTGTATTATATTTATATGTATGTCTGTGTGTGTGTGTGCGTCTTTTTTAAGAATTCTACGATCAATGGCAACTTGTCTCCGTTTAAACAAGAAAGGGTTATACCCTGGGGTTTCGTATTTTATAATGAGTGTTTTGTTTTTAGGTATATATGGTGGGCTAGCCTAGGTGTAAATTAAATAGGACTCATATCACACTGTTTCTGCATCCGTTTCTGCATGGTTGCCATTAGTGAGGTCATCTGCTGTGTGCTGCTTTCATTTTTAAAACATTTTGTTTTATCATATCAGTAATATATTAGCAATACTGGATACCGTTGAGTTGTGAGATACTGGCCAACCAGCACCCCATCCGATATGCGTTTATATTACCCTATCGTACGATTTAAATAGTGAATGCTATTTCATCATAGCTAAAATATCTAAACCTCAAAATATCGAACATACAGAACAGGGAAAAAAATTGCTGTTCCGAAACACATACACACAACACAAGCACACCAAAATAAATAAACCACACACATACACTTAACAAAACCATAATTCTAACTCTACACTACTACCTATCCACTTACCTTAACCCACCCTAACCATAAAGTCCCTAACTACCGCACACTCACCTTACCTGCTCCCTAACCCTAATGTCCCTAGCTACCACACACACACCTTACCCGCTCCCTAACCCTAAAGTCCCTAACTACTGCACACTCACCTTACCCGCTTCCTAACCCTAAAGCCCCTAACTACCTCACACTCACCTTACCTGCTCCCTAACCCTAAAGTCCCTAACTATCACACACTCACCTTACCTGCTCCCTAATGTCCCTAACTATCGCACACTCACCTTACCCTGATCTGTTCCCACACTTACCTTAACCCGGTCCGTAACCTCCGATGTTAAGTTGTCTATCTCACCTTCATTCTTGCTGGATGGGTTTGCAGCCAGTCCTCGGCTCCAACTTGGCCTACTACTAAAGCTCGAGAGCTGTTTACTGGCTTGAGACCTCCCCATATCCCACAATGCTAGGCATAGAACACCCAGATCTCGTTTGCCGCTTCAACTACGAGGTTGCGATTTTACTGGCTCCAGGTCGTATAAATCTTTTCTTGTATTATTACCTTTATATTGTCTTATTTTTAGATAATCTGTGTACCCCTTGTTATCCCACTCAGAAACTCGTTTTTGTTGTACGAGAGTTTCTCCCCCCCCCCCTTTGTTAGGGTAGTGTTAGGCCCTGTTTAGCCACAATTAGTCTTGTATTTTTTTCTTGTATATTTGTATGTTTTTATTAGTAGTAACGTTGTTGTGTGGTTATAGTTCTATAGTTATTATTAGTGTAAGTTTTATCTAGTGTGTGTGTGTGTGTTTGCCTTGATTAAGCACTAGTTATTTTTTTCCCTTTGGTATCCCATTACCAATATGTCTAAAGATACCAAAGCTTCAGGTTTCAAGAAGTGTGACTCGTGCTGTCAGAAGATGTCTGTGACAGACGGTCACACTTCTTGTGTTTATTGCTTGGGTCCCCTACACCTGCAGGACTCCTGCTCGGTCTGCCACGCCTTCAGCCCGAGAGTCCTGCAGGAGCATAGGAACAAGCTCATTTTGAGAGGCTTACTTAAGCCAGAAGGATCCCTGGCTAAGCCTCTGTCGGGAAAATCCTTAAAGCCCGCCAAACCATCGGCTCCCTGTTCTGAGCCGTCGCCGAGCGGAGCTCCTGCCTCCTCGTCGATTCTGGCTGGAACCGACATCTCATGACCTCAATCGGCTCCGACCTTAGTGTCGGAACCTTCTCTGAGCCAAAACGTTCAAGGTCCCCCTCTATAGAATCTGTTTGTTCGGCTCCGAGGTCTCCATTGCTTCAATTGGAGTGAAGCCGTAGGTCCCACTCCTCTCGGTCCTCCAGGCTATCCGATCATGACTTGGATTGGGTGGCCAGTAGGCTCCTAAAATCGCAGGCCCTGGCCAAAATGTTGACCAGCCCTTCTCAACAGACGGTGGCTATCCCTGTGTCTTCAGCAGTTCCTCCTCTGACTCTACCACTGTGTTCGGAGCCGGAGCTCATCGGGGCTCGAATCGTAGGAACATCAGAGCCAATACCACACCTTTCGGCTCCCTCGTCGGCTCCGATCTCTTCATTGGTTCCGTCCTTGGAGGGATCCGGGCGCCGAGACTCCCTCGTTGGCTCCGAGGGGGCGAGTGGCATCGGACCCTTGTCTGACCCCATTCTCCCTCTCGAGGCCTCGGCGCAGGTGAGCTCGGCCCCGACATCGGCCTCTGAGCCGTCCCTCTCGGTGCCGGGAGGGGTTCACGTCTCTTCGGAGTGGGGACCCTCTTCTCTGCCTGATAGGGGCGCCTTTGAGGTCATGAGGAGTGTGCTGACTCCTGTGTCGGCTCCACGATCGGCCCCTTCGGCTCCTCCCCCCATGGTGCCTGCATCGGTCTCTGTCCACCCTCCTGACCCCAAGCGTGGAGAACAGACGCACTAGGTCGCCCCATTGGGCATATCTTCCTCTTCCGAGGCCTCCCCTGATCATTCAGAGGAGCCCCCTCGGAAGAGAAAATGTAAGAAGAAACATGTTGACTCCCCCGAGTCAGTCACTTCTGATACCGACTTGGAGGATTCAGAAGGGTCCCCCTCTGAGGATGTCTCCTTTTCAGACATCCTAGATATCCTTAGGCAGAGAGGGAACTGGACTGCCCTTAACCCTTCCGAGGACGAGTCGGTGTACCTGGACGCATTTGGTTCTCGCCCTTCCATCTCCTGGGGGTCTCCACCTTTCAACCCGCTCATGGAAGTGGTGGCTCGAAAGGTGTGGACAGCCCCGGACACAGTGGAACCAACTCCCCGCAGGCCCACTAAGTTTATTACAGCCCCATCCGACAAACAATTTCTTACAAAAGGTGTCCCTGTTGATGCCATGGTGGTGACAGCAGCCACTAAGAAGGAGTTGGCTGACCCTTCGGTGCCTGTCCATCCACCTAATAAAGAATATAGGACAATGGACAGGTACGGGAAGTGGATGTTTTTTTCAGCGACTTTTTCCATGCGGTCGCTGAATTATCTGTGCCATTTCACCCACCTTCAGAGGGATCATCTCAAGGAACTGGGTGATACCCTTCAGGATCCATCAGCTGCGGGGTCTCAGGATAAGATTAACTCCCAGCTGGCGACCCTTAACTCTATAGTCAACTCCTCCATGCGGCTCATTTCTTATGCAGCCAATGGGACGAGTAGGGCCACAGGTACAGGCATGGCTTTGAGAAGACATGCCTGGATGCGGTTATGTAACTTTGCTGACCCCTTTAAGGCATCCTTCACCAATACCCCCATTCGATGGTTCGGCTCTGTTTGGACCACAGGTGAAGGATACCCTTACCATGTGTGAGCAGGAAGGCAAGACTCTCTCTGCCGTGGGAGTCCATTTTTCTACTCCCTCTAGACCATACCCTAAAGGTCAGAAGAGTGGAAAAATGTGGTTTCGGAAACCCCAGGGAGTCGTGCCTGACACACGTGGCGAGTTCCCCACCAGGGCCAGAGGAGGGAACAATAATAGATGCCACCCGAGGGGCAGAGGGGGTCTGCAAAATCAGGGTAGTAGAGAATCTTTCTCTGACAAACCCTTTCAGCACCCCTGAGGGCTGCCCGACTGTCCACCTTCGGAGGCAGTCGGGGGAAGATTGTCACTGTACCCAGAAGCCTGGCAACTCCTCACACAAGACAAATGGGTACGGTCTATCATATCCGAGGGTTACAAAATCCCCTTTGTCCACACCCCTGTACAAGCAAACAGGTCCCTTCCAGATGTTCCACCCGGTCTAAGGGAACAAGCAGTACTAGAAATTTCAAAACTGCTAGGAAAAAGGGCCATCCAGCCAGTCCCAGCAGACCAGCAAGGATCCGGGATTTACTCCAAGTTCTTTTTGGTACCAAAAAAGACAGGGGACTGAAGACCCATTTTGGATCTCAGCAGGTTAAACAAATCTGTTCAAAGAACGAAGTTCCGGATGGTCACGCTTCAGTCCATTCTATCCTTTTTGGGTCAGGACAATTGGATGTGCTCCATAGACCTTCAGGATGCGTACTACCATATCAAAATGGACAGACGCTCCAGAAGGTTTCTCCGCTTCCGGCTGGGAGCCAGTCACTATCAATTCAGAGCCCTGCCCTTTGGTCTCACCACAGCCCCCAGGGTGTTCACCAAATGCATGGCAGTGGTTACGGCTCACCTGAGACGGCGTGGATTCCAGGTATTTCCATATCTAGACGACTGGCTCCTGATTGCTTCCACCAGGCATCAGCTACTACAAGCCAGGGATTATACCATCCAAACTTGCTCCGAGCTAGGTATCTCTATAAACTTTGAAAAGTCTGCATTGTCACCTTGTCAAGCTATAACCTTTATAGGCGCAAGATTAAATACAAAAGAGCTGTCTGCAAAACTTCCCTTAGAAAGGGTATCAGACATTTGCCGACATGTCCAGACCTTACTACAGTGCAAGAGAATTCAGGCCAGATTTGTACTGAAAACTTTGGGTCTCATGGCAGCAGCAATCACATTACTTCCCCTGGCTCGTTTTCACATGCGGATTCTTCAATGGATGCTTTTTACCCAATGGTCTTTTCAACAGCTTCCGATGTCTCACAACATAATAATCACCCAATCATGCAAAGACCACCTTTCTTGGTCGATGGTCTCCTCTCAAGTACTTCAGGGCAGACCGTTTGTTCTTCCTCCTCCTGTTACCACGGTGACAATGGATGCCTCCCTGATCGGGTGGGGGGGGGCATTTTCAGGGCAGGACTGTCCAGGGCACTTGGCAACCTCTAGAGTACCACCTGCACATAAACGTCTTGGAGATGAGAGCGGTACTTTTAGCGTTGCAAGCTCTTCAGGACTCTCTGCCCACCGGGACTATTGCAATTCACACAGACAATATGTCTGTAGTGTGGTACATCAACAAGCAGGGTGGAACCAGGTCCTATCCCTTATGTCAAGAAGCACTCAGACTCTGGCAGTTGGCGATCTCCTCTCAACGGTTTCTGATAGCAACGCACATCCCTGGGAAGTCCAACGTCATAGTGGACAGGCTAAGCAGAGCTATTCTCATGCCTGACGAGTGGTCTCTCAATCAGTTAGTAGCGGACAAAATTTTCCGCAGATGGGGTCAACCTTGCTGCGACCTTTTCACAACCCCTCTCAACAGCAAGTGCGACGATTTCTTCACTCTCTTCCCCCTCCCCAGCCACTCCCCTGGAGACGCTGTAGTTCACAATTGGCCCCGGGGTCTTCTGTATGCATTCCCACCCTTTCCCTTAATTCCCAAACTAATTCAGAAAGCAACCGCATTGGGATCCAGGATGATCCTCATTGCCCCTTACTGGCCTCGACAAATTTGGTTCCCGTTCCTGCATCATCACCTGCTGGAGCAGAATTGGAATCTGGACCCAGTGCCAGACCTCTTGGTCCATCAGTCGGGTGGGCTGCACCAATCCCTTCACTCTCTCAACCTCACAGCTTGGTTGCTCCACTTCCAACCTTAGCCAGGCTTCCACATATTTCTCAGCCAGTGCGTGAAATCATCCTTTCTTCACACAAATCTGCTACCAGGAAGACTTATGCTAGTAAGTGGAAACGTTTCTCTTTCTGGGCGGAGGCTAGAAATATAGACCCCTTTACAGCCCCAGTCCATTACGTTCTAGATTTTTTAGCAGAACTTTTTCGAGCAGGATCCTCGTCTGCCACCATTAGGGTCCAATTGGTTGCTATCGCTAATTTCCACGCTGGTCTGTCAGAAACCAGCATCATGTCCCACAAACTTTGTAAGGCCTTTCTTAAAGGGACTATTTTACTTAGGCCCCCGGTTAGAGATCCCCCGCCTCCGTGGGATTTAAACCTGATATTAACTTCCTTGATTCTCCCTCCCTTTGAACCTGCGGCCTCCTGTTCCTTAAAATTACTCTCCTGGAAGACTCTCTTCTTAGTAGCCATCACCTCAGCTAGGAGAGTGTTGGAACTTCAAGCCCTCTGTATTCGTCCTCCTTATCTTGTGTTTCACAAGGATAGAGTTTCACTCAGGACTAATCCCTCTTTTCTGCCCAAAATTCCTTCTGAGACAAACCTGAGTCAGGCTATTGATCTACCTGTCTTTTTTCCTAACTATTCGAACAGAGCTAAACAAAAGTTACACCAATTTGGACATTCACAGGCAATTACGTTTTTATTTGGATAGGACTAAACAAACAAGAAAATCGGACCAACTCTTCCTATCCTATGCTGAGGGCAAGCAGGGCCTTCCAGTTTCTAAAGTAACCTTATCCAGGTGGTTGGCCTCTATTATCACTTTGATTTATCAATTGAGACATAAAGAACTACCTACAAAACCAAAAGCTCATTCCACCAGAGCGTTAGCTACGTCGGTAGCTTTTCAAGCCAATGGAATCTATTTGTGCTGCAGCCACATGGGCTACTCCTCATACTTTCATTTCACATTATAAGTTAGATATGGCCTCCAGGAGTCGAGCTGATTTTGGTTCCACTGTGCTCAAGAGTCTGTTCCGATGAGCCACCCAGGGCTAAGGTGCTAGGGACGCTGTCCCATCCAGCAAGAATGAAGGCGAGATAGACAACTTAACATTAAGAAGTTATGTACCTACCATAACGTTCCATGTTAGTTGTCTTCTTCTCGCCTTCTTTCTTGCGTCCCACCCTCCATCCCCCTAGCCTGGACAGACTTAGAAGAATCCCTTTTGAGGCCTTCTTCCTCTTTCTGAGTTTTATCTAGGTTACGTCCTCCTCTGTTTTTAGTACTGTAGGTAAACCTTGTAGTTTGGACAGGTGTCCTTAAAAATTTTTTTCCATGGTGTTACCTCTGCCAAACGAGATCTGGGTATCTGACGCCTAGCATTGTGGGATATGGGGAGGCCTCAAGCCAGTAAATAGCTCTCGAGCTTTAGTAGTAGGCCGAGTTGGCTCCGAACCCATCCAGCAAGAAAGAAGGCGAGAAGAAGACAACTAACATGGAACGTTATGGTAGGTACATAACTTCTTATTCGCATACTTTTCTTAACCTGATCAGTAACCTTCCCACCACAGTAGAGTAAATAGCGAAGCCATGGAACGGACAACCGAAATCTTACCCTAGGTAAGATTTTGAAGGTCCGTGGCTTTGCTATTTTGAGTTTTCGACAAAAACGGGTCGATATTATAGCATTCGAACTTTTGAAACTTTGATACTATAATATAGACCCTCTGATACAGCTATATGCCCTTCTCCTTTTGCCAAAAGGGAAATTATTCATGGAAGTGGTGGAGTCAGACTTGTTGCTTTCTGATCATATTTTATTATGCTTTTAAAAGGCCATGGGGCCAGTAATTTATGCAGTTGTTTTGCTATCTTAGCTTGTTTTTTCATATTGTATAGTTCACTAATGATGATGATTTATGTCTGCCTTGTGTTGAATTTAACTTAAGCATTCTGCAGGTGAACATTTTGTGCGTTCTTCGTGTTCTTGCATGTAACAGCACCTAGTTTCAATTTTGTTGCAGAACTCCTTGGAAATTTGCTTTCTTAACCCCTTGATCTGAAGTAGGAGAATTCATTTGTCAGCAACCTGTGGGTATGGATCCGAACCGGCATGGTTTATCCAGCTATGGATCTGAGCTGCTAGCTCCTCCCCTCACCCATAATGCCCTGCTCTCCCTACATGACCTCAGATCTAGTTTGCCGCGCATGGTGAAGGCTGGGTCGTCAGAGCTCCTAAAGCTAAGTCTTATTTAAGGATTTTAAAACTTTTCAAAACTTCTTAGTTGTGTGAAAGTTGTAGGTTTCCCTTTTATTTATATCTTTTTTGGTTTAATTTAATCTAGTTTTTACCCTCCACTCGCTGGTTCGTAGTTTGTGTGTGTGTGTGTGTGTGTGTGTGTGTGTGTGTGTGTGTGTGTGTGTGTGTGTGTGGTTTTTTTGGGGCCTTTGTGTGAGTGTTTAGTTTATTTTTATTGTTACTATTTTTAAAAAAAAAAAAAAAAAGTTATGTCTGAGGCCCCAAAGGCTGTTTTCTCAAAGTGCTCCAAGTGTGGCCATAAGATTTCCCCTGCTGATGGCCACACTCAGTGCGTTCGATGCCTTGGGGTTGAACACCTCACTTCAGGGTGTTCAATTTATGCAGGGTTCAACCCCAGGGCATTGAAGGTTTTCTCAAAGTGCTCCAAGTGTGGCCATAAGATTTCCCCTGCTGATGGCCACACTCAGTGCATTTGATGCCTTGGGGTTGAACACCTCACTTCAGGGTGTTCAATTTGTGCAGGGTTCAACCCCAGGGCATTGAAGGAGTGGAGGTTGAAGCTGGTCTTGGCGGGACTCTTGCCCCCAGACTCGGCTTCGGCCCCTGCCCCCTTGGTGGTCACTGCTTCGGTAGTCCCTGCCTTGCCTGCTCCCCCTCCTCCACCCGGGATTCAAACTCCCGTCAAAGGGTCGGAGGAGAGGGGAAGCCAGGAAAAAGGACCGGAGAGAGAAGCACCACAAGCGGCGGGCTGAGACCTCCGTTTCGGCCCCGCCAGCTAAGCGGGCTTCTCCTCCGGCCTCTCTGGCTGCTGGCTCTCCCCCCTCCTTGGCTCTGGTTCCCGTGCTTTTCACCGGAGCCTGAGGATGAGGAGACCCGACCTCCTTCGAGGCTATCGAGGCGGCATTCAAGGCCTACCTCGGTAGCCTCGTCGAGGTCTACTTACAGCCTCTCCGACGCTGATCTGGACCGGATGATGCGAAGGTTCATCCAGGCCCAGATGCAGATGGGAGTGCTCCTGCCTCCCCCCCCCCTCTGGGGGGGAGCTCGACCCCCTTTTTTAAGCCCATTGCTCCTTCTCCGACCCGCTACCCGGGTTTTGAGCGCTCGGAGCCGGGGTGGGTCGGCGCAGACAGTACTGGGTACTTCGGATCCGACCCTGCCCTCGAGTCTGTCGGATCTGACCTCTCGGAGCCTTGGCCCGAGCTTCGGATCCGAGGGACTCACTGTGCCTTCGGCGCCATCCTTGTCGGAGCACACTGGTCCCTCGGATCCGAGGGGCTCGGCGCCGGCTCCGATCCGCTCATCGGATCCGAGGGGGAGCCAGTCGGCTCCCCCTCGGCTTTTGATGTAGTGGAGAGGGCTCTGTTGAGGGCATCCGGACCCCCGGCCCTTGCTTCGGCTCCGTCCCGCACTCCATCTGCTCTGGGCCAGGCTTCCATCACCCGGCCACTGGGACAGCCCGCTTCACTGCCCCAAGCAGTTCCTGTGGTTCTGGACATTGCTGGTGAGGGCTCCTCGGACAGCCCCCCCGAGGAAGCACCTCGCAAGCATTCGTGTAAGAGGAGGCACATAGACTCCCAGTCTTTGACCGAAGACACTGACTTGGAGGAAGGGGAAGGCTCCCCAAGATCACCCCCTGAGGATGTCTCCTTCGGAGACATCATGGAAATGTTACGGATTAGATGTGGGTGGTCTGCCCCAAAGTCTTCCTCGGACGAGTCAGTGTTCTTGGAGGCATTTGAAGCGGGCCCGTCTACCTCTTGGGTGTCCCCTCCTGCCGACCCCCTGGTGGACCTTATTACCACCAGGGCGTGGAGGGACCAGGACACCGTGGAGCCAATCCCTAAGAGGCCCGACAGGATCCTTAGCCCCCCTGCTGACCGTGCCCACTGGAGCAAGGGAACCCCGGTAGATGCCATGTTGTTGGCAGCAGCCACTAAGAGGGAACTCGCCCAGGAGAGTCCCTCAGTCCATCCCCCAAGCAAGGAGTCTCAGATGATGGACCATTTGGGGAAGCGAATCTTTAGTTCAGCGACCTTCTCAGTGAGGGCGCTCAACTATTTGGCACACGTCATTAGGATGCAGCGCGATCTTATCAAGGAATACGCTGCATCCCCCCCAGAGTCCATGTCGGAAGAGGACAAACTTATGCACTCCACCCGTATGGCCACTCTTCGTTCTGTGACTAACACCTCTATGCGGTTACTTTCCCACGCTACCTAGGGAGCCACTAGATTTGCGGGAGCGGGCCTAGTCACAAGACGGCAGGCCTGGCTCCGCCACTGCGATTTTACGGAGCCCTTCAAGGCATCATTCGTGAACGTCCCCTTTGACGGTTCTGCCCTTTTTGGCAAGACGGTTCGCGACACCTTGGTTCAGAGCGAGAAGGACGGGAAGACGCTGTCTGCCATCGGAGTCCGCTTCTCTGTGCCCCAGAGGTCCTACTCTAGGAACCAAAACGGCCAGAAGAAGATGTGGTTCCGGAAGTCGCAGCATTCCCAACCTGCTCCGGACAACCAGTCCTTCCGCGGCAGAGGAGGACAGGGAGGACGCCGCCCTAGGGGCAGAGGGGCTCCCAGGAACTTTGGGTCCAGGGAACCTTTCTCTGAACGGCCCACGCAGCAACCCTGAGGGGTTGCCCGACTGCTCCACTCTGGAGGCAGTCGGGGGACGTTTCTCGGAGCATCTAGCGGCATGGGAGTCCATTACATCGGACCGCTGGGTACTCCGGATTATATCCAGAGGTTACAAGATCCCCTTTCTTCATGTCCCAAAGTTACAAATCCTCCCCAATGTTCCACCCGATCAGAGGGAGGCCGCTTCAGCAGAAATTGGCCATCTGCTGAGAAAGAGCCATCCCGCCCGTCCCCCCCAGACCAGATCGGATCAGGGTTCTACTCCAGGTTCTTTTTAGTGCCAAAAACGACGGGGGACCTAAGACCCATTCTAGACCTGTCCCTGTTGAACCTGTCAGTTCCCAAAGAAAAGTTCCGGATGGTCACTTTGCAGTCCATCCTCCCCCTTCTAGGGGAGAATCACTGGATGTGCTCTATAGACCTCAAGGACGCGTACTACCACATTCTGATGAACAGACGATCCAGGAGGTTTCTTCGCTTCCAGCTGGGAGCCAGTCACTACCAGTTCAGGGTCCTTCCCTTTGGTCTCACCACAGCCCCCAGGGTGTTCACCAAAGTTTTAGCAGTGGTTGCGGCCCACCTGAGGCTTCAGGGGGTGCAGGTCTTTCCGTACCTAGACGACTGGCTTCTCACCGCCCCAACAAGGCATCTACTCTCTTTGGCAAGAGACTCTTTCCTTCGTCTAGCTCCCAAGCTAGGCATCACGGTAAACATAGAAAAGTCCAACCTGGTCCCTACTCGAACAATAGAATTTATAGGAGCCAGGTTAGACACGAGAAATTTAAGAGCCTTTCTCACAACCGACAGGGTTCGGAATCTGCGACTCCAGGTGCGGGCCATCCTTCACTTCAGCTCAACACCTGCGGAATTGATCCTGAGGGTGCTAGGGTCTATGGCGGCAGCAATTACTCTTCTTCCACATGCCCGCTTGAACATGCGGGTGCTTCAATGGACACTTCAGGTGCAATGGTCATTTCTCTCCCTCCCCCTGTATCATCCCATTGCAATCAGCAAGGCTTGCAAATGGTCTCTTGTGGTGGCTCCATTCTCCGGACCTCCACAGGGGCCGTCCCTTTTGTGCATCTCCCCCTCTCGCCACGGTGACCACGGACGCTTCCCGCCTCGGGTGGGGGGGGGCATTTTGCGGGACGCATGGTCCAAGGCATGTGGAGCGATTCAGAGACCTCCCTGCATATCAATGTTCTGGAAATGAGGGCGGTGCTCTTGGCGTTGCAAGCACTTCAGGCCCTCCTTCCCCTGGGAACAATTGCGATTCAATCAGACAACATGTCGGTGGTCTGGTACATCAACAAACAGGGGGGAACCAGGTCTTACCCTTTATGTCGAGAAGCCATGAGAGTGTGGGAATGGGCGATCTCCACCAACCACTTTCTCATCGCAACGCATATTCCGGGTCGGACCAACATCCTAGTGGACAAGCTCAGTCGCACCATTCTCTCCCCGTACGAGTGGTCTCTCAATTCTCAAGTAGCGAAACGTATTTTCGCACAGTGGGGGACTCCCTGTTGCAATCTCTTTGCTTCTCCTTTAAACGCCAAGTGCGACAGTTTTTTCACTCTAATCCCCCCTCCAGGGGATTTTCCCAGAGACGCTCTGGTGCATGCTTGGCCTCCCGGTCTTCTTTACGCATACCCCCATCTACCTCTGATGCTACAAGTACTTCAGAAAGCCTATTGGTTGGGGTGCAGAATGATCCTCATTGCCCCATTCTGGCCTCGACAGATCTGGTTCCCTTACCTAAGGTCTCATTCAGTGAATCCACCTTGGTTTCTAGATCCCATTCCGGATCTGATATCACACCCGTCGAACCTGCCAACTCCGAACCTGGACAACCTGAAGTTGACTACTTGGCTGCTCCAGTTCTTCTCCTAATCAGGACTCCCAGTATCTCGTCCCCAGTTAAGGCCATTCTGGTAGCGGCCCACAATCCCTCTACCAGAAAAATTTACCGCAGTAAATGGAAGCGTTTCTCCATTTGGGCAGAGCGGCAAGGCCTAGATCCTTTCACGGTTCCCCTTCCTTTGATTCTAGATTTCCTTACTACTCTCTTTAATGATGGAGCCAGTAGTTCCACGGTCAAAGTTCAGCTGGCGGCCATATCTCATTACCATGTTGGACACGATTCAGGGTCTCTTATGTCGGCTAAGTTATGCAAAACCTTCCTAAAAGGCACCCTTTTGCTCAGACCCCCTGTCAAAGAAACGGTTTCCCCGTGGGATCTTTCCTTGGTACTTCAGGCCTTGACCGCTCCCCCCTTCGAACCTGCGGCCACAGTTGATCTTAAATACTTGTCCTTTAAGACTGCTTTTTTGGTAGCCATTACTTCGGCTAAGAGAGTTTCAGAGCTTCAGGCCCTGTCCATGAAACCGCCTTATTTGATTTTTCATCCGGACCGGGTGTACCTCAGGATCAATCCCTCCTTTCTTCCTAAAGTAGCTTCGGAAGCTAACATTAATCAGTCCATCAACCTCCCTGTTTTCTTCCCTAAGTATCAAAACAAAGGCGAATACAAGCTGCATTTCTTGGATGTTCACAGGCAGCTTAGTTTTTACCTTCATAGGACAGCTGGTCATAGGCAATCAGACCAGTTGTTCATTTCTTTTGCCAAATTCAATCTGGGTAAACCAATTTCCAAAGTTTCTTTGTCACGCTGGATTTCTCAGTGTATTCTGTTGGTGTACCAAGCCTCTGGGAGGCCCGCACCGGAGGGAGTCCATGCTCATTCGACCCGGTCTGTCTCTACTTCAGCGGCCTTTAAGTCTAGGGTTCCTCTGGATGACATTTGTTCAGCAGCCACTTGGGCTTCATCTCATACCTTTATTACTCATTACAAGCTGGACGTCACTTCTAGAGGTAGAACATCCTTTGGCTCCGCGGTGCTCCGGAATATCCTTCCATGATGGCCACCCAAGATTCAGGTAGCTGGGGACTCTGTCCCACAGGTTGCTGACAAATTAATTCTCCTACTTCAGATCTAGAAGTTATGTACTTACCATAACGTTCCATCTGAGTAGGTGGATTCATTTGTCTGCAACCATCCTGCCCTCCTATCCCCCTGGCCTTGTCAGTTTCCTGCATAGGGTGTGTTACCCTTTGGTTAGGGTAGTTGGTGCAGGGCAAACTCGATCTGAGGTCATGTAGGGAGAGCAGGGCATTATGGGTGAGGGGAGGAGCTAGGAGCTCGGATCCATAGCTGGATAAACCATGCCGGTTCGGATCCGATATCGGATCCATACCCACAGGTTGCAGACAAATGAATCCACCTACTCAGATGGAACGTTATGGTAAGTACATAACTTCTAGTTCTTTTACAGAGTAGTAAATTCTGAAGTGTTTTGCTTGTTGAACGTTGTTGATTTAATATCTTATTGATTTAGTTTGCACACTTGTTTTTAATCTGCGATTACTAGACTCCTGTTTGTTACTGAAGTGGGATCTTTTGACACCGGTAATTTGAGGTGGTGTGATGTTTACACAGTTTGTCAAGTAGATAAAGAACGTTTGGCCCCTCGACATTTGTATGTGTGTATGTCGCTTTTTGCACCCTATTGGAATTCCTTTATCTCATCAGTTCAACAGTTTTCATGTTCCCTTTTTACAGGAAGTTAGGAGTAGGCATTCGTATTGGCTTTGGCTTTAAGTTCCGGGTTGTCATCTGAGATTGGTTTGAAACACTCATTTCATCTTTTTTTTTTTGTTAATGAATGTTTATGCTTGAGAGAGGTATTCCCCTTGACATCTACTTACATTTACATTGCTTGCCCACATACACTGGCATCAGTGTCATAACTATCTTAGGTGCTTGATCAGAATGTTTTACGCCAACATTTAATAAAGCTATATACTGCCTTCCCATGATCCTTAAATGCACAGTAAAACAAGATGGCTCCATTGTCAGATATTGGTTTTCTGAATTATTTTAAATGCAGTTTGCCTTATACTGTGCTTTAATATTGTGTGTAAAACAATGCTATTGTTACTGGATGCAAAGCAAGACATATTGTTACACAGCAAGGCATTCATTACTGCATCTGCTGCACAAATCAGTGCTTTGAAAAAAGCACCATCAGAATGCAGCAGTGTTATTTCAATGCAGAGTGCTTTGAGATGTACTAAACAAAGCAATCTGTATGGGGGTATTGTGGAATAATTGTATGTTAATCTCAATATGTATTGCTTAAAGTGTGTAATAACAAATGCTATCATCACACATGCAATAGGAAAATTATACTTCTGCATCTATTCTACATTCATCTTTACTGCACATATGCATTGCACAAATCACTGCAACTGTGTATAGGGCAATGCATTGCACAAATCACTGCTACTGTTACTGTGTATAGGGCAATGCATTGCACAAATCACTGCTACTGTTCCTGTGTATAGGGCAATGCATTGCACAAATCACTGCTACTGTTCCTGTGTATAGGGCAATGCATTGCACAAATCACTGCTACTGTTCCTGTGTAAAGGGCAATGCATTGCACAAATCACTGCTACTGTCACTGTGTATAGGGCAATGCATTGCACAAATCACTGCTACTGTCACTGTGTATAGAGCAATGCATTGCACAGATCACTGCTACTGTCACTGTGTATAGGGCAATGTGTTGCACAGATCACTGCTACTGTCACTATGTATAGGGCAAAGCATTGCACAAATCACTGCTACTGTCACTGTGTATAGAGCAATGCATTGCACAGATCACTGCTACTGTCACTGTGTATAGGGCAATGTGTTGCATAGATCACTGCTACTGTCACTGTGTATAGGGCAAAGCATTGCACAAATCACTGCTACTGTCACTGTGTATAGGGCAATGCATTGCACAAATCTGCTACTGTACTGTGTATAGGACAATGCATTGCACAAATCACTGCTACTGTCACTGTGTATAGGGCAATGCGTTGCACAAATCACTACTACTGTCACTGTGTATAGGGCAATGCATTGCACAAATCATTGCTACTGTCACTGTGTATAGGGCAATGCATTGCACAAATCACTGCTACTGTTACTGTGTACAGAGCAATGCATTGCACAAATTGCTGCTACTGTTACTGTGTACAGGGCAATGCATTGCACAAATCACTGTTACTGTGTACAGGGCAATGCATTGCACAAATTGCTGCTACTGTTACTGTGTATGGGGCAATGTATTGCCCAAATCACTGCTACTGTTACTGTGTATAGGGCAATGCCTTGCACAAATCACTGCTACTGTTACTGTGTATAGGGCAATGTATTGCACAAATCACTGCTACTGTTACTGTGTATAGGGCAATGCATTGCACAAATCACTGCTACTGTTACTGTGTATAGGGCAATGCATTGCATAAATCACTGCTACTGTTACTGTGTATTGGGCAATGCATTGCACAAATCACTGCCACTGTTACTGTGTATAGGGCAATGCATTGCACAAATCACTGCCACTGTTACTGTGTATAGGGCAATGCATTGCACAAATCACTGCTACTGTTACTGTGTATTGGGCAATGCATTGCACAACTGCTACTGTTACTGTGTATAGGGCAATGCATTGCACAAATCACTGCTACTGTTACTTTGTACAGGCAATGCATTGCACAAATCGCTGCTACTGTTATTGTATACAGGGCAATGCATTGCACAAATCGCTGCTACTGTTACTGTGTACAGGGCAATGCATTGCACAAATCGCTGCTACTTTTACTGTGCACAGGGCAATGCATTGCACAAATCGCTGCTACTGTTACAGTATATAGGGCAATGCATTGCACAAATCGCTGCTACTGTTACTGTGTACAGGGCAATGCATTGCACAAATCGCTGCTACTGTTACAGTATATAGGGCAATGCATTGCACAAATCGCTGCTACTGTTACTGTGTACAGGGCAATGCATTGCACAAATCACTGCTACTGTTACTGTGTATGGGGCAATGTATTGCACAAATCACTGCTACTGTTACGGTGTATAGGGCAATGCCTTGCACAAATCACTGCTACTGTTACTGTGTATAGGGCAATGTATTGCACAAATCACTGCTACTGTTACTGTGTATATGGCAAAGAGGTATCATGGAACAGACACATGCTTGTTAAAACATCTGCTCTGCAAAGTCATGCTATGTCAGTGTAATGTGTCAGACTTGTTCTAGGAAACTTACATTTAGCCACATATTTTGCACTCATCTTTACTGTACAATCCTAGGTATTGTGCTACTGTTTATGCTTGGCACTTGAGTACCATGGCACAGCAACATATTTGTTATAATCTGTGCTGTGCAAAACAGTGCTGTAGTGCCAGACCTCTGCATGGAAATCTATATTCTCTATCTTTTTTTTGCATTCTTCCTTACTGCACAAATATGCATATCACGCATGGTAGTACTACTGTTACTGTGTATTGGACAAATGGTTATCATGGAATAATAGCAAGATATGTTACGGCTTGCATTATACAAAGCAGTAACCTGTACTATTTTTATGGTATATTACACAGATGAAAATCACACAGTAACCTTATGAGTAATGATTCTATCAAAGTGCTTTAATGTTAGCCCAGCCTCATGGCACAGAGGGATAAAACCCTTACTGCAAATATTCCAAAACGTATTGCCTTGTACATTTCTAATAACGCAATCCATCACATTTTAAACATAAGGTTGTACAAAACTACTCAGCTTTATGGCAGATTGGGACAAAGCCCAAACTGCACCCCCAGACAACCTGAACTCAAGTAATACTTCAGATGTTTAAAGAACCAGGTGGGAAAGATGGGAAACGACAGGCACATGGGTCATCTATCCTGGTAGATATGTAAGTCCCACAACTGCAGATCTCTACATGTAATCAATTTTCAAGGAGGCCTATACTTCCTTCAGAATGAGGAATATATAATCTTGGTGTAAACTGATATTTTTATGTATTATTTGATAAGCATGAAGCATTTTTATTTTCTGTCCAACTGAACCAGTATTTTGGGGCTAGGCAGTCACCTCAAAACTGTAGGTTAAGACAGGAAGAGCAAATTGGTTTACAGCTTGGACTTCATTATGTGTACATACACACGTGCGCACGCACACACACACACACATATATATATATATATATATATATATATATATATATATATATATATATATATATATGTGTGTGTATATATGTATACACATTCAGTATCAGAGGGAATCAAATGTTGGACTACAACACAAAATTTGTTAGCAGCTCATAGTCTAAACTGTCTGAGCAAAATTTCAGAACTATATTCCTAGCTATCCTAGCTGTCTAATATCTTCCATAAGAGAATAGGTTTGCTGTGCTGTTATAGAACTGCTTATGATTATTTTAACAGTGTATGGCAAATTTGAACATTTCTGGGTATTGCATATTAATGATTTTACATTGTTGTGCAGTTCGATGAATTTTGGAAAAGTCTGGAGTTTTCATCTTCTGATGACATTTCTGCAATATAGACAACTTAAGTTCTGTGTTACTACAACCAGAGGCATGGTTGGGTGAGAACATGAATTACTACTTTTTGGATTAATTCATAGACAGATCAGCCACATAAGGCTGACATTTTGTATATGCTTATTGCATTTCTGATTATACTCAGTAGTTGTCTGAGTGAGATGAAGATTATCACTTGCTGACTACTACATGCATGGAGTTATGTTATGTTTTGTGAAATTGTCTTGGCTTTTTCAGTAATGTGTGGAATTTAGGTGGGAGGAATGGCTCAGTGTTATGCTGTTTTACTGAATTACTCAGGTCTTCTCCATACTGATGATAATGAGTCTGTGTTACATAACAGCTGCAAAAGGTAATATAATGAATGCCTACTCAACAGATTACGTGCAGCAATTACCACCTGTGTCTGAGCATGCATAACTTTGCAGGAATGAAAGGCAGGTCATTATCACCTTAGCAATAAGTCAGTTCCACTATAGCACTGACTCATTATCACTTTTCAGGTAAAACTCTCAGCAGCTGTCACTGTTATTCACATAAGTAGAAGTCGTTAGCACTTTGATGAATGCACAAGCCAGATTGAAAGCCACCCCCCTCCCCCCAGTCTTCATCAACTACCTATCCTCTGAAACCCAGGATTTTTTTATTCCTGTATACACACACATGAAGAAAGGGGATGCAGTTCTGAACAGAAGCTTAAAGAAGCAAGGAGGTGGCATAACTATGGCAGGGACCTCCATTACTTCTTAGTGATGACCGTGCTTATACAAGCACAGCAGCTTAGTTTGTCATTGTAAAATAACAGCTGCTAAGCAGCATGCCTTGATGTGAGAGCTATTGTCAATTCCTATTGAAATAATGGAATCAGCATGGCATATTAATTTTTTGACTGTTAGAAAGTTTGGTAGACAAATTATTGACTATTTCTTTAGTCTGCAAAGTAATATTCTGCCTGTATAACATTATGTGAGTGAAGTGTAGCACACCAACCACTGAGAAGACAAGTCTGATAAAATCTCTAAGGTTGGTAAGCTTTTCTGATGATCTCTTACTTTTCTGGTGGTGAAGTAAATGCCTTGCTACCATTTAGTTTTTGTGGCTGGGGGTAGCACTGTCATGGTCTCCCCTGACTATGATCAGAGCGTCTCTGATTGAGAAAAATTAAAATAGGAGGAGGAACTTGCTAAAAATACAGGTAACCTATGTAGTGCCTTCAGCTGGAGGCCTTCTAATGTCCATTGGATACAGCATCGTGGACTGCTTCCAAGATCACCAATCCATAAACCAGTGCAGTAGTAATTACCCATGAATATATTGCCCTTTATATACAATCTATATACATTTAATGTATACCTTTTTTTTTTCAATAATTGATTGGTGTAAAACTTATTAACTAGCTTGTTGATGATTTGGTAATCAGTGCAGTTCGTATTCTGCATGGTTTTCTTAAGTTGCAAGTCTGCTTTTCCTTTCCTTTCTGGATGCATTCAATTAATAATCACAGATTCATTGTTTTTGTACCCTTCTGTGATTTCTTCTATAATAACTCCTCTCTTTTTCCCTGGATTTCTTTTTATTCTGGTTATTGTCATTTATGCATTAATGCTGCTTTTTTTCTTGTGGATGACTTCAATGAAATGACTATAGTGGTGTAAAAATTGTAAGTTCCTGAATTCTCATTAAATACCCAGCCACAAGAGCATAGGTCTCAAGATGAGCAGGCTAAAACAGATCTAAGCCAATAGCAACCTTTGTGAGACAATCTTAAACAGTAGCTTTCAGTACGTAGACTGGAGTTTAGCACTTGCCATCTGCCTTACTACCCAAAAAGTGTGCCCACTAGCCGTGGGATGATCTTAACTTTTCTCATCATATCAAATAATGTGTCTAAGAGCTTGTCTTAATTAACAGGAAGCATACCACTCAACTCTCAGATTTTTGCAGAATGTCTAGATTTTTGCCTCATATTTCTGGTTTGGTCCTCTTAAAATTTGGGTTTTCTGGATTTTTGTGGCAATTCAGTGAGGAATAATACATTTACTATATAATGACAGGCATTTGAGTTTCCGACTTCATATCCTTCAGAAAACACTTGGTAAAATAAGACCTTTTGTTCTGTCATCCTTCTAAGTTTATAAAAGCAATATTAAAATTGTATCTCTATTTATGGGGCTTTGTTCAGATTTGCATGCAGAGCAGTGGGACTTCCTAACATTACCAGTACTGTTGTCAATTAGAAATGTCTAACACCAGCACATGAATAAGTAAGGCAAAAGTACTGTTCTATGTGTACTGAAAAGTGCACAGTGTATGTCCACAGGTAGAATAATGCCATTTACCATAAGGTATGGCATGATCGGTACTCTAAAATGCATATACGTAATCAAGTTGAATAAGGTTGAGAGGCATCAAAATCATCTTCTTTCAACAAGAACCTTTACTGAACTGTGATCAGTTGCAACACTTTCATTTAGTTTGCAGGGGATTTAAATACTGGTTTTAAGCTTTTGCAATGTTCACTTTAGCTAGTGATCCTAAAAAAATTTCTTTTTTTTTTTAAACTAAAATTAGACGGGCATCTGGAATTTACTCTGTGGGCAAGAACTGTATGTGTGTGCTGTTGTGTCTTTCGGCTTATCCCGGTTAGGGGTCGCCACAGCGGAACTCCGGTCTACTAATGTTTGGTAGTGGATTTTTACGTGCCGAGTTACCAGCCCTGACGCACAACCTTCAACGAAGGCAAGCCCATTCACGCATGCCTCCACACAGAAGACGCTCTTGCTGTGAATCGAATGTGACAACGTCTTGCTGTGAGGCGAAAACGCTACCGCATCACACACACACACACACACACACACATATATATATATATATTTTATTTTTTTTTTTTTTAAGTGACTGAAATATTTCTGTCAAGCAACAGTGAACAAAGTAGCAACAGTCTTTTAACAAATGTATTGTGTACTGGGTCGGGCTGAAAATTTTACTTAAAATGCAAACAGTTCATTTTGCAAATGCAAGAAGCGTAGAAGGCTGATATGCTGATGCAGCTGTTGAGGTGCACTATCAGCATCCTGGGTTTAGAGGCAGGCTTCAATGGCACAGGCCTCACCAAAGTTGAAAGACGTGAACACTTTGGCTGCTTCCTTTCTTGGTGCAATGGGATTGTTGGTGAGAGAAAACAGAAATGGGTCAAACAGAGGTGCCTTTCCATGTTTGACTTTGGTAAATCACACATTTTGATCTCTTCCTGGCTAGGTGATGTATTTTATCAGCTGCAAACAGGGCATTCTGATAACCTGACGTGAAGTGAGGTTGAAGAGCTGTAGCTACGTTTACTTGTCTTGTTCTACTATTACAGTAATTATTGTAAAAAAATATATATTTTTTCTAGTGCATTTATTTATACATTGTTTATTCTATTTATGTAGATTCTGCATGAAAAAGGAGTTATAAGAACTTTTAATATCAACTTCCCAATTGGAAGTTAATACCATCATTAACAATTTTATATATAGTAACGATATATAGTAAAGATTTTGGCTGGGGATATATATATATATATATATATATATATATATATATATATATATATATATATATATATATATATATATATTTATATATAGATATATATAGATATATGTATATATATATATATATATATATATATATATATATATATAGAAATATAGATATATAGATATAGAAATATGGATATATAGATATAGAAATATGGATATAGGTGCATTGCTTTTCACGTGCCTCTGTGCAGGTATATTACATCAGAATGTTGTATATCATTGTGTTTTTCAGGTGTAATTTCAAGTGTAAAGCAACACAGCCACCACCACAGATGCCATCTGTTGAGGAGAAAGCAAGCAACATTTACCTGTTGGGTGAGGAGACCTGACCAGTAATTATGACACAGGTGTGCAAGTGGCATCTCATCCTCACTGTCATGGTCAAAGGAAGGTGGCCACACACGATGGCCACTGAGTGCATTCAGAGTATGATGCAGATGATGACTTGCCTTTATCTGTGTTCAAGAAAGCATGTGGTATGACTGACACAACTATGCAGTCCTCCACAGTGCATGGCACTGCAAGTGCTGACAAGGGTGTGAATGTGCCTTCAACTGTGCATGACGTGGAAAGTAGTCCAGAGTATGGTGATTGGGGTGGAGAAAATCCACTAGATATGAGTCCAAGTAGCTCCTTGTCGGGCAGTGATATGGTTGTGCCTCAGCAGGGAACATGTGTTAGTAGTTCACTAACAACTGCATGCAGTACAGTTGCTACTGGCATTGAGAGAGCACGATCTCTCAACCCTTCAGCCCATTCCATTCTCAACTGTTCCACGTGACCCAGTCAGATACACCGAGCATGCCACCACGTACGATCACATGGGAAAAACACCTACAAACTTTACAAATTGAGGAATTTGTGGGGCCAGTACAACCAGTAAATCACTTGGGCTCAGATAACACAGAGATGGACTTCCTGAATTTGATGTTCCCAGAGGAGCTGTACACCCATTTTGCTAATGATACCAATCGCTATGCTGCACAGAGGCAGGCCGAAGCAGGCAAGGTTGATACGTGGTGGAGTCCTGTTTGCCCAGGAGACATACGCACATTTCTAGGTGTCAGAATATGCATGTCTGTTGTGCATGTTCCTGAATACAGGCAGTACTGGGAAATGCACCATGTATATGGTCGCTTCCCAATAGCGGAGTACATGACCAGAGATAGGTTTGAAAACATTCAGCAGTACCTCCACTGCAATGATAACAGCTTGAGGCTACCACAGGGCTCTGGGGGTCAGGACAAGCTACATCACATATGGCCAATACTGGATGCAGTACTTCATGCATGCAGGACACGTTACAATGTGCATCGTGAGGTGGCTGTAGATGAAGCCATGGTTGGCTTCCGTGGACACTTGACATTTAGACAGTTTATGCCTGGTAAGCCCAAGAGGTGCAGCATTAATGTGTGGGTGTTGGCAGACTCTACCAATGGGTATGTACGTGAATTCCAAGTATACACTGAAAAAGCGGAGCTGAATACAGAGGTCGGACTGGCACACAGAGTTGTGGTTGACTTAACTACGGGACTGATTGGCAAGAAGCATCACATTTACTTTGATAACTTCTTTATCTCTGTTCTGCTGGCACAACTATTGCTGAAAGATGATCTATACTGTTGTGGAACCATGCATACCAATAGGTCAGGATGGCCTCTAACATTCAACAGACAGGCCATCGGAAAAGCAGCTCGAGGCTACTACAAGCAATTGCAGAGTGGACCACTGCTAGCTACTGAATGGAAGGATAGCAACCCAGTATTCCTCCTGTCAACTAACTGCAACCCAACCTTGCCAGTCTCCAGCACACACAGGAGAAAGCGTGATGGGAGCAAGGCATTGGTGCCATGTCCACCAGTTGTAAACTTGTACAACAGTTACATGAATGCGGTGGACCGAGCAGATCAGCTCAGGACACGGTATCCCACTGCCAGAAAAGCCCGCAAATGGTGGCTGTACTTGTTCTGGTTCTTATGGGATGTGGCCATTGTCAATGCTTTCATTATATTCCGTGAAAGTAACAGCCACCAGCAACTGTTATGCTCCGGACGTGCTATTCCAGCAACACAGTTACAGTTCCAAAGGAACCTAGGCTTGCATCTACTTGCCAGTTACATGAAGAGGAAAAGATGCACTGAGATTACTGTCCCAGAGGCTGTGAGCTGATTTGAGTATGGCTCTCACTTTCCGGTGAAATGGCATAAATCAAGATGCAAGAACTGTGCCAGCAAGGGTAAACTTGCTGAGCCATCATGGGAGTGCCTGACTTGCATCGTCAACCTGTGTGTCAAATGTTTTGGCGAGTACTATGGCCATAAATTTCTCGTGGGTTACTGATGTCAGGAATGGCACATGTTGCGATGCACAAGACAAATCAAGATGTGTATGCTCTTGTGTTGGTGGATGCATCGCGAGGGGCATACCCAGCCACCATGGATCTTGTGATCCACCTGGATCGCAGCTGGGAACTTGGAGACTCTTCAGCTTAGTCCCATAGTGCTGCTGTCCTAGGTAAGCATGGCCTTGAGGGTGCCACTGTGATGCAATGTTTCCCTCTGGCACAGCATGGGTCAGTGTTGGTCTTTTCACATGTTGTCTTGGTGTAGCTCTTCACTCAGTCTCCCTCCCTTCAGGTGTAGTCATTGTATGTAGGTGAGGGTAGTAAATGTATGAAGGTCAGGGCAGCAATTAGTGAGTTACCTCAGTGCCACATCCCTTAGGTCCATTGCTGAATGGGCACATATAAAGAGAAAAGGCAGAGGTAAGGCAGAGTGCTGACACTGACGGAGGTCATGAGACAGTAGTGGTATCAGCAGTCTGAGTGGGCAGTGAGCACAGCTATGGAACACTTCAGAAAACCATCTGGAGCCCCATGCCTGTCTTTGGCATATTAGTGGAGTGGCGGTCCTTACCCTGCTTTTTCTCTTTACATGTGCCCTTTCTGTGCCCCCTTGTCAGTGTTCACCCATGCAGTATTTCAGGTAAGGTAAGACTGTCTTCTGCTGTTCTGGGAATCACTGGAAAGGGAGCAGCCAAAACCCTGAGCTGTCCCATCACAGAATCTTGTGTTGGTGGATGCATCGCTGGGGGCATACCCAGCCACCATGGATCTTGTGATCCACCTGGATCGCAGTTGGGAACTTGGAGACTCTTCAGCTCAGTCCCATAGTGCTGCTGTCCTAGGTAAGCATGGCCTTGGGGGGTGCCACTGTGATGCAGTGTTTCCCTCCGGGAAAGGACACATGCAAAAAGACACAGCCTGGGTCAGTCTTGGTCTTTTCACGTGTTGTCTTGGTGTAGCTCTTCACTCAGTCCCCCTCCCTTCAGGTGTAGTCAATGTATGTAGGTGAGGGTAATAAATGTATGAAGGCCAGGGCAGCAGTTAGTGAGTTACTTCAGTCCCTCATCCCTTATGTCCATTGCTGAATGGGCACATGTAAAGAGAAAAGGCAGAGTGCTGACACTGAAGGAGGTCATGAGACCATAGTGGTATCAGCAGTCTGAGTGGGCAGTGAGCACAGCTATGGGACACTTCAGATAAACAACATCTGAAGCCCCATGCCTGTCTTTGGCATATTAGTGGAGCAGCGGTCCTTACCCCACTTTTTCTCTTGACATGTGCCCTTTCTGTGCCCCTTGTCAGTCATTGTGTATAATTTGGTGTTTTCACAGGTAGTAGGTATGTACCTCTTAAGCGCCATAACCACTTATGTACCTAATGCAAAGAATACTGCCCCTGTGTATAGGATGGAAGATATGGATGGGCTAACCAGATTATGCATATGATATACATATATATGCAGTCTTCCAATATATCTGTCAAATATCAGTAGTGATCTGTGTGCATTTTCTTTCCTCTGCAGGTTTGTCCATCTTCTGACACTAACATGGCTTCACGACCAAAACGACAAGTGAGAGTGTGCGTATGTGGCCATTCCTACATTCACTGGACTGCCAGCCATGCCTCCGAAACTGAAAACCGGTACAACTTGAGCTTCCCCCACATCCAGTATGAAGGTATACTGGATTTCAAGAAGAGGTATGCACTGGAGCGGACTACTGCAGTTGTTGGAAGAGAAGTGTCCCATCTACCCTGAGCCCGACATTCTTGTGCTGCACATTGGAGGGAATGATGTCATCAGTCAACCACTCGGAAGGCTACGGTTTCAAATCACAGCAATTTTTGGACACCTGAAGTCTTGGTGGCCACGTTGTCATTTTGTGTGCTCTGATATAATTCCTCGACAGATATGGAAAACAGCAAACAGTCAATGGGCAGCTCACAAGGTCAGACATTTACAGAATGGGTTCATGCATGGCTTGATGCACGGGGTCGGTGGATCTACAATCTGCCATGACAGCATCACAGCGGAAGATGTTTACCTGTTCAGAAGGGATGGTGTTCACCTAACTGAGGAGGGCATTGCATTGTTCTTGACTGACCTCCACAATGGTGTGAGGAGAGTTATGCAGAATTGGTAACATGCAGCTTGTGAGAAGAATGGAAAACATCCATGACCAAGTATGACCAGTATAGTAAGTAAAACTCTATTATGAAATGTGTTGTGTAAAATATTTTTCTCTGTGTTTGGCAAATAACTCTGGTAAGGAGCTGAGAAAGAACAAGTGTTTCAGGAGAGTGCTACCACATACAATCTAATATGTCAGTGACCATCCTGCAATACTTCTTTTTTTAGTCTGCTTTTATCAGGCATGTGTAGAGTTTAGATGGCAGGAAGGGCTTACTTATACAGAACTTGATCCCTTAGGTCCATTGCTGAATGGACACATGTTAAGAGAAAAGGCATAGGTAAGGCAGACTGCTGACACTGAAGGAGATCATGAGACTGCAGTGTTATCGACTGTCTGAGTGGGTAGCCAGCACAGCTGTCAGACAGATGGGATGGCCTTGCCTGTGACTGAAGTCCAATGCCTGTTCTGGGTTCATTTGTGGAGTGGCGGTCCTTACCTTGCTTTTTCCCTTTACATTTACCCATTCAGCAGTATGTTGGCTACACCAAGAATGTGTATATTTACAATCATATGTGTCTACATGGTAAAACAACTGATTCTGAATGCTGTGCACATGTACAGATATCAGTTTTGTTAGGACTCAGGTTATGGAAATTATGATTTTTTCATATTTTGGTAAATACCTTTGCAAGGGAGCATGTCAGTGTGCCAAGTAATACCTCATTTTGAAGACAGTATTGCTGGTTCCAACATTGTAGAAGAATCGTGCCTGTATGTTGTACACATGTGTAGATATCAAAGTTTGTTTCGGACTTAGGTTATGGAAATTGATATTTTTCATATTTTGATAAATAACTTTGCAAGGGAGCATCTGAATGTGCCAAGTAATACCTCATTTTGAAGACAGTATTGCTCATTCCAACATGGTAAAAGAATGGTGCATGTATGTTGTACACGTGTGCAGACATCAAAGTTTGTTTTGGACTTAGGTTATGGAAATTATGATTTGTTTTCATATTTTGATAAATAACTTTGCAAGGGAGCATTTCAGTGTGCCAAATAATACCTAATTTTGAAGACAGTGTTACTGCTTACAACATGGTAAAAGAACTGTGTCTGTGCACTGTACACGTGCAGATATCACAGTTGGTTTAGTCTTGTACGATTATGAAAATTGTACATTTTCAATACTTCTCATTATTATGCCCATATCTTTGCAAGGGACCATGGTGATCACACAAATGCATAATTTCAGATGCACAACTTCTACACTGATATGTAGGCTCTGTATGTTACAGGTGATGAGATATTATGCTTTATTTATCAATTATGAGAAATATTATATTAATCATATGTCTGTGAATATCTCCATAAAGGAGCATCACACAGTAATGGTTAAGTTATCATTTTAAAACTGACATTCATACTAATAAATTAAATACAAATTGTATGGGTCTACATGGTACATTGACAAAGATATTGTGCTTTGCTTTTATAAAAAGAAAAAAAATATGCACAATATCAAACATTCCTTGCCAAATATTTAATAATGACTTTGATGTGCACTATCAACATTTACACTGTTGGAAAGGTCAGTGTCTGTTGAACAACTTTCGTGTTTACATTTTTAGTCTAGCTCTTATAGTTAAAGAGTTATGAACATTTGTTTTCGGTATGGTATTAGAAATGGATTTTCTGAAAATGAGCTCAGGTTGCACTGTTGTTCCTATGGTGGAAGTAAGCAGGCAGCATTTTCTGAGCTTCTCCGAAGTGAATGAGTTAATATTGTAATTTGCAGGGACTTCCCCTTTGCCGAAAGGAATGATAGTATTTTTTTTTTGCATTTAGTATAAGTCTGTGGCTTTGGCACCAGCCATTTGTCTGTATAAACTTTTTTTGCAGTATGTCAGCATTTTTGGGGGGCTCAGTGATTGCACCCAATTTGCAGTCATCAACAAACTTAGTAAGCCACAGACCATCTATTTTTTCCTGGACTTTTGAGAAATAGATTCCAATCAGTAAAGGGCCTAGCACAGATCTTTGTGGTACACCACAGGTAACTGGTCTGCTTGTAGAGATGGAATCCCCAACTTTGACTGAATGCGTTCTGTCAGTGAGCCAGTTGGCTACCCATCTAGTGGTATATGGGTTAATTCCCAGCTGAGTGAGTTTTTCAGTGGTGCTTGAATGAGGGATTGTGTCAAAAGCTTTGGCTAAGTCAGGATAGGTTGTATGTACTGTTTTGCCTTCATCCAGGGTTTTGGTAACATTCTCAAATAAAACACCCAAGGCCAGCATAGAGAGTACAAAAGACACTTGTAAGTTGAGTAAACTAAAAGATTCCTTTATTCAGACTGGTTTCGGCTACCCAGCCTTCTTCAGTGAAACATTCACAAATAAATTATTGGTTAGGCTATATATACCCACCCCCAACCAATGGAAAACATGGTTCAGCCCAAAAGGAAAAAACTGAAAACAGTTTATGATACAAAAGGAACTATATGCAAATATCACATTTCAGTATTCATAACTATGCATGTATAAAAAATACAAATGAAAACAGAATCTACTCCAACCCTATCGCACCACCAGACCACTAAGATCCAGCAACAAAAGTCACTTGCAGATCACTAAAGCCAATAACTCTGCTGGTGAAGCACTAATCTCTTGCACCATAGCCAAATTATGGAATTCCCTTCCACCCTCAATTGCCTCCTACCATCATGCACCCACTTCAAAACTTTACTAAAAGCGCGCCTAAAAACATGCTGGCTATACCCTTGGAACTCCCACTGTAATATCACCCGCCCCATCCAATCACTACCTTTCTTTCCACTCCACTAACTACCTTGATTATAGCAAGCTCTGATGCTCATAAGCCTAGTACTTATTATACAGCAGGAACTTCTTATTGTAACATTTGTTAATGTCTGTTATGTATATTCATCAAATCTGGGTTTGACATGGCACTTCACAGATAAAGATTCTAGTTGTCTACTGATGTACTATGTTCTTCATCTGTAAACATGTTGTAAGTAATTGCTATGTTAAATTGTTAATCGCTATGTAATCCAATGTAACTACTGTCTGTTTAGTTTATTTTAACTGTGGAGCTTTTCTTCCCGGTCCTCTGCTGAAAATGGACCTACGTCCAGTCGGACACTCCCGGTCAACAAATGCAATTAAATAAATAATTATAAGACAAATAATAATCACCCTATATATAAAAAAAATATATGTATAAATACATATATATGTATATATAAGTACATAAACATGCAGTCAATACAAAATGTGTTCAATAGAATACTTGATATATGAAACAACAAGAAAAAAATAAATATAACCAGCTGTGGTGCCCTGCATATGCCTCAAAACACCATATACTTATATACATCCATGTGTACATGAATATGATGACTGAAATTATATAAGCCCAAAGAATAGTATATGAATATATTATATATATATATATATATATATATATATATATATATTCCACATATAATGTATGTAATAAATGTTACACATACATAAAAATAAAAAAAATAGTCATATACATGCATAGGGTCCTTCAAAGATGGTCATTGAGTCCTGGGGAAATATAGTGCCCCAGGTTGATGATCCAATATTTTTCTTTGTGGTTAAGAATTGTGTGCCAACCCTGTTGGTGACTTCTATCTCCTATTATTTTATCAATGACCAAAAACCTGAACTCAGCATTTGTATGTTTAATGGTGTGTCTATAAAGGGCATTGGTTTCTCTTTTGTTACAGATATCACTCCTGTGTTCCGACATCCTGATCCTCAGTGAACGTGCGGTTTGGCTAACATAAAAAGCTGAGCATTTACATGTGGCTAAATAGACTATCCAACTACTACCACAATTACCAAAAACCCATAAAGCATATACTCTGCATTTGTTGGCACTGGTGAATTGTTTCAATTTGCTAAGTATTGTTCAGGATAGAAGCACATTGGAGTACAAAAAACGTGGGACCACACAAGAAAGTCAAACTCTCAGGTTTGTAACTACATATGGACGTAATCACAGTGTCATCAGGGATGTATTAGATACCCATTGGAGTATACTGCTGGCCAATGATGAACTCAGGAAATATTTAGGTCCCAGATGTCAGTTCTCCTATAGACGTGGAAGAACATTGGGTGCTCTTTTTTCACATTTTAAGCATAAGGAGAGTGGGGGAGCAGTATATCAACAAATGACCATGACTGGGGACAAACTACTGGGTATGTTCCCATGTGGACATTGTGGGTCATGCCAATTTGTAAGCAAATTGAAACAATTCACCAGTACCAACACTAGCAGAGTATATGATTTATGGGTTTTTGGAAATTGTGGTAGTAGTTGGATAGTCTATTTAGCCACATGTAAATGCTCAGCTTTTTATGTTGGCCAAACCTCACGTTCACTGAGGATCAGGATGTCGGAACACAGGAGTGATATCTGTAACATAAGAGAAACCAATGCCCTTTATAGACACACCATTAAACATACAAATGCTGAGTTCAGGTTTATGGCCATTGTTAAAATAATAGGAGATAGAAGTAACCAACAGGGTTGGCACACAATTCTTAACCACAAAGAAAAATATTGGATCATCAACCTGGGGGCACTATTTTCCCCAGGACTCAATGACCATCTTTGAAGGACCCTATGCATGTATATGACTATTTTTTTGATTTTTATGTATGAGTGTAACATTTGTTAAATACATTATATGTGTTTATATATATATATATATATATATATATATATATATATATATATACATATATATATATATATATATATATATATATATATATATATATATTCATATATTCATATATTCATATAATATTATTTAGGCTTATATAATTTCAGTCATCATATTCATGTACACATGGATGTATATAAGTATATAGTGTTTTGAGACATATGCAGGACACCACAGCTGGTTATATTTCCTTTTTTCTTGTTTCATATATCAAGTATTCTATTGAACACATGGTGGTGCTGCGGTAGCGTTGTTGCCTCACAGTAAGACGCTGTCTGGTTCGATTCTCAGCTAGAGCGTCTTCTGTGTGGAGACATGCATGAATGGGCGTACCTTCGTTGAAGGTTATGTGTTAGGGCTGGTAACACTGCACGTAAAAATCAACTACCAATCATTTGCGGACCTGAGTTCCGCTGTGGCGACCCCTAACCGGGAAAAGCCGAAAGACGCAACATATTTATATACTATTATTTGGGCTTATATAACTTCAGTCATCATATTCATGTACACATGGATGTATATAAGTATATGGTGTTTTGAGGCATATGCAGGACACCACAGCTGGTTATATTTCCTTTTTTTCTTGTTGTTTCATATATCAAGTATTCTATTGAACACATTTTGTATTGACTGCATGTTTATGTACTTATATATACATATATATGTATTTATACATATATATATTTTTTATATATAGGTTGATTATTTGTCTTATAATGTTTTCATTTGTATTCTTTATACATGCATAGTTATGAATAATGAAATGTGATATTTGCATATAGTTCCTTTTGTATCATAAACTGTTTTCAGTTTTTTTTCCTTTTGGGCTGAACCATGTTTTCCATTGGTTGGGGGTGGGTATATATAGCCTAACCAATAATTTATTTGTGAATTTGTTTCACTGAAGAAGGCTGGGTAGCCGAAACCGGTCTGAATAAAGGAATCTTTTAGTTTACTCAACTTACAAGTGTCTTTTGTACTCGCTATGCTGGCCTTGGGTGTTTTGGATTTGTTCATGGTTTGGCTGTGCATTCCGTACTTGCAGAGCGTTTGGTTTGTTCAACATTCTCAAAGAAGTCCACCAGGTTTAATAAACATGATCAACCCTTAACAAAGATAAATTGGGTCATATCAAGAGTCTGAATGTCACCTATGTCTTTTTTGATAAGATCCATGATTATTCTCTGCATGGCCTTGCAGATAATGCTAATTAGGCTTATGGGTCTATAATTCCCAAGGTTGGCTGATGGACCCCCATTGTGCAAGGGAATTACTGTTGCTGTTTTCCACTCTTCTGGGACAAAGCCAGTACTTACACTGTGGTTGAAGAGAGTGCCAAGTGGCTTCGCTAGGTCCTGTTTTAGACCATTTGGTTGGCATCTTGGGATGTTATATGGTCCCATAAAGGCTGTGTGTTTTGACCATGGAAAATGCAGATATGACCTGCTCATTTGAGATACTTGGTAGTGGATTGATGACAAGTATGCTTTGGGGTATGTCATATGTAGGAATGGGTGTGTTTGAGTGTCAGTCTAGTAAATTTATGAATTAGGTAGGGAGTAGTGTGCTGACGTGTAGATCTGTTTGTAAACAATTTTGTCTTCTTGGTATTAAAGAGGTTTGGTGATATAGTAGTAATTAAATATGTAGTGTGGGGTGTAGTGGGTAGTGTACAGATGGGAGAGTAAATTTTTTTAATTGATTGTGGTAGGATGTTAGATAAAAGGCTGGAATTAGGAGAGAAGTATGAAAGAGTAACATTGTGGGACATAGGATATTGAGAGTTGTGTTTTAGTTAGGTGTGTTGTAAGTAGGGTTGATTAGATGGTATATGGTTAGAAGTATTTAAGTAGAGAGGAGATTTGAAGGAAGTAGAAGGAGGAAAAGTGATTTCATGGTGTGCTGGGAAGGGAGATAGTGAAATAGTTGTGGGAGACTATGCAGTGGGGTAGGTGATTGGGTAATTAGGTCTGGTAGATATAGTTAGGTTAAAATAAATGCAGGAGTGGTGGGAAATTGGGGTAGGGGAGCAGAATGAGCCCAAGCAAAGTGGGATGAACCTGGCCATACCGAGAAGCAAAAAACTATCTGTGAACAGGTAAGGTTCAGAACTTCAGCAAAAAGTCACTGCATTCAGTTAAATTGCTTAAAAGAACTGTTATGCAGTATCATTTGATAAGCATGACACACGTTATAATAAGAAATGTTTGTTCAGTATACCATGGAGGGTAGGCTCTAATTTAACTAACTTATACAGCTTACTTTACTCTCTTTCACATAAATACAGTGAATGTAATGGTAGTAGGTGAGAGGAAGGTAGAGAGGTAGGTCAGAGGAATTCAATACCTAAAGTCCCTACGAGTGTGTATGCCACTTCCAATATTAAAGCAGTGAATTAAATGTATTTTAAAGCAGGATTTCCATAGCAAAAATTACCTACAGTGACTGCTCAGATACACTTGTCTCTTACAATTTGGAAGATGTAGGCACGTCGAGGGAGATGTCAGTGAGATTTAAGCCTAGCCAGAAGGAGGGGACATGCTGGAACTGATACTAGCTGTTAGGGGAACTGCAAAAAAGAGTATTAGAGGTGTAGGTGTATGGAGGGAAAATGAGCTGTTTGCATTGCAGAAGCAAGGAAATATGAGATGGGACAGAACAACACTGAGCACACTGTAGCATTCAAATAATGTTTGCACAAGTTAACAACCACCATAATGGATATGTATTATCTATAGTGCAAGCAGATGTGAAAAATTAATCTTCTAACAATATAAAGTCCACCAGCTTTATAAACAGACAGGTATTACAATCATTACGTCCGTGCTACAATATTCTACACAACCCCAGCATACATTTCTTCTAGGAATGCTGCCTGCTTTTAAATACTGTCCGCTTATGAGTGTTGGACTTAGCAAGATGTTGCCATTTATAACAGTAATTGAAAGCTGCAGAAAATATATTAGGTCACATGCAACTGCATTCAGGCTCATAAATAGTCTTTAGGAATGCCGCCTGCATTTAAATACTGACTGTATGTGAGTGTTGTCCACTAACAAGATAAAGTCATGTAAAACTGCAGTTAATAGCTATATAATTAAATTTAGTCAGTTGTGACTGAAATTCAGGTTCCTAAATAGGCTCAAACAGATTCAGCCAATCTACACCTGCACCCAAGTATTGTATAACTCAGTCAGATTATGTAAACTGCAACTTGGACTTATTCTCTAAGATTGTCTGAGCACAGTACAAAGAATACTGTCCAGTACACAGTTTTAAAACAGATTTATTGTACTTACATGGCAAACACACAATGCTGTGGGATACGAGGACCATCTACTCTCTACAGCATGATTTTAAAAATGGAGCTCCGCAGGACATCTACCTTTAGTTAACTTGAAAAATGATTTAGAATGATGTTGCTGCTGCTGAAACCAAAAGTCTGATTAATGCGTTGAGCCTTGCAGGCTGTTAACTTTTTCAGCACTGTATTAACTTATGCGCAGTTTTAATAAAATGACTTATTCTTATAACAGATGACACGTACTATAGTGTAACAGTTTGCAGCCTTTAATGTCTCAGGTTTAGTTTTTTAGTACAAGTACGGATGATAACTTTCCATTCTCCATTTACCTCAGAACAAATGTGTTCCTACGTGTACCAGAGCTAACAAAAAATCAGATCCAACATCATTTACTTTCAATATCCTTTATATACTTTTTTGAAAGCAGTCTTTTGAAGTTAATACTGTTGAAATTTGCTTGATGTAATGCAGTCTGTTGGGAACTTTCAAAGTCAGTACTTTGGTATTTGCCTGATGTCATACAGTCTGTTGTTAAGCTGCATTTTGTTTTGTTTCAAAAGTGAATTATGTCTTACCTTACGAAGTTGCTCCTGTTTCCAATCATCCCTGCACGTGGGTTTCTCAGTAAGCAGAGAGGCATTCTTATCTGTACTTCTCCTTGAAGCTTATACTAAGCACAGAACATTTTGTATTGCACACGGTAGGATGCCAAAACATGGGTACTGTATTTTTTTATTTTTCAGCTAAGAGAAGTTTAACCTTCAGTGTATGTATACACTAACAAACATAAGTGTACACACATTTAAGCGTATATATTTTAGGGTCTATATTAGAACATCAAAGTTTCAAAACTCCGAATGTTCTAATATCGACCCCTATTCAGTGAAAGCTGAAAATACCGAAGCAACAGAAAGAACAATTTTTTTCCTAGGGAAAGAATTTGGTTGTCTGTTTCTGTTGCTTCAGTATTTTCAGCGCTGTGGTGGAAAGGTACGGGTCGGGTTCAGGTAAGTGTGTGATTGAGTGCGAGTTAGGTTAGTTAGGGTTAGGGTGCGGATTAGGTATGTGCGCGATTGTGTGGACATGAGGGTTAGGTGAGTTAGGGTTAGGGCGTGGGTTAGGTATGTGTGCGATTGTGTAGACGTGAGGGTTAGGTGAGTTAGGGTTAGGGCGTGGGTCAGGTAAGTGTGTGATTGTGTGGACGTGAGGGTTAGGGTGGGGTAGGTGAGTTAGGGTTAGGGCGCGGGTGAGGTGAGTGTGCCATAGTTCATGTATGGGGAAAGGGGTAAACCCATGTACACCCACCAAAGAGGGCTCCTTCCTTCTGACCGACAGCGTACAGAGAATAATGGAGTTGTAAGTGTTGTGAATTCTAGTTTAAATCGAAGGCTTAGTCCCAGTGTTCATTTACCTGAAACCATGGATGTTACTCATGTTGTGGATGTTAACCAGGGCACACAGATAGTGGGTAGTGTGAATATAGGTAATGATTTACAAGAACACACTGACTGTCCTAATGATATACATGGAAATACACAACCAACTACTTCAGTACAGACTATACCCACCCTTCAACCCAATGCCACCTCACAACCACTCTTAGTTCCTTCGGTCAGAAGGAAGGAGCCCTCTTTGGTGGGTGTACATGGGTTTACCCCTTTCCCCATAGATGAACAACACAGAGGAGGGAGGAACAGATCTATGAGTCGGGGCAGGCAGAAAAGGAAAGCCTCAGGAGGAGAATTTACGGGACAAACACTGAAGAAGATGTGGGACAAAGTCCTGAGACATTAGTTTGGAATCTTTCAGACAGGGTGTTATCCGAGGACGAAATAGAAATCCTTAACAGGGGTCTGTCTTTTATACCTTCAGTTAGGAGTCAAATCACAGACACTATTGTAGATGTGAGGTTGTTTAGTCAGAATGTCCAGCTTAAACTGGACTATGGTATTTCTTCTAAGGACACACCGCATAATAAGATTTTTAAAAAACCTAGTACTTGTGTACCAGTATTACATCCCCTACTAGATGCTTTTACGAAAATGGTAGAGGATGATTTGCACACCCTAGATCAGAATAACAGGAAGAAGAAGTGGTATGGGAATTTAACCCCCAGATTGAGAACAGTTTTGAATAATCTAAGGGATGATAAAAACCTTATTATCAGACCAGCTGAAAAGGTGGACCCATAGTGGTGTTTAATAGTGTTGATTATTTACAAAAAATGAGACTCATGTTAAGTGACAGTGATTTTTATGAAATAATTAGTTTGAATGAAGTCTGGAGTAAGGTGCATAACATATCATATATTTTTCAAGATTTATTACTCAATGAGGCTATAGATGAAGACCTGTTTAATTTTTTACATGTGATATATCCCTTGATTGCAGTCATCCAAGGCCTCACCAAGGTAAATAAAAATCCCCGAGACGCACCTATGAGACCAATAGTGGCAGGGAGAGGTTGGGCAACGGAGCCCCTATCCACCTACCTTGAGAAACATCTAAGACCCTTGGTGAATGAATCTACACATATTCTTAAAGACAAAAACATTTTTTACTGGACTTATACTCCAAGATTGTAGATCTACCGTTAGATATGTATTATAAAATGGTTACCCTGGATGTACAGTCCCTTTTTACTGTGATACCTAACACTGAAGGTGTTGAGAGTGTTATGAGATGTTTACAGAGTTGCGAAGCCTATAGTCCAGCTATGAAAGATTTATTTGGTGCCTTGTTGGAAATTGTCCTGGAAAATAACATCTTTCTTTTTAATGAGGTAGCCTATATTCAGAAGGATGGCGTGGCTATGGGCACTTCATGTGCCAATAGCTACGCCAATCTTGTCATGCTGGACTGGGAACGTAATAAGCTGTCTGTCCTAGATAGTTTTAAGAAACATGTTGTTTTCTATGCACATTTTGTTGATGATCTTTTCCTCCTGTGGACTGGTACAGATAAAGCCCTGGATGACTTCCATAAAGAGATTAACAGTCTGTTGAAAGTTCGATTAATTGCATTACTTTTTTGGATGTTTTTGTTGATAGACTGCCAAACGGGATGCTCAATACTGGAGTCTTTAGAAAAACGTGCTATAGGAATTCCCTATTACATCGGGAAAGTATGCACCCCAATTACATATATAAGAACTTGACAAGGGGACAGGCGATAAGAGCATCCAGGATGAATCCAAATTATGATAGCTTCTTACAAGAGTTGTCAAACTTAAACAACAGGCTTTCACAAAGAGCATATAGGCCAGATGATATCACCGCCCACTTTGAAGGTGTTTTGGAGCTGAGGAATGGTATTGCTAGACCATATTTCTCACAACCATATACAGTAGAGAATGTCCCTGATATATGTCCTGAAGTTAGGAATCCACCAGTTAGATTTTCTGCTAGTTATACGCAAGACATAAACAGTATAAGAGAGGTTTTGAACAAGAATTGGAATCTACTTTTAACTGATTCACAACTTAAAGACATTGTTGGTGAGGAGCCTTATTTTAGATATAGGAACAAGTCAAACCTACATAGATTACTTTGTTACCCTCGCTTATCTACACTGCCTAATGAGTGTTTGAACAATATTGTGGGTACTGTTCCGTGTAATTGTTGTAATTTTTGCAAATTTGTAGATACCAGTTCCCAGTTTATTCACCCAGTTACTTCCTATTGTTTCAGGTTTCAACTCAGTGCTAATTGCAATACATCACATATAATTTATTTAGCTAAGTGCACTGCTTGTCAAGCATTCTACGTAGGCAAGACAGACGCCTACGAGACAGAGTAAGTGAATACCTTTATCACATTCGTACACTGTCTCCACGCAGTGCACTTTCTAAACACATTATAGACAGTGACAATACACATTCATTTGTATTCTTAGTTATACAGATCAATGAACCCAGTGTTATGGGAGGGAATATATGCAATTACACTGAAACACTGGAATTAAAATGGATTATCAGACTTAGAGCAGTCCAGAGACCAGGTCTGAATGACAAAATTCCGTTGAAACCTGTTCTTAAGAATAGGAGACTCACTGTGAGATAAACATACACATTTTGGAATGTTAACAAATGTTTTATATTTGCCTTTATATACAGATGTATATTTTTATATATATTTTTTATATATATATTGTTTATATATATAGTTTTCTGTATACATTTTTTATAGACATGTATTATTTTTCCATACTGAAAAGTTTTAATCAGGAACAGGAAGTGATGTCAGCCCTATTTCCTTATAAAATGTGACTTGATTTTATTCAGTGTTTGTTTCTTATGGTTTGACAAAGCCCTTACATGGTGAAAGCGCTTACCAATAAAACAGCTTGGATTTTACTTGTCTTTAAAATGGATTCAGTCATTGTTTGAACTAGCATTTATTTCTGCTGCTTGAATAAGCCTCAGTGACTGCTGGATTTATGCTGATTTTTGTTGTCAGCCTTGGTTTGCTCCTGTGCTTCTCTTTTGGATCATTTATTTATTTTATTAGTAACAGGAGCATTTGGACCGTGATAACACTTACTCTTATAGTATATTTATTATTTACCATCAGTTTTGCTTGCACAAAATATTTTTTTGCATTTGTACATACAATGACTGCAAAGCACATTTAATCCAGTCTACAGATTTAGTAATAAAAAGGCAAGGTTGTCGCCCAATAATTACTAAATCATTAATACAGACCAGTATATTTTCCTCTTGTGGCTTTATTTTAGTCCCTTCTGCAGTACTGTTTACAGTCAGTGTAAAACTGAAACAGTGTCCTTTCCCTTTGTAGTATGCAGCATTTTATTGAAGTATTGTTTTATTTTATTTGTTTCTATTTTACATTTGTTTCCCAGGAAAATCAGACTTGGAATGAAGCCAATTTTCAGCAGAGGTCCGGGGAGAAATGCTCCAGACACATGTCTTTGTAATGTGGAAGGAAACCGGAACACCCAGAGGAAACCCACACAAATGCAGGGAGGACATGCAGACTCCACACAGAAGGCACCCCCCCAGCTGAGAATCGAACCAGAGAACCTCTTGCTGTGAGGTGACAACGCAACCACTGCATCATCCAGAGTAAAGATGAAGATACATTTGCTTCATGCTGTGAGAGTTTCATATATACTTGTCTGCGGGCTGTTTTCCAGACCATAACACTCTAGTCTAAGGAAAGATTTTTAATATGACATTTTTGTCCCTCTGGACAAGAGAAATTACCATGAGTTTTATTTGTAGTATCATGTACCCAGTACAGGTTTATATTGGTAATATTACTTCTGTATACTTTTTTGGCTGGAGTCTCTGCTATTTCTGATGCTATTATACAATTACAAAAAAATAGTCAAAAACAAAATAGATATTGGTTTAATTAACACATGCGTAACACAGATATATTTACATTATTTACATTTGCTGTTGTCTGCCTTTTGCTCTTGTGCATTTTAAACAGATGCACTTTAGGTGAAAATAAAATACATACATGTCACTCTTTTGATTTTATTTTTTTACTAGTTTTAACTACTCTTGTGTGATTGTTTTTTACCTTTTGACAGATTATCTGGAACACTAGTTTAAAATGATCAGCTTGATTTATTAAGTTATCTGAAATGGTGATTTTGAAATTATTTAACAGCTTAGCTAAAAGAGGCTGTTTCTTTGCACATGCCATGAGAATGGCAGTCATATACCCTACTTTACTTTCTAATTTATAAGCATTTTGATTTAACTGGATGAAAGTTTTAAAGCCTTTGGGAATAAAAATCCATAAACATCTAAGTAAGGCATTTCTCTATACGTCAGATCCTGGTGTTTATGCTATCCATTTTTTAAATGTAAAATAGTGTACTGTAAATTATTTTCTGTCAGCATAGCTAACTGCTGTTTAAGGTCTGGAATTTCTTTAACTCTTTGCTATCCAGATTTTTCTTGCCTTGTAACTGCTGCTTAAGAGTTTTAATTTATTCCTGTAAGTTTGCACGGGCTGTCTGATATTTTTCAGTAATATATTTTGCTGACTCTAAAGCTCCTATGCACTTCTGAAAAAGTGTTTGTATATCTTGTCTAAACTTTCTAAACTCATTTTGTCTGTCTTTTAGAAGTTTATTAAATTCTTCTATCAGTTCACCATGAACCTCATCCTTGTCATCTGTTTTGTGCTGTGCAGTGGCTTTATTCCACTTTTGTACATATTCTCTAAAGGGTGTAACTAGATGTACAGGAGATTCTGTCAGTAACTGATTTGACTGCTGTTTTAACTCTGAAATTAACATCTAGTGACAGGACATAACTGTTTAACATCTGGAAATAATGCAAGTATATGACCTTTACCTGGTTCTTTACCATTAGAAGATTTTTTCTGTAGTATAACTTTTTTAACAACGGTTTGAATTGTACTTTTATGACATTGTACACAGAAAGCAGTTTCATATGACTTGCGCAATAAACATTTACTGTCATACCACACATTTTTTGTTTAAGATACCAGTCAAACGTAATCCATTTGCATAATGCCTGACTGTTAACTTGCCCTCATAAGGTTTGACATTTACCAGTATGCTGCTTATACCAACTTTGCAGTCTGTCCCAAATTCTGTCTGGTCATTCTGACACATTAAGAGTAAAGCTTTGTTTACTACCTTCTCTAACGGCATCCATACTGCATGTAATACAGAAAGATTTCTTACTGATCCAGAGAGAGACAGATGGCCAGTCTGCTTACTGTAGATGGTTGGAAAATTACTGTAGTTACTCAAAAAACTGGTGAAATGAAGCTGGCAGTTGCAGATTCGATACCTGGGAATTCACCGACTTGCAGAATTTATGGCACTGCGACCCTGGATTCAGACATCTGGAAACTGTACTACTGCAAGCTGTAGAAAGTGAAGGGCACCTATTCAGGACTCAATCACATACATAAATGTTAGTTACTGTGCCTTTACTGGAGTCACCATATGCAGACACCACTCCTCCTGTGTTCAAAAACAGGCTAGGCTCACCACTGAAAAATTATTTAAAATGATGCTGCTGAAACCAAAAGTCTGATTAATGCACTGAGCCTAGCAGGCTGTTAACTTTTTCAGCACTGTATTAACTTATGCGTATTTTTAATAAAATGACTTATTCTTATAACAGATGACACGTACTATACTGTAACAGTTTGCAGCCTTTAATGTCTCAGGTTTAGTTTTTTAGTACAAGTATGGATGATAACTTTCCATTCTCCATTTACCTCAGAACAAATGTGTTCCTGCATGTACCAGAGCTAACAAAAAATCAGATCCAACATCATTTACTTTCAATGTCCTTTATATACTTTTTTGAAAGCAGTCTTTTGATGTTAATACTGTAGAAATTTGCTTGATGAAATGCAGTAAGTTGGGAACTTTCAAAGTCATTACTTTGGTATTTGCCTGATGTCATACAGTCTATTGATAAGCTGCATTTTGTTTTGTTTCAAGGTGACTTATGTCTTAACTTAAGGAGTTGTTCCTGTTTCCAGTTATCCCTGTACCTGGGTTTCTCAGACAGCAGAGAGGCATTCTTATCTGTAGTTCTCCTTAAAGCTTCTACCAAGCACAGAACATTTTGTATTACACACAGTAGGATGCCAAAACTTATGTACTGTTTTTTTTATTTTTCAGCTAAGAAAAGATGAACCCTTTAATGTACATATACTAACAACAGTTAAGTATACTCTGGAGGGTAGGCTGTAATTGAACTAGCTTATAGAGCTTACTTTATTCTCTCAATACAGGGAATACAAGTAAATTAAACATGAACTAGTAAACCAACACAGCTGAAACGGAGCAGGAAAAACGGTACTTCAAACGACCAAAAATGTAAGGAAAATGTAAGGAAATGAAATGAAAGAAGTCTGTGTCATTAAACCAGACGAAAAGCGCTTTATTTTAACAAACTTTAATAAATTTCCTTACATTTTTGGTCGTTTGAAGTACCGTTTTTCCTGCTCCGTTTCAGCTGTGTTGGTTCAATACAGGGAATGTAATGTGGTGGAAGAGTGGAAAGTAGAGAGGGAGGTGAGAGGAATTCAATACCTAAAGTCCCTGCTTGTGTGCATGTCACTTCCAATATTAAAGCAATGAATCAATAAAGCAGGATTTCCATAGCAAAAATGACCTGCGTTGACTGCTCAGGTGCACTTGTCCCTTAGAATTTGCAAGATGGCCGCATAGAGGGAGATGTCAGCAAGATTTAAGACCAGCCAGAATTAGGGGGACACTCTGGAAGTGATACTAGCTGTTAGAGGAAATTGACTGTTAGGTGCACTTGTCCTTTAGAATTTGCAAGACATAGGTGCGTAGAGGCAGATGTTAGCAAGATTTAAGCCTACCCAGAAGGAGGGGGACTCGCTGGAAATGATACTAGCTGTCAGGGGAAAATTCCTTTCTTTTTACACTTGCCTCTTAAAATCACAGTTAAAGTCTCCTGTTGTTATATTATTCATATTTTTCACTACAGTCTAAAATTTGATGAAATAAGTTTTCCCCTTCCTTTATAATCAGTATATGCACACAATGTTATAATTCTTTAGACTTGTTCTTTACATTTTAAATCTACAATGGTATGTCACAGCATGAAGTTATGGGAAAAGAGTAGTGGAAGCTAGGTTAAGAAGGGAGGTGATGATTAGTGATCAGCAGTATGGTTTCATGCCAGGAAAGAGCACTACAGATGCGATGTTTGCTCTGAGAGTGTTGATGGAGAAGTACAGAGAAGGTCAGAAGGAGTTGCATTGTGTCTTTGTGGATTTAGAGAAAGCATATGACAGGGTGCCTAGAGAGCAGTTGTGGTATTATATGAGGAAGTTGGGAGTGTCAGAGAAGTACGTAAGAGTGGTACAGGATATGTATGAGGGTAGTGTGACAGCGGTGAGGTCTGCGGTGGGAGTGACGGATGCGTTTAAGGTGGAGGTGGGATTACATCAAGGATCAGCTCTGAGCCCTTTCTTATTTGCAATGGTGATGGATAGGTTGACAGACGAGATCAGACAGGAGTCCCCGTGGACTATGATGTTTGCAGATGACATTGTGATCTGTAGTGAGAGTAGGGAACAGGTGGAGGAGACCCTGGAGAGGCGGAGATATGCTCTAGAGAGAAGAGGAATGAAGGTCAGCAGGACTAAGACAGAATATATGTGTGTGTGAATGAGAGGGAGGACACAGGAATAGTGAGGATGCAGGGAGTAGAGGTGGCGAAGGTGAATGAGTTTAAGTACTTGGGATCAACAGTTCAGAGTAATGGTGAGTGTGGAAGAGAGGTGAAGAAGAGAGTACAGGCAGGATGGAGTGGGTGGAGAAGAGTGTCAGGAGTGATTTGTGACAGACGAGTACCAGTAAGAGTGAAAGGGAAGGTCTACAAGAGGGTAGTGAGACCAGCTATGTTATACGGGTTGGAAACAGTGGCATTGACAAAAAGGCAGGAGTTAGAGCTGGATGTGGCAGAGTTAAAGATGTTAAGATTTGCACTGGGTGTGATGAGGGTGGACAGAATTAGGAATAAGTATATTAGAGGGTCAGCCCAGGGTGGAAGGTTTGGAGACAAAGCCAGAGAGGCAAGATTACGTTGGTTTGGACATGTGCTGAGGAGGGATGCAGAGTATATTGGGAAAAAGATGCTAAGGATGAAGCTACCAGGTAACAGGAAAAGAGGGAGGCCTAAGATAAGGTTTATGGATGTGGTGAGAGAGGACATGCAGGTGGTTGGTGTGACAGAGCAAGATGCAGAGGACAGGAAGAAATGGAAACAGGTGATCTGCTGTGGCAACCCCTAATGGGAACAGCCGAAAGAAGAAGAAGAAGAATGGTTAATATTCCTATTTTTGCTAAAGTTGCATCTAATATTTTAACTGTATTTCTACAGAATACGGATATTCCACAACATCAGTCACTTCCCAAATTCCATATTATTTTTCCAACCCATTGTTTCTATGTTCGTAATCTTTTGTTAAAAAAACTTGTCTTCTAATATAATTACATCCACATCACATGTATTACACCATTCCAAAATTCCTATTCCCCTTACTATATTCTTAATACTATTCACATTTACAGAAAGCACTATAACATTTTCATTTTCCCTTTTTCTTAGATTCGTAGTTTCATAAATTTATAGCTAATTAGTGGGCTAGCTTTCTTAAGAGGCCTTCTAAACCTAACCAGTTTCATTCCAAATGCGAGAATCAAACACTGTACTTTGTGAATCAAACACCTTAGCCATTATACCAAGCCCCAGTCTTTAGCTGTATATATTCTTTTTTCTGTCTTTTTTTGTTTTGTACTTATACCTTTAAATTTTCTTTTTCTGTCTTTTACCAATATATTTTTTTCTTTTACAACCTCCCAAATGATGTCTTCTTTATCACTTATTTCAGAACCTTCATCTATGTCCTCTCTATTATTTTTTCTCATCCAATCTGTCTTCTGTTTTTTACTTTTTGTAACATTTCTTCTTTCTTTCTCTTTCCTTACTGTTATTTTCAGTTTTGCAATCCATTCATAAATGCCCATTTTTTTTTACATTTATAGCATTTCAATTCACATATTTTTGCATCATGTCCCATTTCCCCACAAATAAAAATGTTATTTTGTCACAGTTACTTATCAAATGTCTTTCTTTTCCACAAAACATAAAATATAAAAAAACAACATGGTTTGGGTTGTCCCAGTATTTTACAACACCCCTATTCCCCTCTACATTTACTTGGTATATGTATAATTTTTTCTCTATTTTTAACATATTACAGTCCCAGCCACTAGTCCATTATTAAACCCCTTTTATCATAAATGTTTGCAATGTCCAGTACTTCTGTGCATATATCTTTCAAAGTCTTTCTACCTCTGTTCAGAATTATACACATATCTTTTTTGTTTCCATGTTAAATGCTTTCATCACATAAAGTTTCCATGGATAGCAGTCCTTCTTTTTTTCATATTCTCCATGAAACCTTTCCAATGAAAAAAACAGTCTCAAATATAATGTCACAAAATGTCTCCGTTAAGAATAAATGCATTTACACCCAAAGGAGCTGTTAAATTGTCCCACACTTCATACCTGTCCATTTATTTCTTTACTTTGAATCCTTACCATGTACTTCTGTTTTTCATTTTCTTCTGCCTTCTTTTCTGCTACTCCACTTTGCCTTCTTTTATTTTCTTTGCTTATGTTTCCTTTTCCATCTCACCAGTTTTTTCAGGATTGTCTCTGCATCCTCCTTTTGTATTTTCTCCATATTATCTCCCCAGGAAACATCTTCATTTTCTGTCTTACTCTGCACCACCATTTCTTTAAACAGATCATCCCACAACCCTCCTGACTGGAGGGTTGTAATTATAAATCCATCATTTGCTGAGTCATCTCCATCAAACGGGTTTCTTTGAAACATTTCCTCAGAATTCTGCACACATTTTTCGGTCTCGATATTTCCTTTCTCCTTCATTTATTTCACTAATCCATCATCTCGTTCTCTTGCCGTCTGCTTCCCTGTTTCTCCAGGCTGCCTCTGCACCTGGAAGGGAAACAAGAAGTGCTCCCCCAAAATGGGTCTCACTTGCAATGATGAGTAGGAGAAGTATCCCAGTGCCCTGGCCAGATTTCCTCTAGTAGTGTAAATACCAGCTCTGGTCTCCCCTGAAAAGAAGCTACTAGCTAGTGGGACTAATAAATAAATAATAAAATACATAAATTACTGTAGCCCTTGTTATCAGTAAAATCCATTCACAGATAAAGGTCTGCTATAGAATATCTCCTCTACAGCCTTCAAAGTCCTTGTTAAAAATGTCCTGCCCCTAAGCTAGTTTATGGTCTCCCCTTTTTGTCCTTCCAGTTTGCGTATAACACACAAAGACTTCAAATCTCTGAGAATAAAATTGTTAGATTTGAAACATCTTTGTTAAATTATCACTTACAACATAGGCAGTCATACTGTTATATAAATGAAAACAAAGCGTACTGACATTTCTTCATTTGCAAACATTATACATCATTTATAATCTATCCAGCCATTGTGAGTCAAAATTACTGAGCTCTTTCAGTCCCTGCCTTCCCTTAAACCTCATTCCTTCCCCAAAACATTATTCTGCATGCACTGTTCCCACAATTCCCATTTTTTCTATATAATCTGCTCCTACCCTTTTCTAAAGATCCCAACTCCAGTTGCTTTATCTCTTTTACTGTATTCACTACTTCTAGTACAGTTTGTTTAGACGTTGATTTTCATTTTATAGTAATTGTTTTTTTGGCAGCCACCAGAAGTAAACTCATCAAGGCCTTACTATGTCTAGTTAATTTCCATAGTAACACCAATTTGCCCTCCCAGTATTTCTGATAGAGTAGTCTGCAGGGAATTTTTAAAGTCTGCCAACTCATTATACTCCAAAAAAATATATCCCGACTACATCTTTCTTCCCTGTTATACCTCCAACATTTGCAATCTACCTCAAAAAAATCTTTGGTGTCTGCTTGGGGTATAAAAATACCTATGCAAGCACTTCCAATCAAAGATCCTAAATCTTCTAGACTTTGTTGGATATTTGGAAGCTATAAACATATCTCCCATTACTTCTTTGTGAATTTCTTAAATTGTCTTTCCAATCTTTTTAAACCTCCTTTAATTGATTCCTACAGTTATCGTGTAATATTTTATATGCCCTACTAATTATCCAATTTTAACAGTAAGATCTGTGCTACTTTTTGAGTGTAAAGCAGACCACTGCAACCTCCTAAAGGGTCCTAATAACAGAAAGATCCACATATCTACCAGGTACTTCCCTTTATCATATAATAGAAGGGGGTTATTGCCATCTAAATAAACTCCCCAACATACAGCAATATTCTCTAAGAATTAACTAAGAAAACAGAATATCCATGAACTGATCTCCATTTAAAACAGTCATTGGTAAATGAGTCTTCTCCAGATTAGGCCCAACTTTATGGAATAAACTCCCTACTTTAAAAACATTACTGCTCAGGAGGACCCTTTCAGAACACCTCTTAAAATTAATGACATGTAAATGCTTTAAAAGATAGTGGGTAATGGAAGAATAGGTACTAGGAATGGATTAAGAATCCTTGAATGCTATAGCTTACCTTTTCTCTTCTCCACCCCATCAGTTTTTCTATGGGCTGCTACATATTACATACAAACTGCAAAGTATAATATATATATATATATATATATATATATATATATATATATATATATATATATATATATATATATATATATATATATATATATAGTATAATATATATATTTACTTACATGAGTACACAGATCGTGCTATCCCAAACAGAACCAAGACTCTATCCTCCAAAAAAAGGAACCAATCTGGTGGTCCCCTGCCATAAACAAACTGTACAATAGAAAGAAGAAATTGTTGCAAAAGAGAGTAAAATCCCATGAGTGGAGAAGCTCCCTGGTCAGCCTCAGTAATAAGCTGAGATCCCTTATAAGATCCTCCAAAGCTAGCTATGAAAACAAAATTGTCACTAATTCTAAGGACAACCGCAAAGCATTCTATAGCTATGTCAAGTATCTCAATGGCAACACCCAGATCTGCTCTGTGTTACAACACAATGGCACGAAAATTACTGAACCAACTGATATTGCCACCATCCTGGCAGATAGGTTCAGTGCTAACTTTACCCCCCTCCACCCCCTAAAGGACCCATATCTATACAGGAAGAATGCAGAGTCCCTGTAATCACAACTACGCAGGTAAAAGCTGCACTCTCTTAATCCAAAAACACAGCATACATGGGACCGGACAACATCCCAGGCTGCGTTTTACACAAACTTTAGAACAAACCGGCTCCCCACCTAAGCACCATGTTCAATAATAGCCTTGAATCAGGCTTTGCACCCACTGAATGGTGCACAGCAACAGTTATCCCACTACACAAAGGGGAAGCCATCACTGATCCTGGGAACTATCACCCTATTAGCCTGACGAGCCTGGTCTGCAAGGCCATGGAACTCATAAACAAAGACATTGGTAACCTCCAAACTCTGGATCCCACCCAGTTTGGGTTTGTGTAAGGCAGATCATGCCTCCTGAACCTGATCGACTTCTTTGAGGCAGCCACCAAAGCTGTAGATGAGGGTAAGGTGGTTCGCACAGCCTATCTTGACCTCGCCAAGGCTTTTGACACCATCCCCCATTCTGGAATTATAGCTAAACTCACTAAACTAGGTATAAATCCCTACATCACAAGATGGGTTGCCAACTGGCTCACTGACAGAACCCACAGTGTAAAAGTTACAGACTCTAAATCTGACCTCAAACCAGTGACAAGTGGAGTACCACAGGGTTTAGTCCTGGGACCTCTCTTATTTGGTATCTACTCTGAAGTACAGGCTAACACAGAAGGCCTCTGGCTAACAAAGTTCAGAGATGACTGCAAACTAGGAGCCATAGTCAAGTCCCCAAATGATGTAGACATCCTACAGAAGGGCCTCGCTGAGACAGATGCCTGGTGTCAGAGCCATGGCCTCAAGCTCAATGCCAAAAAGTGCAGTGTCATCCCCTTTGGTAAAAACTCTGTACCCATGAACAACCACATGGGCAGCAATCTACTTAACACCAAATGTGTGATAAGAGACCTTGGGACCCAGGTGGACAGTAGTCTCTCCTTTGATAGTCACATTGCCACAGTAGTCAGGAAGTCCTTCTACGTGGCACACCTCATCATAAAAGGGTTCTCATCCAGGAAAAAAGAGGTCGTTGTTCCCCTCTACACGACACTCATTAAACCCATTATAGAGTACAGAGCCCCCTTTGGAATGTATCTCACAAGACATCTGCAGCAACTGGAAAGGCCACAGAAGTACCTCACAAAGAGGATTACTAGCCTCAAACAAATGCCCTACACTGACCATCTCAAAAAACTCCAGCTTTACTCCGTAGCATATCGCCTACTCCAAGGAGATCTCTGCCTAACATATAAAGCTATGTTAAACCCAGAGCTGTTGGACATGCTACACCTAAAGAAATCCCAATCCCTCCGTGCTACACGCTCTAGGGACCTAAACCTTGTCACCACAATAAACAGGACATGCTGGAGGGATAGATTCCTGTCCCAGAGACTTCCTATACTCTGGAACAAGCTACCCATATATGTCAAGCAAGCTCCTCATTAGCACTCTTCAAGAAAAATCTTGATGAGTGGATGGGAAATAGGAAATACACCCCGGGGATCACTTCTGTGTTGCTGCTCAACAGTGGCACAAGAAAATAACTTTCTTGGGTGGCGTAAGCCAGGGAACCTTGTTGGCTAGGCTTACGTAGGCCCTTGGGCCAATAGCCTAGTTACCTACCTATGAACCTATATATTCTTCATACTCAGTGTATATAATATACATGTGTTGGCATGATAATTGTTTGTAGAGTAGTCCTGGTGTTAACTTAGCACTGTGATAACCTCTTTCAATCATACTAGTGTGCACAGCTGAATTTCAGCAGTTTTGACTAGTACATTTACTATTAGTAGTCTCACTCTGTATTTCTTTAGCTTTATTTTCCATAAACTAACTTGTTTTTGTTGCTACACTTAACTATATAGTCATTTTTGTCTTGCTTCTGTAGCCAGATCATGGCTGAAAATGGTGCATGGACTAGCCTACTTATCTACTTACCAAACAGTAAATAAATAAAATAAATTCTTGAAATTTATATAAAGAACTTTATGTACAATTTATATATATATATATATATATATATATACATATATATATGTATATATATACATACATATATATATATATATATATATATATATATATATATATATATATATATATGTATATATATATATATATATGTATATATATATATATATATATATATATATATATGTATATATATATATATATATATATGTATGTGTATATATATATATATATATATATATATACACACACACACACATATGCGTGCTTATGTATTAAGAAATACTTTATGTTAAAAGAAGTTAAACATTGAAAAAATAAAATAATATCAATAGGTTATACTGTGTGTGGTGTGTGTGTGTGTGTGTGTGTGTGTGTGTATATATATATATATATATATATATATATATATATATATATATATATATGGAGATGAGGTAATAAAATGAGATAAAGCTAGACAAATTTTTTGAGTTATTGAACTCTGATCATCTTGGATATACAGGTCTAATATTAAACTTCATGGATGATATACATAGTTTAGATAGTAATTTTGTTAAACCACAAGATTTTATAACTGAGGCTAAAACAGGAATGACTGACTGGAAAATAGAAATATCTACAACAGATAAGGCAATATTAAATTTGAGAAGTTAATATAGTGCAAATATAAAAATAGTCTGGAGTGAAGAATTAAATTATCATTAGAGGGAAATATGTAAAACCCGGCTGCCTCGTGGTTTTGGCATCTTTCCAGGCTTGCTAGTTGTTGCTGAAGCACCTACCAAGGGGGAAAACGCTGAGAGAAGAAACGGAGCCACTTTTGTGATTTTAAGTATTTTCTTCTGATTTTTTTTTGTTAAGTTTTACTGCTTTGCCGCCTACTTTTTGGCATTTTCTGGCTTGCTAAAGTTTATATCTGTAACAGTAACAGTACTTGGAACACATCTAGGGCCTGTTTACTGCATTTCCTGTGTTGCACTCAATATAAAATCGTTTTTTTCTCTAAAAACTGCATTTTACCTGATTTTGGCCTAGCACTCAAGTGTGGGGTAATTTATTGCACTGTTGTGTATATTTTGCTGCTTGTGTATCTCTGCTACCTTTAAACTACAACAAAAAAGAAAAAAAATCTTGCTTTTTTCCCACTTTCTGAAAGTTAAGAAAGTTCAGTTACAGATTTTGCTGTTCTGAACTGTTCGGAAGTTTCTAGAAGGCCAGTGCTTGCTTGGGCTAAAGGGAAGTCTGTGTGTTCACCAGTGGCAGTGATTAACACTGAACAGCCTGCCTGTCCCTGGAGGAGTGGTTACTGCCTAGAAGCTGTAGTTTTATTGGCCAGTTTGGGTCAATTCTAAACTCCTTGATCTGTCTCTCATAAAACACGGCTGCCTCATGGTTTTGGCATCTTTCTAGGCTTGCTAGTTGTTGCTGAAGCACCTACCAAGCGGAGAAAACTCTGAGAGAAGAAAAGGAGCCACTTTTGTGGTTTTAAGTATTTTCTTCTGATTTTTTGTTAAGTTTTACTGCTTTGCCGCCTACGTTTTGGCATTTTTTGGCTTGCTAAAGTTTATATCTGTAACAGTAACAGTACTTGGAACACATCTAGAGCCTGTTTACTGCATTTCCTGTGTTGCACTTAATTTAATATTGTTTTTTTCTCTAAAAACTGCATTTTACCTGATTTTGGCCTAGCACTCGTGTGGGGTCATTTATTGCACTGTTGTGAATATTTTGCTGCTTGTGTATCTCTGCTACCTTTAAACTACAACAAAAAAGAAAAATCTTGCTTTTTTCCCCACTTTCTGAAAGTTAAGAAAGTTCAGTTACAGATTTTGCTGTTCTGAACTGTTTGGAAGTTTCTAGAAGGCCAGTGCTTGCTTGGGCTAAAGGGAAGTCTCTGTGTTCACCAGTGGGAGTGGTTAACACTGAACAGCCTGCCTGTCCCTGGAGGAGTGCTTACTGCCTAGAAGCTGTAGTTTTATTGGCCATTTTGGGTCAGTTCTAAACTCCTTGATCTCTCTCTCAAAACCCTACAACTCTCTTCAGCTTCGGGCAGCGCCGCCTAAACAGGTTTAAACTATTCCAGGCTCCACAAAGTCTGCTCTTCACTTTTTCCCTTAGAACTGTTCAAACTCTCAAATTAATCACTTTATTCTCTTTCTAAAGCCCTGCACTTGCTCAGCTCTTATAAGGAAACACTAACTAACTAAAGCACTACACCCTGCTTGACTTCTCATAAGTATTAGGCTCCCGATTGGTCCTTCCTGATCTAGTGAAAAATCAGTTCCCTTCCCTAATCTGATCAGTAAAAAAACAGTTCCCTATACTAATCTGGTATGTCCAAGGGTCAGTTTCAGGGTTACTCTCCAGTCCAGCTGGTAAATCTGGGAATTTTGAGGCAATGTTACAATTGCCTTATGTACACAGACAACCGTCTCCTCCTTCCAAGAAACTCTAATACATGTGAGAGATGCAGTTACACAGCCAAACTGGAGGCAGATCTCTCTCAACCCAAGACTGGCACAGTCAGTCAGGAGGAAAAGGTAACCACCCGCACCACAAATCCAGTCTCACACAGACCTATTGCATCTGCATACCCAACACATAAACACACAAAAACATACTCGGAGGCTCTAAATAAAAATCTGCCTAAACAGCAAAGACCTCCTAAGCAGATATCCAAGCAACAGCCACCCCTCAACAATTCCTATGAATCACATATCTCACAAAATCAGTGTGCCTCACAATCACAGCCCTTAAGGCCAAACAACACACCAAATACACTTGTTATAGGGGACTCTTATTGTCCGGCACAGTGACGTTCCGCTCACCAGACTGAACAAGGAGAAGGTTACTGTAAGCTGTCTGTCATGTGCCAGGATCCGCCACATAACGCAAGCACTCAGGTCACTCCAAAGCAAGTACAAGTATGACTCCGTCATTGTCCATGCTGGTGTGAATGACCTGAGACGTACCTCCCTGGACTACATGAAAAGAGACGTAGAGGAGCTCTCTGATCATGTAGCCCAGGCTGGTATGACCCTGACCTTGAGTAGCATCTTGCCCTCACCTAGAATGATGCCACAGTATAAAGACAAAATGATCAGTTTCAGCAATTGGCTAAAGTATTGGTGTCATTCAAAGGGGATCCAGTGTCTGTCAGCCTGGGATGACATGCTCGACAAGCCATGTTGCTTTGCTAGGGACGGCTTGCACTTGTCACCCTTAGGCTTTCTTATACTGGCCAAGGCTCTTGCCACCCCCATAGTGCCTTTTTTAGGCAAGGCTCAAAGGACAAACCCACCTCCATAGACAACCCAAGGATAAAAAAACTAAAGGTAATGCTACTCAATGCCAGAAGTCTAAACCTCAAGATGCACGCACTCGAGGCTCTCCTCAGTATGGAGAAAATCGATGTCTGTGCAGTAACAGAAACCTGGTTCAAGGCTCCTGAGAGCACCCCAGCACTACCAGGTTATAACTCATACCATGCGTTTCAGCCCCAAAACTCGGACTAAAGCACAAAAGGAGGGGGAGTATCTATATTCATCAGATTCCTACACCTCCAGGTTAGTGGCACTGCACAAAGCATTGGAAACCATCCATGTGCAACTAAAAGCGGGCAAAACTGCCTTTCAGTTTGTAGCCTGCTATAGAACACCCTCCCTATTACAAGAACCCCATTTGGCATTCCTGAGAACACTGGAGAATATGAAGGTCTCTCCAAACACTATGCTATTGGGTGACTTCAACTACCCAAACATTGACTGGGAAAACTACTCAAGCCCAAAGACCCTTGCCCAACAGTTCCTTGAATTTATAAACTCTTAACGCGATGGGACAACTGGTCACCACTCCCACAAGAGGAAACAACATATTGGATCTGGTAATCACCAACATGGGGACTCTATGTTCCACACCAGAGGTAAACCCCTCATTGGTAAGATCAGACCATAAACAAATTTCCCTGGACATCCATATCCCATCCCCACCCCCAGCCAAGGAAATCACGGTAAAGAATTTCTCAAAAGCCAACTTTGCACTTCTCAAGACTGAGGTGGAATCCTTCAAAGCCCCCGGGCCAGAGGATAATACAGCCCAATCCACAGAATCCTTTACAAATGCATTCTATGAGCACCTGCAGGAATGCATGGATCGTGCTATCCCTGATAAAACCAAGACTCACTCCTCCAAAAACAGCAGACCTGTCTGGTGGACCCCGGCCATAAATAAGCTATACAACAGAAGGAGGAAGCTACTACATGACAGAGCAAAATCCCAAAAAGGGAAGGCATCTCTGATCAGTATTAGCAAGAAACTTCGATCACTCATAAAATCTTCAAAGGCCAGTTTCGAAAGAAAAATTGCCCTAGACACTAAAGATAATCACAAGGCCTTCTTTAGTTATGTCAGGAATATGGGTGGAAACTCCCCAGATATGCTCTGAATTGTTGCATAACGGTACAAAATATACCGAACCTACAGACATAGCCAACATCCTGGCTGACAGATTCAGCACAAACTCCCCCCCCCCCCCCCAAGGAGCAAATGCCTATCCCAACTGAATGTAACCTCCATGACATCACAGATGCACAGGTGAAAGCTGCCCTCTCCAAAGCAAAAAACACAGCATCTATGGGACCGGACAGTGTCCCAGGCTGTGTCTTACATGAGCTCCAAGAAGAACTTAACCCTCACATTAAGTCACTGTTCAAACTTAGCCTTACTACAGGATATTTAGTGTACAGCTACAGTGGTCCCACTCCACAAAGGTGGTGCCACAACAGACCCCGGGAACTATCGCCCCATAAGCCTGACTAGTCTGGTCTGTAAATCTATGGAGCGTATTATCATGGAACTCATAAACAAAGACATTGGGAGCCTCCAGACACTGGACCCTACCCAATTCGGCTTTGTTAAGGGCAGATCTTGCCTCTTAAACCTAGTTGATTTCTTTGAAGCAGTTACCAAAGCCATAGATGAGGGCAAGGTAGTCCACACAGCCTACCTGGACCTCGCAAAAGCCTTCGACACAATACCCCACTCTGGCAGCATAAATAAGCTTACCAGCTTAAATATCAACCCCTATATCACAAGATGGGTTGCAAACTGGCTCAGGGATAGAACCCACATGGTCAGAATCGCAGGTGCCATGTCCGAATCCAAACCAGTTACAAGTGGCGTCCCACAGTGCTCAGTTCTGGGACCTCTCTTGTTCGGTATATATTTCTCTGAGGTTCAGGCTAACACAGGGGGATTATGGCTGACAAAGTTCGCAGATGACTGCAAACTGGGGGCCATAATCGAATCTCCAGCTGACACAAGCATCCTACAAAAGGGTCTCACAGAGACGGATGCTTGGTGCCAGAGCCACAGCCTCAAGCTAAATGCTAAAAAGTGCATAGTCATCCCCTTTGGGAAAAACAAGGTGCCCACAAATTACCACATAGGTGGTAATCCATTAAGTACAGAAGAAGTAATTAGAGATTTGGGGACCAATGTAGATAGTAATCTCTCCTTTGATAATCACGTTGCCAAAGTAGTTAAAAAGACCTTCTATATAGCCCACCTTATCACAAAAGGGTTCGCATCTAGATCAAGAGAGGTCATTGTGCCCCTCTACTTGTCACTCATCAGGCCCATAATTGAATACAATGCCCCTTTTGGGATGTACCTTACCTGACACCTGCAGCAACTGGAGAGGCCCCAAAAGTACCTCACCAAGAGGATCATGGGCTACAAACAGATGTCCTATGCAGATCGACTAAAGAAACTCCAGCTCTACTCAGTTGCTTACCACCTTTTCAGAGAAGATCTATGCCTGACATACAAAGCCATGTCAAACCCAGAATTAATGGACATGCTCCACCTCAAAAAATCCAAGTCCCTTAGAGCTACACGCTCCAGGGACTTAAACATCAGCACAAAAATAAATAGGACATGCTGGAGGGACAGATTCATTTCCCAGAGGCTCCCCTCACTCTGGAATAGAATCCCTATTCATGTTAGACATAGCCCCTCGCTGACCCTCTTCAAGCGAAATCTGGACGTGTGGATGGGAAATCGCAAATTCACCCCTGAGATCTCTTCTGTGTCCCTGCTAGACAGAGGCACAGTAAACTAATCTTAAAGGGTACCTTCTGTGACTTACTTTACAGAGGCACAGTAGGCTAATCTAATAGGGAGGCGGAAGCCAAATACACTCTGGCTAGGCTTATAAATGCCCTAGGACAGATAGCCTAGTATCTACCTATGAACCTATATGCAAATAAATCAATAAAATTTAGAATTTTTCATGGAAATGCCTGCATAAATATTTTTATACTCATATGAGACTTGAAAAAAATTTTCCCGCAGACAAGAGACATGTTGGAGTTGTGATGATTTAGAAAGTGGTTCTTCGGAGTATATATTATGGGAAGGTAAGAAGTTGCCTCAGTACAAAAATATTTGAATAACATGCTAAGTCCGATATTCAGAAAATAATTTAACATTAGTGTAGAAATTTGTTTGTTGAGTTAGTGTAAAATAACATACTAAAGAAGTGAATTTGTTGCTATCCTTAGTGTTGATAATGGGTAAGAAAGTAATAATTAGAAAATGGAAAAGCAAAGACAAACCATCAACAAAAGAGGTGAAAAAATGATTACAGAGATTAAAATATGGAGCTGAGAATTATTAGAGATTATAAATAGTTCATTATAAAAAATGGGCTGTATAGAACACTGTATTTGGAGTCCGAGCTTGAAGAGGATGTCATGGAAAAAAGTCACTAAGATCTATTTATATATTTAATAAAGTAGATTCCAATGCAAGCTGAGAAGTCACAGGTCTAACTGTTAAGATTTGTAATATAATATAAATAAAATAATATTGTTACCAATTAAGTCCTGATCTCAAATTAGATTTGAATTTTTAATTTGTGTGTTTAACTGCTATTTGGTTTAATGAGCAATGTTAAATCAAACATGAGATTAAGACTGGATAGAATAGCAAATACAAGTGTTTAAAAAAGACTGGATAGAATAGCTGATTGGGATATTAGATTTGCTTGCTTAACCACGGCAAGTTCTTCATAACTGAATGCAATCACTGACTGCCTGACATGAGTCTGCTGTGTTAGTACTTTATAAACATCTAATTTTAATATGGGTGTGTGAAAAGTCAGTACTGAAATAACAAGTGCACCATATATGGAATTTGTATAGTATGTCACTCTGAAAATAAATGTTACAATAAATTATTTAAATTAATCAAAAAACTGCAGTCATGGAGTGTGAATCCTGAATCAACAAGAGAGTGTCAGGGTGCAGCCCCTCAGATGGGCAGTACAGGGTGCCTTTCCTTTCCACATTAATGATCTATATTGCTTTTTTATTGTTTATTTGATTTCTCCTTTGTTGACTGGGTTAGTCTATCTAGGCTAGTGACCTCTTTTTTTTTTTTGGGGGGGGGTATTTGACAAGGGTACTGAGGAACTTACTCTACTCTTTTTGAGAGGTGCCATGGGATCTTTCACATCCATCTGCACTATCATCAACTTAAGCAGCTAGGCCCTTGGTTTAATGTCTTATCAGAAGGATGGCACACTCAGGAGTGCATCGCCCCTTATGCTACACTGTAGTGTCAGCAATCCAGTCACCTAGAGTGGGAATAGAACTCACAGGCTTACGGTCTTCCAGCACCAAAGGTGAGTGTTCTAGCTGTTGAGCCACTAACACTTTTATTTTATGTTTTTGCTACATTTCATATTTTGCTTCTCTTGTAAGATTACCTCTGGGTTGTAGTGGAAGTTATGATGCAGGACAGTGTGGATTAACTGAAAATGGTGTATGTTCAGAAGACTGCAGCTTAAAGTCATTGCTGGGTTCAGAAGCCTAACACATCTGTGTTGAGGTAGTTCATCTAGACATTGCACATGTAGCTGACAGTACGATATGAGGATATGGCCAATACATTTTTGAGGTGGGAACGTATCAGACAACGATGACCTAGCTAAAATAATGGTCAGTGTAAGAGACCTACAATGAGTGACTTAAATCCCCAGAGAATGAAAAAGGGGTTGATGTTCTTCACATTTCACTGTTGCAGTCATCACCTGTGGGGTTATCCCTGCTGTGGTAGCCCTCGGTCGGCCCGAATACCAGAGTCAATGTTTTTGTGTGCTGACTGCCGTTGCCTGTAGTCTGATGTCAGGTTGTCAGTGCTATAAAGCAAGGCAGCTGATATCATTACATCAGTCTTTCTTGCCGTGGAGCCCATAGCAGAAGCATTTTGCACGAGTGCCAGTCGGTCGCTACCAGAAGATGCATTTCAGCAGAAAACGTCTAAAGCTAAGTACCCCATTGAGGACCCTTTTTTCTTGCTCTAACCTATGTCTGAAAAAGTTAACAATTGTCTCACCTGTGGAAAGCAGATCCCACACAGAGACTTTTATTCTTACTGCATCATTTGTTTGTCCCTCATTGCCAGTTCTGTGCCCTCTTTAATGCGAGAACCATTTGCCGCAGAACTCTTTTTGTAGACAATTATTTTCATGTTCCATGTTCAAAATCCAGTATGGCATCCATCAGTCAACAATCTGTTGACATTCCGAAAAAACATAGAGATTTAGATAGAGACAGGCCACACAAGGCTAAGCCTTCCGACGATGCTACTGCTAAGCAAGTCGTCAGTTCTCTGGAATTCAGTGAGGCACTTTTGCAGCCCCTGATGCCCGACTCCCTTTCTACGCAGGCGTCTGCCAAGACCCTTTCGGAGTCCGGTATGCTGCAGAAAACCACTTCATCTTCCAAGCCTTTGGCTGTCTCTGCCTCGGTTGGGTCCAGAGCTGCGGCGCAGGCACCAGCTTCTGAGGAGGCCTTTCGTACTACCAATTCTAGACAAAAAATGATGTCTTCACATCTGACTACCATTTCTCAGAGACTGACGGATTCTCTAAGGCCTAGAAGCCGGGCCACTCCTAGGAAATCTGCTTCTAGCCACCATCTTGCTACTGCTCCCCACCCCACCCAAGCTCAAATGCTTAAAATGGCAGAGGATCTTATCTCCCTTATCCTAGGTACTCAGGCCCCCACTTCAAAAAGGAAAAGGGATACTTCTCCAGAAATTATGACAGACCAAGAGTCTGAGGAATCTGATTATTCTGCTTTTCAAGAGGAACAACATCCCTTAACTGTTTATGAGGATTCAGATGTAGAGGAATCCATCCCTTTTGCCTCCCCTCTAGAGGACCTCTCCTTTAGGGAAACCCTTAACTCCCTCAGGGAACATTTTCAATGGGAATCTCAAGACTTCCCACAGTCAAAGAAATTACTTAGAAAGTTTCTGGACCTGGCCCAGCACAGACCCCTGGCCATCCCATCTATTTTGGAAGTGCTGTATGATGTTTTCCATGACTCCAGCTTAGCCCCTGATGCCTTGCCTCCTGCTCAAACTAAACCTGACAGGTACTACAGAGTACCAGATTCTCACAAATACCTGTACAGAAATCCTGCTGCAGACCCTGAGGTCATTACGCAGGGACCTAAAGTAGTTAAGACTAGTTCTGCCAAGAATCGTCTTCCTTCTGACAAAGACTCCAGAGCTCTGGACAGATGGGGTAAGAAAGTATACACCTCTGCAACCTTAGCTATCAGACCACTCAATTGTCAGTTCCATATGTTAAAATATCAACAACACACTTTGGAGCAATTAAAACAGAAGATTGCTACCTCTCCTGATGGTGCCAACTCAAAAGAGCTGGCAGAATTACTACACTCTGCTTGTCAAGTGGCCAAACACTCACCTTAATGTGGATATGACGCCCTAGAAGCCTCTAGCAGGGCAGCAGTGACAGGATCTGTTATTAGAACACATGCATGGCTGAAGGAACAACCTCTCCCTGATCATGTCAAGTCTAAACTTATTAATGCACCCCTAGATAAGGAACACCTGCTTGGGGAAAAAGCAGAAGAGGTGCATAAAGAGATGGAAGACAAAGCAAAATCTATGCAAACAGTAAAAGATTTCTTTCAAGTTCAACCTCCCAGATTCAGCAGGAACTTTCCCCTCTATGTATTGGGCCTTCCCTGCACCTAGCAGACAGGGCCAAGTTAAGCCCCGCAGGGACAGGCCATCCAGGCCCCTATCCCAGGGCCAGCAAAGAAGCAAACAATGGACCACTTCCATCTCAAAGGCAGGGAGTTCTAAGCCAAGCTTCTATGGCAAGCACTCACAATGACTCTCCCTCCCCCATCTACCTTCCTTTCACTCATAAAAAACTAGGAGGAAGGCTCACCCTCTTCAAGGACAATTTGGACTGTATAACCAAGGACCAATGGGTCTTACAAATCATTTCTCAGGGATACAGATTCTTCTTCAGTGAACTCCCTATTCCAAGAAAGTACCCAGACCTCCCCCCAAACCAGTGGGCAGAGGCATTGAAACAGGTCCAAACTCTAATATCCCAGGGGTAGTAGAACCTGTCCCTCCAGATCAAACAGGAAAAGGTTTATACTCCAGACTATTCCTTGTTCCCAAAAAGAGGGCACTTGGTGCCCCATCCAAACTGAACACCTCCTTGGTGGTCCCCAGATTCAAAATGCTAACCTTGCAGCAGCTCCTGCCTATGCTCACACAAAATGCCTGGCTTGTGTCACTAGACCTAAAAGATGCCTACCTCCACATCCCTATCAGGGAATTGTGCAGAAAATTCTTGCGCTTTCAGTTCTCTGCATTGCCCTTTGGCTTATCTATTGCTCCCAGAGTATTCACCAAATGCTTTGCCCTGGCTGTAGCATTCTGCAGACAGAGAAATATACAGATTTACTCTTACCTGGACGACTGCCTCATTCAGGCAGAGTGCAAAGAAAAAGTTACTCCAGGACCTTCTCTTTGTCAAATCACTCCTAACCTCCCTAGGGTTCACCATCAAGGAGAAAAAATCAAAGCAAAACCCCACCAGAAAAATTGTTTTCCTGGGAGCTATGCTAGGCACAGCAACCCAAATGGCCTTCCTATCCCCAGAAAACCAGAACTTCCTGCCTCTTTACTTCACCCAGCTGTTCTCCAGAAGTCACCTCACTGCAACAAAATTCCTGCAAGCCCTGGGATACATGGACTCTTGCATCCTTCTCATCCCTCTCTCCAACCTTCACATGAGAAAACTTCAGTGGTACTTACAGAACCTTTGGTGGCAGCACTCTCAGTCCCTAGAGACCACTCTTCCTCTGATCCCTTGTATAAAGGCCGAATTTCTCTGGTGGGCAGAGGCTTGTGCCATGAACAAGGGTCTTCTCTTCTTCCTCCACCCTTCCAGCCAGACCATCACCACCAACGCCTCAGACATTGCTTGGGGCACTCACCTAGCAGGCAGGTATACCCAAGGCCTTTGGAATGCCCAGCAACTTCACTTGCACATCAACCAGAAAGAAATGATGTAAGTGCAAAAGGCTCTGACTTCCTTCCAACCCCATCTCAGGCCGGAGGTCCTCCTTATAAAAACAGACAACACCACAGTAATTCAGTACATCAACAAGCAGGGGGCACCCAATCTTACCCCCTGTGCAGGTTAGCTATGAGTCTCTGGCTTACAGCCACCTCCATGGGCCTACACCTAATTGCCCAATACTTACCAGGGATCAACAATACACTGGTGGACCACCTAAGCAGAAACTAACTGGACCCCCATGAATGGCAGCTCCACAGAGAAATCTTTCTGCAAATCATCCAGGAGTGGGGGACCCTAGAAGTGTACCTCTTTGCCTTGCACTTCAACCACCAGCTGCACAAGTTCTGTACCAGGGAGTATCACCTCCTAGCATGGAAGGTGGTTGCCTTGACCTTCCCCTGGAGCTCCCTCTTTGTGTATGCATACCCTCCTCTGCCCTTTATTCCCAAGGTTCTGATCAAAATAAGAGAGGAGAAACCAAAGGCCATCCTCATTGCTCCAGACTAGCCCAGACAGCATTGGTACCCCTTATTACGCAGTCTGACCTTACAGCCCCCAAAGTTGCTTCCCCTGATTTTAGACCTCTTGACCCAGGAGAGGGGGAATTTACTTCACCCAGCCCTCCAGACTCTCAAACGTTCAGCATGGCTTATACACTAAAAACTAACAAGAAGTCCCTGTTAAGCAAACAGGTCCTAGACATCGTCACAGAAGCCAGAAGGCCCAGCACAAGAAAATCATATGCAGGAAAATGGAAAAGATTCTGCTCCTGGAAACACTCATACGGGGGCAGTACCTCACAACCTTCTATCCTTCTCATCCTGGATTACCTAGCAGAGTTGCTCAATAGTGACCTCTCTTTCTCCTCTATTAAAATCTATGCCTCTGTCATCTCTGCCCATTATGATTCAGACCCACCCCTCTTCTCTCATCCTTTGATTAAGCAATTCCTCAGAGGGTCTTCTAATATCAGGCCTCCCAGAAGGCCTCTGACACCACCCTGGGACCTGAATTATGTGTTAGAAAAACTAACCTTACCTCCTTTTGAACCTGCCGCTTCATCAGAATTGAAATACATCTCTTGGAAAACTGCCTTCCTACTAGCTATCACCTCAGCCAGAAGGGTCTCGGAACTTCAAGCTCTCATGGCTGTCGAGCCCTTCATAATTTTCCATGCAGACAGAGTCTCCCTGAGGACTAACCCCTCCTTTATGCTCAAGGTGGTATCTGATGTGACCCTTAACCAGGCCATACACCTTCCCACCTTATTTCCCAACCCTCAAAACAATCCAAACATACTCAGAAGGTGACCTCACTGAAGGTTGTATTGCCACCTTCAAACACTGGACCCCACCCAGTTTGGGTTCGTGAAGGGCCAATTTTGTCTCCTGAACCTGACTGACTTCTTCATATCAGTCTCTAGAGCTGTGGATGAGGGTAAGGCGGTCCACACAGCCTATCTGGACCTCGCCAAGGCCTTTGACACCATCCCCCACTCTAGAATTATAGATAAACTTACTACGCTGAGCATAAATCCCTACGTCACTCGATGGATTGCCAACTGGCTTACTGACAGAACCCAGACTGTAAAAGTAGCTGACTCCAAATCCAGCTCCAGACAAGTGACAAGTGAAGTACCTCAGGGTTCAGTCCTGGGACCGCTCTTGTTTGGCATCTACTTCTCTGAAGTACAGGCCAACACTAAGGGACTCTGTCCAACAAAGTTCACAGATGACTGCAAACTGAGAGCCATTATTGAATCCCCCAAATGATGTGGATATTCTACAAAAGGGCCTTACAGAAACAGATGCTTGGTGCCAGAGCCATGGGCTCAAGCTTAATGCCAAGAAATGTATAGTTATCCCCTTTGGGAAAAAAACATGTACCCATGAATTACCACATAAGTGGCAGTACACTAAACACTGAAAGTGTGATAAGGGACTTAGGGACACAGGTGGACAATGGTCTTACCTTCGATAATCACATTGCCACAACAGTCAGGAAATCCTTTTATGTAAAACAGTGTAAGAAACTTCTCTGTGTGGAAGATTTTTAGTCCATATATCTCTAGTTAATCATTGTATATTAATCAGATCAGATAATAGTAGTAGAAGTAGCGAACTTAAACTCGTCTTAAGTCAGAAAACAAAACAAAACAAAAAATAATAATAGAAAATATATAATTGTACAGCATTACTAAGTACTCAAAAGTAATCCAAGCAAGGCAGGCAGTCTGTTTCCAGTCGAAAATCCTTTAAGTACACAGAAATCCTTTTATGTGGCACACCTCATCACTAAGGGCTTTTCATCCAAAAAAAAGGAGGTCATTGTCTCACTGTACTCATCCGTCATTAGACCCATTATAGAGTACAATGCCCCATTTGGTATGTACCTCACAAGACATCTGCGACAGCTGGAAAGGCCGCAGAAATACCTCACTAAAAGAATCACAGGCCTAAAGCAGATGCCCTATGCTGACCATATAAAAAACCTCCAGCTATACTCTGTAGCATATCAACTACTCAGAGACAATCTCTGCTTAACATATAAGGCCATGTCAAACCCTGAGCTGTTAGACATGCTCCACTTAAAGAAATCCCAATCCCTCAGAACCACACACTCCAGGGATCTAAACCTTGTCATCACAATGAACAAAACATGCTGGAGGGATAGGTGCCTGACCCAGAGACTCCCCATACTCTGGAATAGACTGCCCATACATGTCAAGCAGAGCACCTCCTTGGCCCTCTTCAAAGGGAACCATGATGATTGGATGGGAGATAGGAAATTCACCCTGGGGATCATGTCAGTCACCCTGCTAGACAGGGGTCAAGGTAAGTAAATATTGTGGGAAGAAATATCCAGGGAATTGTTATGGCTAGGCTTTTATAGGCCCTAGGGCCGATAGCCTAGTACCAGCCTATGAGCAAAACAAATGCAAGTAAAAACAATGGCAACAACCAACACAGGATAAAGTCCAAGGTTTTAATCGCATTATAAGCAGTATTAAAAACAGCAAATGTGGTAACTACGTTTGACTCTGGTATTTGGGCCAACCGAGGGCTACCACAGCAGAGATAACCCCACAGGCGATGACTGCAACAGTGAATACACGAACATCTACATTTACTTTGGCATCGGGATTACAAATTGGACATTACGGTGTACCATCTAATGTTAACAGAAGTCACCACTAAATGATTCCTTTATTAAAATTAATGAACAGTATCTTGCAGAAGGCGTAGAGAGATTTGACTATATTTCTGCAGGTAATCTTAAGACCTTCAAGTGGAATGCAGTGCAGAACAAGGTGAGCTTAAAGAAGATAGGAAAAAATGAAAAATGTTGCAGAAGAAATGCTCAATTGTAAGTGAAAGCAACAGAAAATAGTATTAAAACAGACACCATGCACAATGTCTGCAGGGGTGTTGATGATAAGGTCAATACCGTGACACTGGACAATGATAAAAGTCTTACCTGAAATAGACTAGCTGTAACTTAAACATTTTTAACTGAACAGTAAGACCCCCCCAAGTGTTTTCAGCTTACTGTACTGTGCTTTTTGAAGCCACTATAACATTCTGATTCATAGAAATGAAACAAAGTAATGAAGCTGGATACTGCTGGTTGTATAAAACGATTTATTGTCAACAGAACAGTACAAAATGAGCGCTTTCGGGCTGTTACCCTTCATCAGATAAAATTTACCACAACTAAAAACTACTTTTAAAAGTCCCTTTGCCCAATCAAATTCAGTAAAAAACCCGCCTTTTACAAAGTGTGGGCTTAAGGGGAACAACATCATTCAACCCTGGATCCCTGTGTGCTGTTAGTTCCAGGATCCACTTAGATTCAGCCAACTCAGTGTTTAATTTAATATCACCCCCCCTATGGGTCAGATTTAAATTAACAATGACTCTGAAAGTAAATCTATGGGAGGGATGTTCTTTAACATGCCTGTATAAGGCATTACGTTCATCCTTGTTCCTGATGTTGGACAAATGCTGGAGAATTCTAACCTTCAGCATCTGATTAGTCTTGCCCACATAATAGCTCGAACACGAGCAGCACTCCGCAATGTAGACTACATCTGTAGTCCTACAAGTTGCCCTTCCCTTGAACATGTATAACCTATTATTATTAGGATGTCGAAACTCTACCCCTTTTTTAATGAGCCCACAAGCCTTGCAGGACCCACAAGCAATGGTCCCCGCTCTACATATGGATCTCCCACTCCCAAGCACCTTCTTCTCCTTGCACAATAAATCCTTTAAATTACTATTTCTCTTGTAAATAAACTGAGGACGGACTCCCACCATGTCCCTCAAGCATTCATCACTCACAATTATGTTCCAATTTTTTCGTATGATTTCGCTGACTCCTCTCGCATCACTTCCATAAGTGAGTGCCACCTTGCGATGATTAGGTCTAGTTACATCAGTCACTTTATTAGTTGTGGTGCTATGTGAACGTAATGCCTTATACAGGCATGTTAAAGAACATCCCTCCCATAGATTTACTTTCAGAGTCATTGTTAATTTAAATCTGACCCATAGGGGGGGTGATATTAAATTAAACACTGAGTTGGCTGAATCTAAGTGGATCCTGGAACTAACAGCACACAGGGATCCAGGGTTGAATGATGTTGTTCCCCTTAAGCCCACACTTTGTAAAAGGCGGGTTTTTTACTGAATTTGATTGGGCAAAGTGACTTTTAAAAGTAGTTTTTAGTTGTGGTAAATTTTATCTGATGAAGGGTAACAGCCCGAAAGCGCTCATTTTGTACTGTTCTGTTGACAATAAATCGTTTTATACAACCAGCAGTATCCAGCTTCGTTACTTTGTTTCATTTGGATTGTTATATACGTTTCGCTGGATTTTGGCAGAGCAACGACCTTTGTGTTTTGGACTGCTACTTTTGATTCATAGAAATAGAAGCACCATTTCCACAGCATGGTGTATTAATGAGAGGAACTTACTGCATGGTGCACTAATATGAGATGACCTTACTGCATGGTGAACTAATATGAGAGCAACTTACTGCATGGCACATTAATATGAGAGGAACTTACTGCATGGTGCAGTAATATGAGACAAACTTACTGTATGATGCATTACTATGACAGCAACTTACTGCATGGTGCATTATTAATATGAGAGGAACTTACTGCATGGTGCATTAATATGAGGATAACTTACTGCATGGTACATTAATATGAAAGGAACTTACTGCATGGTTCACTAATATGAGAGGAACCTACTGCATGGCGCATTAATATGAGAGGAATTCACTGCATGGTTCAGTAATATGAGTTGACCTTACTGCATGGTGAACTAATATGAGAGGAACTTACTGCATGGTGCATTAATATGAAAGGAACTTACTGCATGGTGCATTAATATGAGAGGAACTAACTGCATGGTGCACTAATATGAGACAAACTTACTGCATGGTGTGTTGATATGAAATGAACTTACTACATGGTACACTAATATGAAAGGAACTTACTGTATGATGCATTAATATGACAGCAACGTACTGCATGGTGCATTATTAATATGAAAGGAACTTACCGCATGGTGCATTAATATGAGAGAAACTTACTGCATGGCACATTAATATGAGAGGAACTTACTGCGTGGTGCACTAATATGAGATGAACTTACTGCATGGTGCATTAATATGAAAAGAACTTACTGCATGGCACATTAATATGAGAGGAACTTACTGCATGGTGCACTAATATGAGACGACCTTACTGCATGGTGCACTAATATGAGATGAACTTACTATATGATGCATTAATATGACAGCAACTTACTGCATGGTCCATTATTAATATGAGAGGAACTTATTGCATGGTGCATTAATATGAGAATAACTTACTGCATGGTGCATTAATATGAAATGAACTTACTGCATGGTGCACTAATATGAGAGGAACCTACTGCATGGTGCATTAATGTGAAAGGAACTTGCTGCATGGTGCACTAATATGAGACAAACTTACTGCATGGTGCATTAATATGAAAGGAACTTACTGCATGGTGCATTAATATGAGAGGAACTTACTGCATGGTGCACTAATATGAGACAAACTTACTGCATGGTGCACTAATATGAGATTAACACTGCATGGTGCATTAATATGAGAGGAACTTACTGCATGGCGCATTCATATGAGACAAACTTACTGCATGGTGCATTAATATGAGAGGAACTTACTGCATGGTGCATTAATATGAGAGGAACTTGCTGCATGGTGCATTAATATGAAAGGAACTTACTGCATGGTGCACTAATATGAGACAAACGTACTGCATGGCGCATTAATATGAGAGGAACTTACTGCGTGGTGCACTAATATGAGACAAACTTACTGCATGGTGCACTCGTATGAGAGGAACTTACTGCATGGTGCATTAATATGAGGGGAATTTATTGCATGGTGCATTAATATAAGAGGAACTTACTGCATGGTGCATTAATATGAGGGGAATTTATTGCATGGTGCATTAATATGAGAGGAACTTACTGCATGGTGCACTAATATGAGACAAACTTATTGCATGGTGCACTCATATGAGAGGAACTTACTGCATTGTGCATTAATATGAGGGGAATTTATTGCATGGTGCATTAATATGAGAGGAACTTACTGCATGGTGCATTAATATAAAAGGAACTTACTGCATGGTGCACTAATATGAGACAAACGTACTTCATGGCGCATTAATATGAGAGGAACTTACTGCATGGTGCACTAATATGAGACAAACTTACTGCATGGTGCACTAATATGAGAGGAACTTAATGCATGGTGCATGAATATGAGGGGAATTTATTGCATGGTGCATTAATATGAGAGGAACTTACTGCATGGTGCACTAATATGAGGCAAACTTACTGCATGGTGCACTCATATGAGAGGAACTTACTGCATGGTGCATTAATATGAGGGGGATTTATTGCATGGTGCATTAATATGAGAGGAACTTACTGCATGGTGCATTAATATGAAAGGAACTTACTGCATGGTGCACTAATATGAGACAAACGTACTGCATGGCGCATTAATATGAGAGGAACTTACTGCATGGTGCACTAATATGAGACAAACTTACTGCATGGTGCACTAATATGAGAGGAACGTACTGCATGGTGCATTAATATGAGGGGAATTTATTGCATGGTGCATTAATATGAGAGGAACTTACTGCATGGTGCATTAATATGAGAGGAACTTACTGCATGGTGCATTAATATGAAAGGAACTTACTGCATGGTGCACTAATATGAGACAAACATACTGCATGGCGCATTAATATGAGAGGAACTTACTGCATGGTGCACTAATATGAGACAAACTTACTGCATGGTGCACTAATATGAGAGGAACATACTGCATGGTGCATTAATATGAGGGGGATTTATTGCATGGTGCATTAATATGAGAGGAACTTACTGCATGGTGCATTAATATGAGGGGAATTTATTGCATGGTGCATTAATATGAGAGGAACTTACTGCATGGTGCATTAATATGAGAGGAACTTACTGCATGGTGCATTAATATGAAAGGAACTTACTGCATGGTGCACTAATATGAGACAAACATACTGCATGGCGCATTAATATGAGAGGAACTTACTGCATGGTGCACTAATATGAGACAAACTTACTGCATGGTGCACTAATATGTGAGGAACTTACTGCATGGTGTATTAATATGAGAGGAACTTACTGCATGGTGCATTAATATGAGAGGAACTTACTGCATGGTGCATGACACACAGCAGCAGCATGCTAATGCATTCTGGTACACCCTTACAGGTTCTCAGATTATTTCACAATAGCCAATCCTATAGATAGAAAATAAAAAACTTTGGGCAACCCATACCAAAAATGCATATGCTCTGCAATTCAGAAGCAGACCGACCCTTTCCCTACCAGACACATGAAGATAGGAAATAATTGAGCTTTGGCTTAGTGCATTATTCATATACTACTGAATTGCTGTCCAACACACATATTCATTGACTGTTATCGATCAGTGATTAGCCTAAAACCATATAAAATTAATACCGTTTTATCAGCTTTCTGTGTAAACACAGATTTTAAAACTTGCTGTGGTCTCCCCTGAAACAGACATAGGACTCTCTATGGAGCCTGGCCTCACCATTGGACAGCCATTGTGGTATCCATACTGTGGCTACACATGATCAACAAATCGGAAGAACCAGGCAATGATGTCATCATCATCTGCATACCATATATTTATTGAGTAGAGCATGGTCGTGTGGCCCTAGCCAAAAAAAAAAAAAGCCTCTATCCTGCAGAAGGTTTTGGATTGCACTGTGTGTACTTGTTTAGCAGAGATGAAATTAATAATAATAAGCCCCTATTCCAAAGAGGATTTAAGTATCCATCTCACAAGTGCTAAACATGTTGTAGGTGTAAGGAATATTGTTTCCCTGTACCAGGTCTTCATCATTGCAGATAATTTCTTCTAGATTAGTTTAATGTGTTATCAGATGGATAAAGTTGTAAACTGAAGAACATGCAAGTATTTAAAGGAGCCAGTGGGTTCTAAATAGGTAGGAGGGGAAGGGGGGAGAACAGCCCACATGGATTACACTGAGGCACAGCACACCTTGTAGCTGGGCCAAAAAGTAACCTTACTGCAAAGTAATTTGGAGACAGAGATCATGCCATGCAACATTTCAGAGTTAATGGATAACACTGACTGACTCAAATGACCTAATCAAAATGATTTAATCAAAAAAGCATTCAATCTTAAATCAAGAAAAAAAAACAGAATATGTAAATATATAGAGGTGAAGGAATTATGGGAAAGAAGCTTGTGAATACTATTTAAAGAGAAAATTTGACTTGGAAAGTTTGCCATGCACCATCACTGGGCCATAGTTTAAACTCATGCTGCCCACCCCACAGGCTTCAAGTTCAGGCAAGAAGAGCAGATGAATAACCTCAAAGACTTTGTTAAGGCCTATGAAGACTACCGTGGTCATAGTCTGTCTTAATTATTATTACATGCAGTCACTGTTAATGAGATTAGCATAGCTGGGGATACTATGCTGTTTTCTAAAACCCTGTTGTGAGTCATGTTGCAGCGTGATAAACCAGAGTTAATCTCTAACTTACTTGCGTGCAACATTTTTCTTTGACTACCTAGTGTGAGCAGCAGAGACTCTGGATGCAGCCTAGAAACAAAGGTGCAGGAAATAATATTACGGTTACTGATTGATTCCTGATCTTAAATTAGCAGCAACTGTTCAGAGTAAGAAAGAAGGTAGAAAGTGAGAATTTACCAGTTGGAAGGGACAAATCTAACTTGTAGGCAAAAAGAATATAAAGAAAAAGTATCAAGAGGTACAATTTTCCACAGCAACTTGGTTTTAGATGCAGAGCAAAACACCTTTATGAGTCGAGTATTCACATAGGTAGTGCATTCAGGTTTTTCCTGAAAAGTTGGACTTTATCAGTTGTGTTACTCTTTTAAGTTGCAAATAAAAATAATCTAGAATAAGGAATGAAAAGAATGTAAAGTAAGGTACTGCACACAAAATCTTTCCTGAGTAACTCGGTTTTAAGTGCAGGAAAAAAAAAACATGACTTAAGTATTCCCATGAATTCCGCTGCATTTGGCATTCATCAGACCTATCACTGAGTACAATTCTCCCTTTGGTGTATACCTAACCAGGCATAACTGGAAAGTCCACAGAGTTTCCGCACTAAACGAATACAGGGTGTAAGTAACATATCCTATGCAGACTGCCTTAAAGCCCTATTCCTGTATTTTGTCTCCTACAGGCTGTTGAAGAGAGATCTATGCCTGGCATACAAGGTATTGTTGGACCCCTCTGCATATCCACAAAAGAAACCACCAGAATTACCCATTCTAAAGACTTAAACCTTGCCTGTGATATAACTAAAACCTGCTGGAGAGATAGGTATGTATCCCAGAGACTACCCCATCCATGGAACAGGCACCCCATCCATGTGAAGCGGAGCTCCTCCCTAACCCAGTTCAAGTGTAACTTGGACAGCTAGATGGGGAACAGGAAATTCTTCCCTGGTTTGGCACCTATGACTCTAATGGACACAGCCAGCCACTAAATGGTTCATCTCCTAGGCCCCTGCTTGTAAATGTTTAATCTCCTAAGCCCCTGCTTGTAAATGTTTCATCACCTAAGCCCCTGCTTACACTTATCAAGGGTATCAGAACTTGTAAGAGATTTGTGATGCATGGCTAGGCTTAAAAAGGCCCCAATGGCCTTTAGCTTAGTAAACACCTATGAAGCTATAAGCAGTGCATGTATATTCCTTTGCTTACTGCTGATCAGTTCAGAATTGTTAAATTTTAAAAATGAGTGCATAACTGTTGTATAGATATGGATGGCCTGCCATGTGATTTATGCTAACATAATTTTAACTTGCATAGACGGTACATCAGTTGATCTGAGCGAGAAGATTGTTTTTATACATACACTCCTTATGATGATGCTGAATTACATCTGCAGTGGGAATATAAGGATCTGTTAACTTAGAAAGCAAAACAAAAACAGTGTATAGATTAAAAGATAAAGTGAAAACACATACACTTACTCATTTGAAACATTGCCATCTTTAATCTGTCCTGTAAATTAGAGGTTGCTGTGTCTTGTATTTGTGAAAAGTAGTGAAGAATTAATGATCATTAATGTATTTCTCTTTACAGTCTTTAACTTGATATTTAGATTCTGCTATAAGAAGGATTTTTGTAGAATTTATTATATATAAAGGTAATATAGTAAAGGAAAGACATTTAATGTCTGATCATTACAATAAACAGCACATTTAAGACAACTGTGTTTAGCTGTTTCATTTGTTTCTTTGTGAATTTTCATGTAGTTGGTATACAAAATATTCCAAGCTCTCTTGCACTTGTTACTTTAATCTGTAAAACATATTTTATTGTGTCTTGTTCACTGCTCTGCTGGTTGGGGCTCAGGAACCCCTTGCATGTTACCTTGCTGCTTGGAATTTGCCAGCATATTTGGAAATCACCACAGTGGCCCCTGGATTGGAAAAGGTCAATTTATATTCCAATCCCATAAAAAAAGCAATGCTAAAGCATGCTTAATTTATCAGAAAGTTGCAATTGTTTCAGATAGTTGCAAGATAATTTTGAAGATCCAGCAAGCTAGACTGTAGCAGTATATAGGTTCATAGGCGTGAATTAAGCTAATGACCACAAGTGCCTTCTTAAGCCTAGCCATGCATCCCCACATCTCTGATAAGTTCTGATACCCTTGATAAGTGTAAGCAGGGGCTTGAGAGATGAAACCCTTACAAGCAGGGACTTGGGAGATAAGCCAGGGACTGCCAGATGTAATACAAGCTGATGTTAGAGGGGGCAAAAGCACCAGGGAACAACCTGCCATCACCCACTGGAGAAAACAGAAAGCAAGGAAGTTCCAGAAAATATTTACTTTCATTTTACTGACTACCCTAAAATCTTTAACTGTGCAAACAATAAACTATGAGAAGTTCACAGAGAAATGAGAATATCGTCACCATATTAGTCACTTGAAGAGTCACTATGCAGAATAAGAAGCATCAGGTCAAACTGAATATGGAATTGAATGACTGACTGGTTCAGGACTGGGAAAGCTGTATATTGTCACCTATTGATGTTGACAATGAATACATCCTACAAAATGCCGGGCCACATCAATTACATGCTGCAACCAAATTTGCCAGGAGAACTTCCAACAACCTTAGATATACATTTGATGGTGCTCTAATGGATGAAAGTGAGAAAAAGCTGAAAAGCACACTGATAAAGGTAAAAGTAGAAACGGCGAACTCTAGCTTGTCAGGCAACATAAAAAATACAGTTATGCCACCTATCTCTATCAGTTCATTGCAAATAGATGAGAAAGAAGAGGAGGAATTGATCTTGTTCACAAAAATCCAGTTTCTCTGTGACGTCACAATGATGCATCCTGAGTGTCAGCTACAGAATGCAATTATGTGGCTCCAGCTATAGAGTTTACTGCACGAGTCCAAACTGGGAGGTGGCAGTCATAAGTCCAGTGGCAAAAGTCCTTTATTCAGGAATATTCAGGGCTGCTATTGACATCAACCACAACGGAAACTTGAGTAGAGTATAGCAGTTGAAACATATGAAATACAGCCACTGGCCACTGATCCTTGTCTTAGACTTATCTCCATCCACTTTTGAGATACCATTAAGATGTTTTTAATTAAAAGGGTGATCGGTTTGCCTTCAACATGCACAAAACACTTCTGCTCTACCCTCATGAATTTCAGTGCAGCTCAATGTCAAATCTGAATTAAATGTGTTAGTTGAATGAAAGCAGGGCACTGAAATTATCAGGATTTATGCAAAAATATTTTATGGTGAAATATAAATGATTTTTACTCCTAACATACTTTGCCACATATATTCTGAACATTTCTTTTATCCAGATTTTGAGATGCGGTCCAATTGCCCCAAGGTAGAAACTAAGTACTGGAAACCAAGTATAGATTCCGTCAGTAAAAACAAAAGTCCACAAAATGAAATGCAAGATTTAATATCTATATAACATACTAAGGAGGGAGAAAAGGACCTGTACCGATTGGCTAGACAGAGGGACCGAGCTAGGAAAGATGTTCAGCAGGTAAAGGTGATAAAGGATAATGAGGGAAATGTACTCACAAGCGAGGAGAGTGTGTTGAGCAGATGGAAAGAGTACTTTGAGGGGCTGATGAATGAAAAGAATGAGAGGGAGAGAAGGTTGGATGATGTGCGGATAGTGAATCATGAAGTGCATTAACTTAGGAATGGTTGCACTATCCTATAGCATCGCTGGGAAGCTACAGTCGTGAAAGGACTTCGTTTAAACTGGTGCCTCGAAAGTTTTAGCTCATGATTTCTGGACAAAGATGAAAATAATGAGGAGACCAAGACCCCAAAATAGAGACAGATTTTAAGTACTGCTCTTATAAACTTACGAAAGCTGACAGAATAAAGGTTAAGAATGCATGACCAAGGCAGAACCACAGATACTCAACCCTTGGAAATATGCATTTCTGACAAGAAAATGACATTCTATGTGAAGTCTGTTAACAATTGTTGAGGTTCAGCAAAAGTTGAAAGAGCATTACTGAATGCTCATGAACTGAAAGAGCATTACTGAATGGAGACTTCCACATATTTGTTTATATCAGAACCAGTACGCTGTGTTTTTGTATTGCAACCTTTTGCACGACATACAGCACCTTATCTCGTGGCTTACAAATCGTCGGGTAAACGTTGGATCCTTACGGCGTGAGGCATATGTGACTTTCTGACCTTCTTTGGATCCGATGATTTAAATGTTGGATTTTTTTCAAGTGCAGCAAGTGGCATGCCAGAAGATGACTATTATTCATTTATTCAAGTTACATCTATCATCCATGAACTTCTTAGTATGCTTATTATATTTTTTTGCATACTTTGTCCTATTTACGACTTTCCGGTTCTTGTGAGCAGAAGGGCATTTTGGTTTTCACAACGCCGTACCTGAGATTTGGGAGGATCTTATTTCTTTTGGTCAGCATAAGCTGCTTTTTTGGAATTTTTCTGGACTTCCTGGTTTATCAAGATATGTGCTGATATCTTTCATCTGGAATATACATTGTCCTCATGGTCGTTTGGGGCTACTTTATTCAATGTATTTCTGTTGTATAGCCTAAGGGACTTGGGACATATTTTTTTCACACTGTGATATAAGGGCTATACAAGTTCTTCAGACCATTTGGATTTGACAATGAATGTCCCGACAGCTGGGTGCTGTGCGTAGATACATTTAAGATGTAAGAACAGTATATTTTTCTTGACTTTTCATCCTATTGTATGAAGAACCAGCACTAGGATGACAGTACCACTGTTAAAGATTCTTTCTAATCAAGAAGCCATTTTGTTTTCTTTTTGAAACATGGCTTATATTGTTCCATGAATTATCGATTGGGACTTTATTCTTATTGTGGTCATCATACTTCATGTGGCTTATGTTTTTTTTTTTCATTATTGAATGTTTTCACTCTAAGGATACAATATTTGATGCATATCTATTATTGGTAAAGATTTCTTTTTAATCGGGAAGCCAATTTTTTTGTGTTTTCATAGAAATATGGTTCACATTGTTCCATTAATAATCTGTTGGGACCATATACATATTGTGGACATTATACTTCATGTAGCTTATATTTTATTTGCATTAATGAATGTTTGCAGTTTGTAAATAGAACAGTTGATGCATTTTTATGATCGGGCCACCCTTGTGACTCTTGCTATTGGATGTAAGGATTCATATATACATTTTCCCACTCCCATACACAAACCAATTCACACACACCTCACCCTCTCCCATACACACTCCACTCCTCACACACCCATACAACAATGCCTACCTTCCCCCTACAAACTCTACTACTAACTACACTTCTATTATCCCTAACCCATATTACCCAAATTAACCTCTACATCAACACACACCTACCTCAAACCACACATACTACCACCTCAAGCATTCCACATACATCACACCCATATTCACACATCTCCCCTGAACTCTACTCCTCCAACCCATCCCATCTTTTCAAACCCGCCATACTCCCCACTCCACCAACACCTCACCCTACTCTAACTGCTTTATCTAAGAAAACCCTCCCACAGCAAAATCATATTTTTCTATCCTCTCTACTCCTCCTCAGTCAGCTCCTCCCCCATATCTCGCTCTCTCTCTCTCTCAGGTGACATCCACCCTAACCCAGGTCCAAGCCCCAGCATTACCCTCCCTAATCCAAATTCAAATCCACACAAACTCAAGGCTATCTGCCTCATAAACCTAAATGCACAAAGCCTCCGTAATAAAATCCCCAACCTACATGCCTGGCTCTGTCACAACCAGCCAGACATAACTGCAGTCTCTGAAACCTGGCTAAAACCCACCATAAGAGATGATGAAATCCTCCCCCTAGGCTATCATATCATACGCAATGATAGGCCTCATAGAAAAGGAGGTGGCGTAGCTATTATCTATCCCTCCACCCTCACTTTTACTCTTCTGACCAACTCCATCCTGACTTTTGCCAATGCAGAATTGACCGTGGGTTTCTTAAAACTTAACAACTACAAATCCATCTGCATCTGCTCCATCTACATCCCACCTAGAGACAATACCAAAACTCCAGAAGACATCCTCTCATGGTTTAGCTCAAACATCAGAAATGAAACCTACATTCTAGGTGACATAAATATTAACTGGGGCCCCCTCCTCTTAGATACCCCAACTCAATCAATCAACCTCTACAATTTTACCCAACTAATAAACATCCCAACCAGGCCAAATAAACAAGGTACCTCTGGTACCATCTTAGATTGGATATTAACAACCCACCCCAACAATATTTCCAAAGCCAGTTTACTACCAGACCCCCTAAGCGACCACTTACCAGCCTTCATAGACCGCCTACCCTCTCACATAGAAAAACAACACCTGTTCAAGCAATCCCGTAACCTAGCTTCCTTCAACCCCAAAATCTTCTCTGAATGCCTTAATATTACTAACTGGTCTCCACTAAAAAGCCTCCCACTACACAACGCTGTCTCATATTTTAACCAAACTTTCCTTACCTTACTTAATAAACTAGCCCCTCTCCAAACCAAATGCATCAAAACTAATCCCTGCCCCTGGCTATCCCAAGAAACTAAACTAATAATGAATCAACGAAACAAAAAGTGGAAAATATGTCAAAAACAGAAAAACACCAGCACCGTCCAAGAATATAAACATCTATGTAACCTAGCCAAAAAATCAATAACAAAAGATCGCAAAAACTATTACTGCGACCTGCAATCCAAGCACTCAAACAACCCAAAGAAATTCTGGACATTCATCTCCTCAATACTCAACCCTGGTAATAATACCAACCCCAGCCCCAATCCTAACCACTCAAGCCTTGAAACAGCCACTGAATTCAACACATTTTTCATAGATTGCATAGCTAAATTATCCTCCACTTTCCCCAACCCACCTAACAATGCTACCCCCTCACCCTGCCCCCCTAACCTCCCCTCTCACCCTCCTTCTCCCCCCTTGTTCTCCCTTAAACCTGTCTCCACCAAAACTATCAAACGACTACTCCAAAAGCTAAAACCATGCCGCAATGCCCCTGACAACCTCCCAGCAAATTTTCTTCAAATGTCAGCTGAATCTATAGCCTATCCCATATCCATTCTCATAAATAGATCCATTCAGGAATCCTATGTACCTACCATCTGGCGTCATGCTTTCATAATCTCTCTCCACAAAGGTGGTAAGAACACAGACACTACCAATTTCAGACCCATAGCTATACTCTCTCCTTTCTCAGAAATTCTTGAGAAAACCATCCACTCTCAGCTAATGCCCTACCTAACCCAGCACAAACTCCTCTCTCCCACCCAGCACGGCTTCGGCCCTGGCCACAGCACCATGACAGCCCTTCTCTCCTTCCTTGAAACAATCAACCTAGGACGTGACAATGGCAAATAGGTATCTTCTCTATTTCTTGACCTCTCAAACGCATTCGACACAATCTCCCATTCCCTACTCCTCTCCCAGCTCTCACACTTGCACCTATCTCCCTCAACCATAGCCTGGTTCTCCAGCTACCTTTCCATGCACCAACAGGCTGTACAATGGAAAGAATCTACCTCCCCTTAGAACACTCCCTGCTATTTATGAATATAATACTCTGTATGATTTCCCTGACCACAGACATCCCTATCAGTAGAATCTCTCGTCCATTCTCGTGCTGGTTTGGTACTTAGAACACTCCCTGATATTTATGAATATAATACTCTGTATGATTTCCCTGACCACAGACATCCCTATCAGTAGAATCTCTTGTCCATTCTCCTGCTGGTTTGGTACTTAGAACACTCCCTGCTATTTATGAATATAATACTCTGTATGATTTCCCTAACCACAGACATCCCTGTCAGTAGAATCTCTTGTCCATCCTCGTGCTGGTTTGGTACTTAGAACACTCCCTGCTATTTATGAATATAATACTCTGTATGATTTCCCTGACCACAGACATCCCTATCAGTAGAATCTCTTGTCCATTCTCCTGCTGGTTTGGTACTTAGAACATTCCCTATTTATGAATATAATACTCTGTATGATTTCCCTAACCACAGACATCCCTATCAGTAGAATCTCTTGTCCATTCTCATACTGGTTTGGTACTTAGAACACTCCCTATTTATGAATATAATACTCTGTATGATTTCCCTAACCACAGACATCCCTATCAGTAGAATCTCTTGTCCATTCTCGTGCTGGTTTGGTACTTAGAACACTCCCTTCTATTTATGAATATAATACTCTGTATGATTTCCCTAACCACAGACATCCCTATCAGTAGAATCTCTTGTCCATTTTCGTGCTGGTTTGGTACTTAGAACACACCCTGGTATTTATGAATATAATACTCTGTATGATTTCCCTAACCACAGACATCCCTATCAGTAGAATCTGTTGTTCATTCTCGTGCTGGTTTGGTTCTTAGAACACTCCCTATTTATGAATATAATACTCTGTATGATTTCCCTAACCACAGACATCCCTATCAGTAGAATCTCGTGTCCATTCTCGTGCTGGTTTGGTACTTAGAACACTCCCTGCTATTTATGAATATAATACTCTGCATGATTTCCCTAACCACAGACATCACTATCAGTAGAATCTCTTGTCCATCTTCGTGCTGGTTTGGTACTTAGAACACTCCCTTGCTATTTATGAATATAATACTCTGTACGATTTCCCTGACCACAGACATCCCTATCAGTAGGATCTCTTGTCCATCCTCATGCTGGTTTGGTTCTTAGAACACTCCCTGCTATTTATGAATATAATACTCTGTATGATTTCCCTAACCACAGACATCCCTATCAGTAGAATCTCTTGTCCATTCTCGTGCTGGTTTGGTACTTAGAACACTCCCTGCTATTTATGAATATAATACTCTGTATGAGTTCCCTGACCACAGACATCCCTATCAGTAGAATCTCTTGTCCATTCTCGTGCTGGTTTGGTACTTAGAGCACTCCCTATTTATGAATATAATACTCTGTATGATTTCCCTGACCACAGACATCCCTATCAGTAGAATCTCTTGTCCATTCTCATGCTGGTTTGGTACTTAGAACACTCCCTGCTATTTATGAATATAATACTCTGTATGATTTCCCTAACCACAGACATCCCTATCAGTAGAATCTCTTGTCCATTCTCATGCTGGTTTGGTACTTAGAACACTCCCTGCTGTTTATGAATATAATACTCTGTATGATTTCCCTAACCACAGACATCCCTGTCAGTAGAATCTCTTGTCCATTCTCGTGCTGGTTTGGTACTTAGAACACTGCCTGCTATTTATGAATATAATACTCTGTATGATTTCCCTAACCACAGACATCCCTATCAGTAGAATCTATTGTCCATTCTCGTGCTGGTTTGGTACTTAGAACACTCCCTGCTATTTATGAATATAATACTCTGTATGATTTCCCTGACCACAGACATCCCTATCAGTAGAATCTCTTGTCCATCCTCGTGCTGGTTTGGTACTTAGAACACACCCTGCTATTTATGAATATAATACTCTGTATGATTTCCCTAACCACAGACATCCCTATCAGTAGAATCTCTTGTCCATTCTCATGCTGGTTTGGTACTTAGAACACTCCCTATTTATGAATATAATACTCTGTATGATTTCCCTGACCACAGACATCCCTATCAGTAGAATCTCTTGTCCATTCTCGTGCTGGTTTGGTACTTAGAACACTCCCTGCTGTTTATGAATATAATACTCTGTATGATTTCCCTAACCACAGACATCTCTATCAGTAGAATCTCGTGTCCATTCTCGTGCTGGTTTGGTACTTAGAACACTCCGTGCTATTTATGAATATAATACTCTGTATGATTTCCCTGACCACAGACATCCCTATCAGTAGAATCTCTTGTCCATTCTCATGCTGGTTTGGTACTTAGAACACTCCCTGCTATTTGTGAATATAATACTCTGTATGATTTCCCTAACCACAGACACCCCTATCAGTAGAATCTCTTGTCCATTCTCGTGCTGGTTTGGTACTTAGAATACTCCCTGCTATTTATGAATATAATACTCTGTATGATCTCCCTAACCACAGACATCCCTATCAGTAGAATCTCGTGTCCATTCTCGTGCTGGTTTGGTACTTAGAACACTCCCTGCTATTTATGAATATAATACTCTGTATGATTTCCCTAACTACAGACATCCCTATCAGTAGAATCTCTTTTCTCCATCCACGTGCTGGTTTGGTACTTAACACTCCCTGCTATTTATGAATATAATACTCTGTATGATTTCCCTAACCACAGACATCCCTGTCAGTAGAATCTCTTGTCCATTCTCGTGCTGGTTTGGTACTTAGAACACTCCCTGCTATTTTATGAATATAATATTCTGTATGATTTTGGTTGTTCTCCTTAATAGTCCGCATCCAAAATCCCAATCTCTCCTTATTTCTTGAGCTTCCTCCCTGTATCAGCATCATACCTTTCCACTTTGAATTATAGTTTTCTACTTATGCTATGTATAAGAACCTTAACTGTGTTGCTCTAAAATACCCACTCAAATTAAGTAATCCTAGTAAACCTTGTTCTATTGGTAGAATCATGTTATCCCACTTGACCCTTGCTGTCTTCCCTTCCCAGATAAAATCCTTCAACTCTTTTTTAATTGCTATCCACAACTTCTACTCTGGCTGATAAAAAGTATGCCTGGCCTGTGTATAAGACTAAAGGGACTAAAAACATTTTAATGGCTTATATCTTAGTATCCATATCCATATAGCAAAGCTTCTGTTTTTTCAATTTTTGTATTATCTTCTGTTTAGTCTCTTCCCACATATCCTTAGCTGCAACCACAGAGTCATTTCTAATCCATACTCCTAAATACTTAATTTTATCATGTCCCCATAAATATGGATATCGTTAGACCAATTTGTGTATGAGTACATAATTTACCGCTATTACCTTTGTTTTAGCTTCATTAAATTTTGTATCCTGAGAAGATTTGAAACTGTCTTAAAATGTTCCACAACACTGTAATGTCCCTTTCTGGTTTTGTCATGTATAGTCCTTCAGCCCTGTGAACCAGCAGTTTCTTGCAATCTCAAGTTCCTATCGTGGAAATCTCTTTTTCTGGTGGCCATTACTTCTGCCAGGAAAGTTTCTGAATTGCAGGCCTTATGTGTGAAACACCCTTACATGATTTTTCATAAGGATAGAGTGTTGTTAAGAACCAATCCTTCCTTTCTACCTAAAGTGGTCTCAGAATCTAATTTAATTTGCCAGTCTTCTTTTCAAATTTTTCAAATAAAGGTGAATACTGTTTGCATCTGCTGGATATTCACAGACAGTTACGTTTCTATCTGGACAGAACCAAATCTTGTAGAAAATCAGATCAATTTGTGTCCTTTTCAGGTTCAAGTTTGGGTAAACCAGTCTCAAAAGTTATCTTATCTAAATGGCTTAGGGACTGTGTTACTTTAATTTACAGTCATAATAACCTCAAGTTGCCTACGCCTGTTAAAGTGCGTACCACCAGATCTGTATCCACTTCAGCTGTTTTCCACTCCAAGGCTTCCATGGAAGAAATATATGCAGCTGCAATGTGGGCCACTCTACATGCCTTTATCGGTCATTACAACTTGAATATCACCTCCAGGAGAAGAGCATCCTTTGGCTCTATGGTGCTTAGGAATATCCTTCCTTAGGGCTGACCATGGATGAGACTCTGTCCCATTCATCAAGAATGAATGAAGATTGAGAATATCAGATAAAGAAGTTATGTTGTTACCATAACATTCCATCTGTGTTGTCGATCTTCATTCATTCTTGGCATCTCACCCTCCTGCCCCCTCCTAAGGACTTCTGGTGGTTTGGACATCTGTTTTGCGAGGTTTTTAGGTTTCACCTTAGACATGGCTTCTGTTATTCTTCTATCCATTGGCTGCAGACTCAATCTAAGGTAATGGAGAGATGGCCATTATGGGTCGAGTCTTAGCTTGAGAGTTTTTGAGCTGGCGCGAGCTGTATAACGGCTGAGTCAGTCCCAAGGGGTCGGAATAGAATCCCATTCATCAAGAATGAATTAAGATCGACAACACAGATGGAACATTATGGTAAGAATATAACTTCTTTTTTGCTTTCTGCTTTAACAAAGACTTAGTACGCATTACTTTCACTTGAGCTAGCAGTGGTCAAGCAATTCCCGGGTAGAAACTGTGTAATGCTATAAAATGGCAACAAATGCTCTCTGAAACACTAGATTTCTTAGTTATATGTAAGAGGCTATACATCAAATTCTGTAAAGCAGCTAGCAATAAAATATATTCAGGAACTTCTCATAGAATAGTTCTGTACAAAATACACACCGCATTGTCACTGGGGAATGCACCTCTTCAGAGAGCGCACATCATACGTGACTGTGAAGTCATCTCAAATATAATAGCCACATCAGTCTTTGAGCAGGTACTGTCCTGCCAACAAATTACATTAATAGTCCTTCAAAATCCTATGAAAATGCCTTTTGCTTTCATATATTACCTGCCCATCAAAAATGATAGCCACATTCTGCACAGTTCTAATGTGTTACAGAGAAGATGAAAAACATAGTCACCATAACATAATTGGGTTTGCTGCTGTTAAACACATAGGGTTGACCCTCAAAAGCCTTATCATTTTTATTTACCATTTACCAAGTGTTGACTCCATGCTTTCAAGTACAGACTGCCTCCACGTCTCTAACAAAAAACAAAAAACAACTGCTCTCTCTACATACCTCTGGAATTTGACTGTGAGGAAACTGAAAGAAATGATGACCACTAATTTATTGCAAAATGTTGTGCCTGGGCACATACACCCAAAACGTAACACACACACAATGTCCTAGTAGAATGTGCCCCCTCTGAGATGGTACACCACCTTTGATTGTAAACTTGTCAACAGTCTTTTGACGAACACTGCCCCTTCAGCAAGTTGTATCAATAATCATTGAAAACTGTCATTACTTTCATAGGTACTTTTCTGTTATCGGGGCAACACTTTAAACGTGGTGTCTTGTCATGTCTCTTTTGGTCTTGTGTAAAATTTTGAATTGACATCTCCTTTTTTAAATATTATCCAGTAAAATATTTTATACACACCTGGTTAGGTTAAGAGCAGAGAGACATGACAATACACTGGATTCGGAGCTCAGTGGCCGAGTTTAAAGTGTTGCTCCAAAAACGGAAAATGTTACAGCAGGTTATCAAGAAGATTTTTTGTCTGAAATTAGGTCTATCACTTCCTACCACTCATTCAAAATCAAACTAAAAGGGAAATTCTTTTTTTCTACAAGCTCACACACACTTACTGTTGTGGTTTCAGATTACTGCTTCTACTAATTCTTAATAATTTCACACTGATGTACAATATTAAAGTACTTTTCTGATAAAGTAAGTCCACGCTTTCCACTTTTAAATTCACATACGAATTATATATTCACTCACTACCTTAACAAATGTCCTTTCTCTACATCAGTGTTTATATATTTGTTTCTTTCTGTAGAAATGACATCCTTAGCTGACGTCTCTATGAAAGACGCAAATGATTCAGTGTCATTTACTTAATGAACACAATCTGACCTAAAATACAAGTGTTACTATATGCGGGTTTCCTTCATGAATGAAAAAAGCACTTAGCTATCCCTTTGGTAACTGGGTACATTACTCTGCACTAAGGCCTTAATAATATATTTGCAAAACTGCAAAAGCTTATCACATCCTGTTTCGTCATGCTGTGGCATGAACTTGTCACTGCAAAGACTGCAATCAGCAGACTAGCAACTTCTTTGTTGAACAAAATGCCCATTCCTCACCCCTGTCTGTACGTAGACTCTACTGGTACTTTAACTGCTATGGAACACATTTATTTAATAACTCAGTATGCTCTAATGGGTAACGACAGTCCCTCTCAGCACAGTGATAGCCAATCAGCTCATGAGTTGTGGACACATAACAGCTGCATGCAGGAGATTTACACGAACACACTTTAAAGGTAGATGCTTCATTTTTATTTTTTATAGGGCAAAGATCAAGCATATTATTATTGTTTTAAGAAAAAAAACTATGTTTTTGGGATTTTGTTCATTTCTTATCTTTGATTTCTCTGTTTGGTATGCAGGAGGGGAAACATTTTCAATGAGATCGTTGAGCTCAAATCCAGTCATGTCTTTTAACCAGGTGTTTGTAAAATTTAGAAATACCATCTTCTTTTTAAAATATTATTAAGTAAAATAATTTTTACACACATCTGGTTATATTAAGATAAAAAAATACATGATAAGTGACTGGATTCAGAGCTCAGCAACCGTGTTTAAGGTGTTGCCCCGATAATGGAAAAGTACCCTTTCATACATCACCAGACAACCAAAAATGATAGGCACATGCTGTACACTTATGTCTCATTTTCTTAAACAAGAAACATCTTTATTAAATTATCATATAATGTTACATTTATATAAATGACAATAAACCATAGCGACACAGTCTCACTTGCAAACATTATACATTCCAAACCGTGCGACACAACTGTAGCTGCAAACATTATACATCACTTTTAACATATCCGGTCATTGTTAGTCCACCATTATACAGCTCATTCAAATCCTGCCTTCTTTTAAACCCTGTTCTTCCTCTGCATGTATTGATCCCACATTTCCCATTTTTCCTATGTAATTTGCTCCTACTCTTTTCTAAAAATCCCAGTTCCTGTTGTTTTAACTCTGTTACTATTTTCACTACTTCTAGTAAAGTTGGTTTAGACTTTGATTTCCATTTTCTAATAATTGCTTTTTTAGCAGCCATCATAACTAGGCTCAGCAAGGTCTTACTATGTCTAGGCAATTCCAAGTTTGTATCATAGCTCAAAAAAATCATTTCACTAGTGTAACAAAGGGGATACTGCCAGCCCAGCAATCTGGAATTTTGTAAATAATTATATGTCATTTGTGAATACCAACATGATTCATATAAGATGCTTGTGTTACAAATGTATTAGAACTGTATGTCATGTATATATCAAACTAGGTTTGTACAGACGTGTATTGAAAAAGGTTTTTGCAAAGTGTTCGAAATATATCCACAGTGTGCCCTACTGGAATGTAACAGAAATGTACACGCACTATTGTAGCTGTTTAAATGTATATATTTTAACAGTGGAAACTGGAACATATGAGGGTAACTTCAGTCCAGCAAAACTTCAGAAAAATAGCTGAAATTAAATTACTTCATGGCAGCAAGAGACAGGATGTCTATACTAGGGAACTTTCTGTATTGTCTTGGAAGTGTTTTATTGCTTTATGACTTCCTGCATCTGCCAAATATCTGAGGAAAAGCCGTTGGCTATGTATTTTTACAGGTAAATCCTAAATGCTACCAGCTGCCATCAATGGATGTTTTGAGCCTGGGGACTAGAAGTCAGATGACAAGAAATGATGTCATTCTGCAAGCTAGTCCAGCAGTAATAGGTTCATAGGTTCATACTAGGCTATCTGCCCTAGGGCATTTATAAGCCTAGCCAGAATGTGTTTGGCTTTCGCCACCCATTTTAAATTTATTTTGCTATGCCCTTTTTCGAGGTTAGTATACTGTGCCTCTGTCTAACAGTGACACAGAAGTGATACCCGGGGTAAACCTACGATCTCCCATCCACTCATCAAGATTCCTCTTGAAGAGAGTCAATGAGGGACTCTGCCTAACCTGGACTGGGATTTTATTCCAGAGTGAAGGGAGCCTCTGGGTTATGAATCTGTCCCTCCAGCATGTCCTATTTATTTCAGTGCTGAGGTTCAAGTCTCGAGCGTAGCTCGATGGAATTTGGATTTTCTGAGGTGCAGCATGTCCATTAATTCCGGGTTGGACATGGCTTTATACGTCAGGCACAGATCGCCTCTGAACAGACGGTATGCCACTGAGTAGAGCTGGAGTTTCTTTACCGGGCAGCATATGGCATCTGTTTGACCCCTTTGATCCTCTTGGTGAGGTACTTTTGGGGTCTTTCCAGTTGCTGCAGGTGTCTGGTAAGGTACATCCCAAAAGGGGCATTGTACTCAATTATGGGCCTGATGAGGGATGAGTAAAGAGGCACGATGACGTCCCCTGATCTAGATGTGAATCCCTTCATGATTAGGTGGGCTATATAAAATGTTTTTCTAACCACTTTGGCCATGTGGTTGTCAAATGAGAGATAGCTATCAACTTGGGTCCCCAGGTCCCTAATTACTTCTTCTGTACGTAATGGATTACCACCTATGTGGTAATTTGTGGGCACTTTGTTTTTGCCAAAGAGGATGACTATACACTTTTTGGCATTTAGCTTGAGGCCATGTCTCTGGCACCAGTTGTCTGTTTCTATGAGGCCCTTTTGGAGGATGCTTGTGTCAGCTGGGGAGTCGATTATGGCACCCAGTTTGCAGTCATCTGCGAACTTGGTCAGCCACAGTCCTTCCGTGTTGGCCTGTACCTCCGAGAAATATATACCGAACAAGAGAGGTCCCAGGACTGAGCCTTGTGGGACACCACTTGTAACTGGTTTGGAGTCTGACATGGCTCCAGCAATTCTAACCATGTGGGTTCTGTCCTTGAGCCAATTTGCAATCCATCTAGTGACATAGGGGTTTATATTTAAGCTGGTGAGCTTATCTATAATGCCCGAGTGGGGTATTGTATCAAAGGCTTTTGCGAGGTCCAGGTAGGCTGTGTGGACCACCTTCCCCTCGTCAATGGCCTTGGTGACTGTTTCAAAGAAATCAACTAGGTTTAAGAGGCAGGATCTGCCCTTAACAAAGCCGAACTGGGTAGGATCCAGTGTTTGTAGGTCCCCAATATCTTTATTTATGAGGTCCATGATGATCCTTTCCATAGCTTTGCAGACCAAGCTAGTCAGGCTTATGGGGCAATAGTTTCCAGGATCCGTTGAGGCACCACCTTTATGGAGAGGGACCACTGTTGCTGTACGCCACTCTTTGGGCACATATCCTGTGGTAAGGCTGAGATTGAACAGTAGTTTTATGTTTGGGTTTAGCTCTTCTTGGAGTTCATGTAGGACGCAGCCCGGGACACCGTCTGGTCCCATTGATGCTGTGTTTTTTGCTTTGGAGAGGGTGGCTCTTACCTGAGCATCTGAGATGTCAGGGGGGCAGCACTCTGCTGGGATAGATATTTGCCCTTTTGGTGGGGAGGGGGAGAAGTTTGCGCTGAACCTGTCAGCTAGGATGTTGGCAATGTCTGTGGGTTCGTGTACTTTTGTCATTTTGGACTAATTCTGAGCATATCTGGGAATTACCACCCAGGTTCCTAACATAACTAAAGAAAGCCTTGTGATTATCCTTAGTGTCCTGTGCAATTTTTCTCTCGAAGCTGGCCTTAGACAATTTTATCTGTGCCCGTAGTTTTTTGCTAATACTGATCAGTGATGCCTTCCCTTTTTGGGATTTTGCTCTATCATTTAGTAACTTCCTCCTTCTATTGTATAGTTTGTTTATGGCTGGGGTCCACCAGACAGGACGTCTGCCTTTGGAGGATTGGGTCTTGGTTTTATTTGGGATCGCATGATCCATGCATTCCTGAAGGTGTTCATAGAATGCATTTATAAAGGATTCTGCAGTCTGGGCCGTATTTACCACAGACCCGGGAGCTTTGAAGGATTCCACCTCAGTTTTGAGGAGTGTGAAATTTGCTTTAGAGAAGTTTTTCACTGTGGTGTTCTGGGCAGGGGGTGGGATCGGGATGTGAATATCCAGTGAGATTAGTTTATGGTCTGATCTTACCAGTGAGGGATACACTTCTGGTCTGGAGTATAGAGTCCCCATGTTGGTGATGATCAGGTCCAGTATGTTTTCCCCTCTTGTGGGAGTGGTAACAAGTTGTTCCATAGCATTTGAGTTTATAAATTCTAGGAACCTTTGGGCTAGGGTGTTGGAGCTAGAGTAATGCTCCCAGTCTATGTTTGGGTAGTTGAAGTCGCCCAATATAATGGTGTTTGGAGAGACCTTCATATTTTCCAGTGTTCTCAGGAAGGCTGAGTGGGGTTCCTGGGTTTGGGAGGGTGGTTTGTAGCAGGCTATAAACTGGAAGGCAATTTTACCCACTGTTAGTTGCACATGGATAGTCTCTGATGCTTCATGCTTTGCCACCAACCTGGAGGTGTGGGTATCTTTGATGAATATCGATACTCCCCCTCCTTTTGTGGTTTGGTCCAAGTTTTGGGGTCGAAAAGCATGGTATGAGGTATAACCTGGTAGTGATGGGGTGCTCTCGGGAGCCCTGAACCAGGTTTCTGTTACTGCACAGATATCGATGTTCTCCATGCTAAGGAGAGTTTTGAGTGCATGCATCTTGAGGTTTAGACTTCTGGCGTTGAGTAGCATTACTCTTAGTTTCTTATCCCTTGTGATACCTATGGAGGTGGGTTTAACTTTTGAGCCTTGCCTAAAAAAGGCACTATGGGGGTAGCAAGAGCCTTTGCCAATATCCGAAAGCCCAGGGGTGACAGGTGCAAGCTGTCCCTAGCGAAGCATCGTGGCTTGTCGAGCATATCATCCCAAGCTGACAGGTATTGGATCCCCTTTGAATGACACCAGTTCTTAAGCCAATTATTGAAACTGATCATCTTGTCTTCATATTAGGTTCATAGGTTCATAGGTTCATACTAGGCTATCTGCCCAAGGGCATTTATAAGCCTAGCCCATAGTTATGTGGCTTTCGCCACCCCTTTAGTTTGAATAAAAACTATGCCTATCATTTTGCTGTGCCTCTGTCAAGCAGTGACACTGAAGTAATCCCTGGGGTATATCTGCAATCTCCCATCCATTGGTCAAGATTCCTCTTGAACAAGGCCAGAGAGGTGCTCTGCCTCACATGTACTGGGATTTTGTTCCACAGCATAGGGAGTATCTGGGTGATGAATCTGTCCCTCCAGCACGTTCTATTTATAACCATGTCAAGGTTTAAGTCTCCGGCGCTTGTGTTTCTCAGCGATCTACATTATTTGAGGTGAAGCATATTCATCAAATCTGGGTTTGACATGGCCTTATATGTCAGGCACAGGTCACCTCTGAGCAAGCGGTATGAGACTGAATAGAGCTGGAGTTCTTTCAGTCGGGCAGCATAAGACATATTTTTGAGACCCTTTATCCTTTTGGTGAGGAACTTTTGGGGCCTTTCAAGCTGCAGCAGGTGTCTGGTCAGATACATTCGAACGGGCATTGTACTCAATCATAGGTCTAATGAGTGATGAGTACAGGGGACGATGACCTCCCTTGATCTAGATGTGAATCCCTTCATGATCAGGTGGGCGATATAGAAGGTTTTCCTAACTACTTTAGCAACATGAGTGTCAAGCGAAGGCTACTGTCAACCTGGGTCCCCAGATCCCTGATGACTTTTCTGTGCTCAGTGGATTGCCACCTATATGGTAGCTAGGGGTAACCTTGTTTTTCCCGAAGGGTATGACTATGCATTTTTGGCATTTAACTTCAGGCCATGGCTCTGGCACCAGTTATCCATTTCTGTGAGGCCCTTCTGGAGGATATCTGTGTCAGATGTGTTTTCGACTATGGCCCAGTTTGCAGTCATCTGCAAACTTTGTCAGCCATAACCCTCCTGTGTTTGCTTGTACTTCAGAAAAGTAGATGCTGAACAAGAGTGGACCCAGGACTGAGCCCTGTGGGACACCACTTGTGACAGGCTTTGAGTCTGACATGGCTCCAGCAACTCTGACCCTGTGGGTTCTGTCACTTAGCCAGTTTGCAACCCATCTTGTGATGTATGGGTTTACATTCAAGCTGATGAGTTTTTCGATGATACCTGAGTGGGGTATTGTGTCGAAGGCCTTTGCCAGGTCGAGGTAGGCTGTATGGACTGCCTTTCCTCATCAATGGCCTTGGTGACTGTCTCGAAAAAGTCAACCAAGTTTAAGAGGCAGGATCTGCCTTTGACAAAGCCAAACTGGGTTGGATCCAAAGTCTGCAAGTTCCCTATGTCTTTATTTATGAGTTCCATTATGATCCTCTCCATGGCTTTGCAGATAAGGCTTGTCAAGCTAATGGGGCAGTAATTTCCAGGGTCTGTGGAGGCACCGCCCTTATGAAGTGGGACCACAGTCGCGTCGCCACTCCCTGGGTACGTATCCTGAGGTGAGGCTAAGATTAAACAGCTGTCCTAACTGTGGGTTTAATTCCTCATTGAGTTCGTGAAGCACACAGCCGGGGACACCATCCGGTCCCATGGATGCTGTGGTTTTTGCCTTAGTGAGGGCAGTTCTCACCTGGGCGTTGGAGATGTTTGGGGCGCTACAATCCTCTGGAATAGATATCTCTCCTTTTGGGCGGGAGCGCCGCGAGAAGTTTGCACTGAACCTGTCAGCCAGTATGTTGGCAATGTGTGTAGGTTCAGTAATTTTCACATCATTTTGAACTAATTCTGAGCATATCTGGGAGTTTCCTCCTAGGTTTCTAACATAGCTAAAGAAGGCCTTATGATTCTCTTTAGAGTCCTTGGCGATTTTTCTCTCAAAATTTGCCTTGGATGATTTTATGAGAGCTCTTAGTTTTTTACTTATAATGATCAAAGGTGTCTTACCTTTCCAGGATTTTGCTCTATCTTGTAGTAGCTTCCTCCTTTTGTTGTAGAGCTTGTTTATGGCTGGGGTCCACCAGACTGGACGCTTGCCTTTGGTACAGAGAGTCTTAGTTTTGTTTGGGATTGCCTGATCCATGCAGTCCTGTAGGTGCTGGTTGAAGGCATTTGTAAGTGATTCAGCGGTTTGAGTAATGTTTACCACTGGCTCAGGGGCCTTAAAGGAGACCACACTAGTTTTAGAAGTGTGAAATCGGCTTTTGAGAAGTTTTTCACTGTGGTCTTTTTGTTTCAGGTGGGGGGATGAGGACCTCCAGCGAGATTAGTTTATGATCTGATCTCACCAGTGAGGGGTATACTTCCGGTGTTGAACATTTTGATCCCATGTTCATGATGATGAGATCAAGTATGTTTTCTCCTCTTGTGGGGATGGTGACTAGTTGTTCCATGGCATTTGAGTTTATGAACTCCAGGAATCTTTGGGTTAGAGTGTTCAGGCTTGAGTAGTGTTCCCAGTCTATATTAGGGTAGTTGAAGTCACCTAGTATGATGGTGTTTGGAGATACATTTATCCCCTCCAATGTTTTCAGGAAGGCCATGTGAGGTTCCTGAGTTTGAGAGGGTGGCCTGTAACATGCTACAAATTGCAGAGCAGTCTTGCCTATGGTTAATTGCACCTGGATGGTCTCTGATGCATCGTGCGTTGCCACCAACCTTGAGGTTTGGGTGTCCTTTATGAATATGGACACCCCCCCTCCTTTCTTGGTGTTGTCCGGATTTTGGGGCCGGAACGCATGATATGAGGTGAAACCTGTTAGTGCTGGGGTGCTCTCAGGAGCCTTGAACCAGGTTTCTGTCACAGCACAGACATCGATGTTCTCCATATTGAGAAGGGCCTCGAGTGCGTGCATCTTGAGATTGAGACTTCTGGCATTGAGCAGCATTACCCTTAGTTTTTTTCCTTTTGTTGTGTTCTAGGGTGGTAGGTTTAGAATTTGAGCCTTGCCTAAAAAGGCACTATGGGGTGGCAAGAGCCTTTGCCAATATCCGAAGCCCAGGGTGACAGGTGCAAGCCGTCCCTTGCGAAGCAGCGTGGCTTGTCCAGCATGTCATCCCAGGCAGACAGACATTGGATCCCCTTTGAATGACACCAGAATTTAAGCCAATTATTAAAGCTGATCATCTTATCACTGTATTGTGGCATCATTCTAGGTGAAGGTAGGATACTGCTCAAGGTCAGGGTCATACCTGCCTGGGCTACATAATCAGAGAGCTCCTCGATGTCCCTTTTCATGTAGTCTAAGGAGGTACGTATCAGGTTGTTGACACCAGCGTGGACAATGACTGAGTCGTACTTGTACCTGCTGTTGAGAGACCTGAGTGCTTGCGTTATGTGGCGGATTCTAGCGCCCGACAGGCAGCTTACTGTGACCTTCTCTTTACTCAGTCTGGTGAGCGGGACGTCAGTGTGTCTGACTATGGAATCACCAATGACAAGTGTGTCTGGCATTTTGTTTGGCCTTAAGGGCTGTGACTGTTTGACACTCTGACTGTGTGGTCTATGTGTTGCATGTGTTGGGTCGTGAGTTGGTAGTTGTTTGGGTGTCTGCTTTGGTGGCCTCTGCTGTTTTGGTAAATTTTTGATCAGAGCCTCCGAGTATGTCTTTGTGTGAGTATGTGTATGATTTGAAGTTGTGATGGTACCATGTGTGACTGGGTATGTATTGTGTGTGGTTACCTTCTCCTCCTGTCTGGTCTTGCCAGTCCTATGTTGAGAGAGCTCAGCCTCCAGTTTGGCCGTATAGTTGCATCTCTCGCATGTATTTGTGTTTTGTGGGAGAAGGAGAGGATTGTCTGTGTACATGAGGCAATTGTAACATTGCCTCAATATTCCCAGGTTCACCAGTTGAGCTGGAGAGGACACTAGCAACTGATCCCTCGACATACTAGAAGTAGTAGATAAAGAGACTTTCAAAGGACTCCGGGGGAAGTGGGTTTTAGGCTGGTGGGGTACTATCTATAATAAGAGTGCTTTATCAAGGTGCAAGTACTGTAGGAGTAAGTGCTAGGCTTTACAGATAGAGAATAGTCTACTTGGGAATCAAGTAGAGATGAACTTTTCATTTATAGGATATGCTGGTTAGATCAGCAGTACAGCTCGAGGAAGGTAGTTCTAAGGGAAATTGGAAGAGTGGAATTTAGATGGCCCAAATAGTTTAACCTTGTTTAACCGCTGCTCTTGCGTGCAACAGTGCTAACTCCGTGCTAAATCGGCTTAGCGTTTAAGCGTGTTTTATAGCAGGGGCTGAAGGGAGCTAGGAATTGGCCCAAAACGACCAATGGACTACTAGTTTCTGGCTGAAACTTCACCAAATCGGACAAAAGGCGCTCAGTGCTTCCCACTCCCACTGGTAAGCAAAGAAACTTCCCTCCTTCCTAATAAGGCAATGGATCAGTAACAGGAACTAAAACAAAGCCCAGGGATCAGCAACTCTGAAACTGGACTACTCTAGTTCAGTAAGGCAGGAAAACAAGAGATTTTTTTGTTTTATTACAGAGACAAGGAAAAACAGACAGTAAATGCTATAAATGCTGTAAATCGGCTAGCACTTTAGTGTGTAGCCTACAGAAACAATTTGCAACAATTAGTAACTTAAAGTGCAATAAACAGTGTAAAATGCAGAAATCACTTAAAGTAGCAGTAAAACAGGTGAAATGCAGTCGCTAGCTTAAATAACAGTGGGAAAGCCACAAAAATACTTATATCTGGTAGAAAGTCACTCTTTTAGCTCTCTGCTGCTTGGATCACTCTGCAGGCCACCACGAGGATCTGTGCTGAGTTGGTACAAGCTGGAAAACGCGTGTTTAGCGTGTTTTATAGCAGGGGCTGAAAGGAGCTAGAATTGGCCCAAAACGACCAATGGACTACTAGTTTCTGGCTGAAACTTCACCAAATCGGACAGAAAGGCGCTCAGTGCTTCCCACTCCCACTGGTAAGCAAAGAAACTTCCCTCCTCCCTAATAAGGCAATGGATCAGTAACAGGAACTAAAAACAAAGCCCAGGGATCAGCAACTCTGAAACTGGACTACTCTAGTTCAGTAAGGCGGAAAACAAGAGATTTTTGTTTTATTACAGAGACAAGGAAAAAACAGACAGTAAATGCTATAAATGCTGTAAATCGGCTAGCGCACTTTAGTGTGTAGCCTACAGAAACAATTTGCAACAATTAGTAACTTAAAGTGCAATAAACAGTGTAAAATGCAGAAATCACTTAAAGTAGCAGTAAAACAGGCGAAATGCAGTCGCTAGCTTAATAACTGTGGGAAAGCCACAAAAAATACTTATATCTGGTAGAAAGTCACTCTTTTAGCTCTCTGCTGCTTGGATCACTCTGCAGGCCACCACGAGGATCTGTGCTGAGTTGGTACAAGCTGGAAAACGCGTGTTTAGCGTGTTTTATAGCAGGGGGCTGAAAGGAGCTAGGAATTGGCCCAAAACGACCAATGGACTACTAGTTTCTGGCTGAAACTTCACCAAATCGGACAGTTTGTGGCATCATTCTTGGTGAGGGTAAGATGCTACTCAAGGTCAGGCTCATACCGGCTTGGGCTACATGCTCAGAATTTGAGATATTAATTTTAAAGGTCTCTGAGAGAAAAATACAGTATTCTGTATTCTGTCTTTGATCTGACAACAACCAGAAGATCCATTCACTACATCTGCCTTGTCTTATGTAAGTTAACTAAGGTATAGTAACTCTCTTACATACAGTCAGGAATATAGCAAAACTTAGCGTATATATTTTTCTTTATTTATTTGAGACTGTCCTGCAATGTTGTTTTAAATATTTCCTGTGTTCTGAACTCTGATGTCACTGTGAATATATATTTAGTGTTGTCTTGTTCTTTTATTATGTATTATTAAATATATTTAAACCTTTCATTGTGGCTGATCTTTGTGAGACATATTTAAACCTTTCATTGTGGCTGATTTTTGTGAAACATATTTAAGTTTTGAGAGTACTTGCATATTTATTTGGTGACACTGTGGGCCATTCCTAATAGCCTTGCTCTTGGTCAAACTACCATTCATATTAATATTAATATTACACAGTAAGATTGCACACCTTTTTGTTAAGGGTCTTAAAGTAGCCAATAAGAGTTGGCTGGTGGCAGTGATAACTACCTTGTAGTCTGAGCATAAGGGGGCATAGCTAGTAAACCTGTGCATAGCTAGTAAAGCTGTGCCAGCCTTTCCCAGATGGTGTGTGTGTGTGTGTGTGTGTGTGTGTGTGTGTGTGTGTGTGTGTGTGTGTGTGTAAATCAAATTTCAGAGTGTATTTGTCAGCTTTTTGGGCAGGGACATGTAGCACTGCTTGGACAGAGAGGGTGCTGAAGGTCTTTGTTTGGCCACTCAGCTGACATCTCAACCCTATAGCTATGCCAGTGGGGAGTCTTATTGGGTGTCTGGAGAAAGAGGGAGAAACCAGCCCCAGACTGACTGCGGTCTATATGTGCTATTAAGGGAAATTGCACTTGATGCAAAGAGCTGCATCTGGAAATACTGTGTGTGTACCTTGTCATCCTTTAAGTGTATGTTCCCCACTGGTGCCAGTGGTGAGGATTGAGACTTCTTGATTACTGGCCCAGTGATGGGTCGTCACACCTAGTCACTCAAACTTGCTCACTCAGCATCTCCGACAGAGCAGTCTGCAGGGAATCTTTAAAGTCTACCAACACATTACACTCCCAGAAAATATGTTCTCAGTTAACTCTTTCTGCCCCATCACACCTCCAACATTTGCTGTCTATCTGCGGAAAAATTCGTTGAAGTCTGCTTGGGGTATAAAAATATCTATGTAAGCACTTCCAGGCAACAATCCAACATCTTCTAGATTTTGTTGCATATTTGGGAGACATACATATATCTGCCCATTGTTTCTTTGTTAATTGCTTATCTAATTTCTATTCCTAGTCCTTCCTAACCTCTTCTGATTGATTCTTGTAGTTATCATGCAACATTTTATACATTGTACTAATTATTCCTTTTTTAATGGCAACTTCTGTTCTAGATTCTATGAAAAACTCATTTAGGACCCTCCTATTTCTTTCTCTTTCCTATACTCTGATATCAATCCTTAATATGAGAAGCAATCTTTAGCCTGCATTCCAAATAAGTTTTTGGCCTCTTCCTTTAAGTTCCCTTTTTCTCTCTAGTTATTTGCTCCCAGTACCATAGTTCCTTTGCCAGTTTTCTTCAATACATTCCCACCCCTCTTGCCTAATGTTTCTATCCCTAATTTCAGTCATCCCTATCAGCAGAATCTCCTTTCTCCATTCCCGTGTTGGCTTAGTTCTTAGAAGACCTTCTGCTACTTTATGAATCCCAGTCTCTCCTTGTTTCTTGAGCTTCCCCCCTGTTTCATCATCATCACCTCTTTCCACTTTGAATTATAGTTTTCTGCTTGTGCTGTGTATAGGAGCCTTAACTGTGTTGCTCTGAAATACTCCTTCAACTCGGGTAATCCCAATCTGCCCTGTTCTATTGGAAGAATACGCTTATCCCACTTGACTCTTGCTGTCTTCCCCTCCCAGATAAATTCCTTCAGCTCTTTAGTAATTGCTATCCACAACTTCTCCTCTGGCTGATAAAAATATGCCTGACCGTGTGTATAAGACTAATGGGACTAAAACAATTTAACTGCTTGTATCTTACTATCCATATCCATATAACAAATCTTTCATTTTCTCAATTTTTGTATTATCTTTTGTTTAGTCTCTTCCCACATATCCTGCTGCCACACCGGAATAATTTTTTTTAATTCATACACCTAAATACTTTATTTTATCATGCTCCCAGAAATATGGATATTGCTGAACCAATTTGTGTGTGGGTACATAATTTACTGCTATTGTTTTTGTTTTTGGTCCATTCATTTTATACCCTGAAAAGGTTTGAAACTGTCTCAATATGTTCCACAACACTGTAATGTCTCTTTCTGGTTTTGTCAAGTATAAAATAATGTCATCTCAAATAGAGCCAGCTTTTCTTGACTATTATACCAATTATATCCTTGAATTTCTGAGTCCCTTATTTTCTTTGCCAATGGTTCTAAATATAATGCAAATAAAAAACAACTGAAAATCCGGAGACAAAAACGATGACAAAACTTTTAATTCAACACATCCACAGTAAGTGCTTTCATCCACCAAAGACTTCTTCATACTGCATAATGTGTTACAAAAAATACAATCATTAAATACCTTAAAACACATGATCTATGATGTCACATGACATAATTTTTTCCTTTTAAGGAAAGCAGTAAACTCCTTCCTATCATTCAAACCAGCGGCAGGGCAATCCAAGCAGGATTTGGGTAGAAGTAGTATCGGCAACAAGAAAGAACTTTCAGTACAAGAAGAACTGGAAAAAGAAAAACTTTCCAAAATAAATTATGAAGGTACTGTTGATACTGCCTTTGTGATTGTGAATTTATCTAGTCTTGTATTGTCTGATGAATTATGTAATGTACTTAAAAAATATTGGGATTTTGTTCCCTCAAAAAGGGTGAACAAGTGTGATACTATTAATTGTTTAAGGGATAATGTTAGGAAGTTGAATTTAAAGCTGTTATTTCCTAATAATGCTGCTGATTCTAGGACATTTTATAGGCCTAGTGTCTACAAACCTCCACTAATTAAGGAATTGGAGGTGTTCCAAATGGTTTGCAAGCAGCAAATCATTGAAATGTTTGACAAATGCAGATAAAAAATTTGATGCAGAAGAAGAATTGAGTTGGAAGGAATATGAATAGCAAGTGAAATTGACACTTGCCATCCACCTGGTTTGAATGATAGGAAGGAGTTTACTACTTTCCTTAAAAGGAAAAAAGTATGTCATGTGACATCATAGATCATGTGTTTTGTTTAAAGTATTTAATGATTGTATTTTTGTAACACATTGTTTAGTCTGAAGAAGTCCTTGGTGGATGAAAGCGCTTACTGTAGATGTGTTGAATTAAAAGTTTTGTCATCATTTGTGGTTCTGGTTCGGTTTAATTTTATAATGCAAATAACAAAGGGGAGAGAGGACACCCCTGCCTGGTTCATCTGCTGAAGCAGAGATTATTAGAGAGGACCCCACCCAATTTAATTTTCACTTTCAATCCTTCATATATCCTCCTAATCAACCTTATAATTTTTATGAGGGAATGCAAACGCTTCTGTTGCTCTGCTTATAACATCCCAGCTCACTCTGTGAAATGCTTTCTCTGCATCAAGACCTGCCAACAACAGTGGTATTTTCTTACATTCTACATCTCTCTGGGTGGTCCATGTTCTGTTAATGTTGTCAAATGTTTACCTCCCTTCCACAAAACCACATTGATCCATATCTATCAATTTTGGTATTACTTTTGCCATTCTTTAGCCATTGTAGATATAAACACTTTATAATCATGATTTAATATTGGAATGGGTCTATATGAACCTGGATCTGATGGATCTTTACCTTCCTCAGGTAGTACAGGTACTGCCGCTTTCTTCCAGGATGTTGGTACTTCTCCTCCTCCTCCTCTTAAAATACTGTTAAACAAAACCAGATCTTCATCAGTTTTTTTCCCTCCTAGCTTCTAAACTTCCACAGGAATACCATCTAATCCTGGGGACTTTCCTGTATGTTGGTTATATATCACCATTTTTTCTCATCTCCTCCTATCCTAACTGTTAGTAATTGAGCCTCCTCTCCCTCTAGCCTTGGCATATTTAATATCTTCCATAAACATTTCCATTTGTACCTTTTCTTGATTTCCATATTTCTATGTTTTATACAGACTTTCATTGAATTTCCAAAATATTTCTAATACTTCTACAGGATCCCTAGTTATCTTCCTTGTAATAGGCTCCCTAAGCTTGGTGACAGTCCTTGTTACTTTCTGCTGCCTGAGTTGTTGTGCTGAAAGTTTTTGTGCTCTAGAATTATTACCAAAAACAGTTGCTTAACAGCAATCTTTCTAAAATCCTGCATATTATCAAGGTAATGCCTTATTTTCTGTTTAGCATTCTGCAGTTGCTCCTTTTCTTGTACCGAGATTTCCCCTATTTTGCAATACTTTAAGATTTGTCAATCCCTCTAAATAATTCATGTTACTGTTTAAACATATCTCCCTTTCTTTGATTTCCAACCTAGTTTTAAACCCCCTGATTGTTTTCAGGGAACATTACATCCTAGTAAATTTCTCTGTTCTTTTTTCTTCTTTTCCCTCAGCCAATCCCCTTCCACCAAACTGTCTCCAGTTTCTCTTTATCAGATTATCTCCATGAAGGTATGAAGACCAGCTGCAGAAATGCTACTTAGTATACATATTTGCAAGTGCTAGAAAAAATGTATAATATTCAATATTATTTTTTCATTTATTTGCTCTCTGTCTTAAAACAAAGGTCCTTAATCAGCCATTTCCCCATGCAAGAATGAAAAAAGCACATTAATTTGAACTCTGTCATGCCCCCTTAACCAAGCTATTTTTTTAAATCATTACATTGCCTATGTTTCTCAAAACTGCATAAGAAAAAAAAAGAGAAGAGAGGAGAACAATAAAAACAACACCTGTTTACAATCCCCATTACACACAAAAATAGTATGCAAAGAAGACCATGCAACACAGGTACAATACTATTAAGAAAAGAAAGTGTTTTCTTTACTTACAGTTAGAGTTTTCCCCTCTCTTCCCCTCCCAAAAGCATTTTTCCAAACATTAATGACATGAAGTAGGGCATATACTTGAGTCCCCCACTCAGCAAACAGATTTTGAAGAAGTCTAATATTTCCAGATTTTCTTGTGCTGTCATATTTCACAAATATAGTTATTGTATTGTAATCCCACATTAAGTTACTGATTTCATTACTGTTCTCCATCACACAAATCCTCTCTGCTTCATTTCCAATGTACTCTCAATTCTTCTAGTCAGCTCTTGTGCTCCCTTCCTTCTGTTCAACGTTTTCCGTTGAAATACTGGAAAAGGTTTTACAGGTGCAGTCTCTCTGTGGTCTTTATTACCAGAGGTGCAATAAGCTGAATCTCCTTCTGTTTCACAGCTCAGTCTTTGTTGGACAAACGTTTGTGTTTCCTCCTTAACATGCACTTCATCAAAAAATGATTGTGTCCCTCCAGGGAAGAATTCCTTAAAGACAGCTGGATGCAGCAGTTTGAATCTCACACCTGTGTCTCGACATTCTCTGAATACAGGGATGAATTTACTTCTCTTTTGCCTGGTGTACAATGAGGAATCATTCTCCACAAACACTCTGTTGTCACCTATGTTTAGTATTTTGTCCTTCTGCCACAGTTTTGACAAAATCAACTCTTACTGCTGGTAGGATTGTATCCTTACTATTAAAAGCCTAGGTTGCTTGCTTATAGCTAGATTTGGAGCATACACACGATGTGCCCGTTCATCTAATAAGTCCTGCTGTGGAATACCAGTCCAGTTGCTTATTTGTACTTTCATAAATTTAATGCAATCTTTTCCATGCTTCTTCTCTGGTATAGCTGAAAATTTCAAGTTTTCCTGCTCTGTCCTCTAATTCTATTATTTTTAAAACATCTATCAATGAGCAGTCTCATACTCAGCCAGCCTTTTCTTTACTTTGACCTCTGATTGTTGCAGTTTTATTATCTCATCTGAATATCTGTTTAAAGCTTCTTCTGTTTGTTCCAGCCTTTTGTTGTTTGTGTTAATATACTATATCAGTGTTTTGTTTATTGTAACCAGGTCTGTATGCAGTTGTCTTATATCATCCTGTAGGTTACTGGAAGTCATGTCTGAAGGTTGCATTGCTTTTTGCTGAACAGCTGCAGAACTCTCTCTAGTCAGTGCTTCTTCCTCACGTTTTGTAGCTGATTTTTTCCAGGTCTTCTGTATTTCTTTATTCCTGGCATCTAGGCAGTGTACTTACTAGCCAGTTACTGAAATTCACCCATAAATACAAGTCTACTGGCCTTCTCTGCTGAGTTTCTGTTTTCACACTGGGAGAGCTAGAAACAAGCTCTTATTCAGTGTGCAGCCATCTTGGAACCCTAAGGCAATTGTTTACTTTATATTTGTATCATGAAATGCCTCATACCAATACCTTTAAAAATAAAAATTGTTTTACGTACAGTTAGTTTTCTTTTTTATTTCCTTCTTCTCTTCAGTGTCCTTACAAACATTTATGACCTGAAGTGCTGTATATGCATTTCAGTCCACCACAAATTTAACAAAGTCAGCAAAAGTCCAGTCTTTCCACTTTTTCTTGCAAAGTCATATTTCACAAATGCAATTGATACTTTATAGCCTCATATTTATTCCCTAATTTTAATATTGCTGGTCTTCCTCCTATTCATTTCCATCTCCTAACCCCAGATCCTGGTTCAAGTCCAATGTACTCGTAATTTTTCTACTCATCTCATGGTTTTTTTTTCTCTCTCTCAAGCATTTTCCTTTGAACTTTGGTAAAGGTTTAATTGGCAAAGACATTGTATAAGCTTTATTATCAGAAGAAAAAGAAGCAGAGTCCCCTTCTGTTTGATGTCTCACTTTTTGTTAGTCAAACTTGTATTTCCTCCTTAGTCTATACTGCTTCAAAAAATTAATATGATCCTCCAGGAAAAAAAATATTCTGAAGAAAGCTGGTTACAGCAGCTTGAATCTCACACCTGACTCGACATTCCCTGATTGCAGGGATACATTTTATTCTCTTCTGCCTGCTGTACAGTGAATAATCCACATGCACTCTTCTGCCACAGTTTTGTCAGTATTAATTATTTCTTCTGGTATGAATACATCTTTAATAATACAGGTCTCAGCTGCTGTCTTATGGCCAGGTTAGGAGGATACACACGATGTGCCCTTTCAATTAACAAATCCTGCTGTGGAATACCAGTCCAGTTGCTTATTTGTGCTTTCATAAAATTAATACAGTCTGTTCCTTCCAGTTTCTCTGGTACAGCAGAAAATTTCAGGATTCCCATGTATGCTGTCTTCTAACTACCATTTTTTGAAAAAGTTCTTCTTAAGCAGTCTCTGCCAGCCTTTTCTTCATTTGTACTTTGACTTTTGCAGTTTTTATCAGTTCATCTGACTAGCTGTTTAAAGCTTCTTCCATTTTATCCAGCCTTTTGTTACTTGGGTTTATATACTCCCTCAATATTTCATTTATTTTAATCAGCTCTGAGTACATTTGACTTATTTTTCCTCTAAATTACTGGAAGCCATGACTTGCACCAAAGATGCAGCTTGAACTGCTTTCTGAAAAGCTGCAGGATTCTTCCCAGTCAGTGTTTTCCCTTCATCTTTTTTAGTTGATTTTCTTTCAGACTCTCTAAGTTTCTTCTTTGCTGGCATCCAGGCTTTGTACTTACTAGCTAGTAACTACTGAATTTACTAAAACTTAAAGCGTTTCTGACAGTAGTCATTTGAAATATTGGGATCCACTACAGCAAGTCCCAAAATACGAAGACTGAATGGCTGAAAGAATGAACTTACATATGGTAAGTCCAAGATGCCATTCCTCTGAATATTTCCTTTTCTCAGAGGTATGGGGTGATCTCAGAGTTTGTATATATATTGTATATATAAGTTTGGGAGTGTGGGGGGCTTGCCCCCAACATGAAGGGGTGCAGGGAGGGTTTGCACACCCCCCACAAAAAAAGAAGTTTAAAGGAGAACAATGATTTTCAAGATTCACTCTTCTACTGTGTTTTCTGGTCTTATTTTTTCAACTATCCGGCACTTGACATTTCAAGTGCCAACATTTCAACAGGGAGTCATTTCTGACCCTTATCTCTCAGTTTCTTTTTTCATACTGCAAGGGACAAAATCAAGTTGTTGATCAGTGTGCAGCCGTCTTGGAAGTCACCATCTTTTGTTTTGGTTTTGTATGTTAATACTCATTTCTGATGACCAAAGTTTTCAACCAGCCTAATGTGCAGTTAATGGAAACCTCACACCTTTGCCCTCAGATGTCATCCTCTTCATCTGTAAAAGGAGATGATGGCAACTTGTCTCTCTGGGAGAAATGTTTAACTCGGTGTGTTTTGAAGCAATTTACTGTTTCATAATACATTCAGTCCTTTTGTCATGAGATACTCCAACCCCTCAGAAATAGCCATACCTCTCAACCTCTTAGTGCAAGAAATCTGGACAGTTCCTAAAATAATGAGGGAACAAAGGCAAAAAATATGGGCATGTTTTAAATATTGCTCTTACAAACTTGGAAAGTTGCTGGAATAACAGGATTTGTGTCAGCATGTATTGTCTGAAATATTAGTATTAATACTTTAACAGATTATCCTGTACAAAATACCTGACTAGATCTGCTGTAATCACACTTTTATAATAATTTCCAAATGTCTTTTCTGCAAAAAATGTTCAAACTTATCTCTGAGTTTCTTCATTCAGAAACAACAGCTTTGTATAAAATGAATGTGTGTTGCTCTCCAGGTTTCTTCACAGAAGTTGCTGCTATTCTGTCACATGCTCAGAAATACTAACATTGGTCACTTCCTAATGATCTTGCCAATACAATACTAAAAGTAAAAGACAGACCTGGCAACAGTAAACATACCTCTCAACAGTCCAGATTTTCACAAAATATCCACATTTTTGCCCCATATTTTTGCCTCTCATAAAATGTGTGGTTTTCTAGATTTTTGTGGCAAATCTGTGAGGACTGAATTCATGAAATAATGAGCAGACATTTGAGTTTCCAACTTCATATACTTAGTAAAAATTCATGGTAAAACAAGTCCTTTTATTGTAGCAGCTTTCTAAGTTTTTAGGAACAATATTTAAAATGTGTTCCTATTTTTGAGGATTTGTCCCCTCATTATTTTTGGATTTGTTTTTATGCTAAGAGGTTGAGAGCTATGGCAGTAACTCCAAGAAAACTTAACAACTAGAATAAGAATATCTGGGCAGAGTGATCCTGAGATTTTGATATGAGCCCTGAGATGTACCTAAATAAACTAAGCCTCGTGAACAGACCCAGAGAAGTGCCGGGTATGCTGACTGGGCTCGTTACCCTTCTATCCTTTTTCTTTTGTCATTCTCTCTCCATATTACTTCAAAACATATATCAAAACAAATATATTATTTTTCTATTCCTTCTGTTTTACCCTTCATTTGCAGTGTTATTTCATATTATATATCAAAACAAATAATTTCTGTGACATTAATAAATAAAAAATAAACTAACTTACGCCCCCACATAACCTCTAAAAACTTCCTAACTGACATACCCCCTCCTAATAAATACTCATGATAGATAGGGACTCATTTGGGTTGATTTGCACAGCTAGGCTTATAAAGGTTTTGATAGTCATTAACCTAGTGTACAACCATGAATCTATAAACTATAATGTATACTACCATACCTCTCAACCTCTTAGCATAAGATATCTGGACATAGCCAGAAATAATTGGGGGGGGGGCAAAGTCCCAAAATATAGGGACACGTTTTAAATACTGGACTTAAAAACTTAGAAAGCTGTTATAATAAAAGGCATTGTGTTGCATTATCTAATGGATTTGAAGCCTACAACTCAAATAGCTGTCATTATTCTGTGAATATGATCACTGATTTGTCAGAAAAGCACAAATTTCAAGAGGAACAGATCAAAAATATTAGGCAAAAATCTAAACATTCTGGACAGTTGAGAGATATGTATTCTAGTGAAACCACTTAAAAACTGAAATAACAACACAATTATAGAGTGACCCCCCCCCCATTAATATTCCAAAATGTGCACACTGATTAGCCAGCATGTCCGTTGTAAATCCCACACTATACCAATGGAAAAAAGGTTTGGTCGCCCAGACTTTTTTCCATTGGTATAAAGTGTCCAAAACTTTTTTTTTTTTTTTTTTTAATAAAAAAAGAAAAGAAAGAAAAAACAGAGCAGTGGAGACTTTCTTTTTTCTGTTGCTTCCATTTCAAAGCATTGATGTACTGGGTATGCAAGTCCCATACACATGCACAGTACATCAACACAAGGACGCAGTATACCACCACCGGCGGAAGAACAGCAATGCGCCGTTATACAAAGACATTATTTAAGAAAAGTAAGTATTTTTTTCTTAATGTCATTGTATATTAGCAATAACCGACTCCGTAGTTGTGGTATATTGAAATTTACCCACGGTTGGCTTTATTTAATCACGCCAACCATGGGTAAATCTTCAATATACCACACCACGTTGTTGGTTATTGCTTAAGTATACAACACTCTTCTGGAATAGTTGTGGGTGGATGGGAAATAATGTTCTAGCAGATAATCAAAGCGTACATCCCTGTGGTATAAAGAGGGAGTTTCTCTGATGATAACAACAAGGAAAGGGGATAGCTTTAACTCAGATGATATTCAGTAACGTGTCTGTTATGTTCCAGTTATAGATCCCAGCTGTGTTTATTATTGTCAGGGTTGACTTATCCCCTCACATGATTTTCCAAATAAGTATACCTATTTTTGTGGTATATTTCTATTTTCGGGTTTGGCTTACCCCTTTATATGATTTTTCCAACTCCCATCTCACACACACCCACACACACACTTTGAAACATACTGGTTGTACCGGCACCAGTTAATTAAAGAAACATCTTATTTGTTCAGAGGCAACAATAAACGACTTTGTTGTGCAGATTTTTGCGATATCATCCATTACAGTCTACAGTTTTTATACTATGACTTTGATAATATGCCTATCAAAACTCTCAGCGTATTGGGGACAAATCCCTTAATAATCAGACACTTATAACATTAATACTGTTAACTGGAGATATTGACAGAATAAGATAATGTGAATTAATATACAATTTTCCTTAGTAAAGCAAGTCTATAACAGTAATTATTGTCATTATTTATGAAGTTTAATTAATCAACTTTTCTTCAAAAGTCCCCAGTTTTTGATGGGATTAAGAGGGGCAGTCTCAGACAGAGTCAAAATCAGAGAAAAGTTGAGGGCTAAAAGACCTATATTTTTGTGTGGCATTTGCCACTTAATTTTTTTAAAACTTGGGTTCTCAGTTGTATTCCAACAGCCTACTAGCATTGGGAGGGCTTGTGTGCTCTTCAGTATTCACATTGTAAGCTACTTATGTGTCTCTGTCTTTGATTTGCGGCACCTACTTTTTTAAAAGCGTGCGAACCTACTTTAGACGTCCGTAGGTTGTTAAGTATTGTGACTGTGCTAGTCAAAGCAGATTAAATGTGTCCTTATAGAAACTCCATAGCTGTAGTTATCGCTAACAGGAAGTCGTGGTACAGTACAGTTCACAGAGATTAGTTGTGTATCCTTTCGTAAGGTAAACGTTCGTATCAGTAGTGGTATTTTAATAATTAAATGTTACAGTGTTAATAGTATTTTGAGGTATGTCATATTCTTTATTACTGTTTAGTGGTTTATTCTGATTTTATTGCTAACTATATTTATTGAGCTGTAATGGTAAAAGTAATCGAACTTCTATTTTGATGCGCTGAAAAATGTAAATTATCGTTTTTAGTAAACGTTTTGTTATGAGGCGTTCTTTTCTCTATCACGTTATGTAAAGCTAGGATTACTCTAACTTTGTTTCAGAAAAAAATCTGAAGGGATCGTGAGTGCACATTTGATGCTCTTTGAACTGAACAATGGTTGGAAAAATCGCTGGAAAATCTAGGTCTTCTAACTTCACAGTATCAGAAAAACTGGATTTACTTGAACTGGTAGAGCCATACGTGAACATTCTCGACGAGCATACAAATAAGCACTCTATTGTCATAGAGAAAAATAAATGCTGGGAAATTATAGCCGAAAAATACAATGCCCGTAGAGGACAACGACCTCGCCGGAGTGCACTGGGGCTACGAACGCTTTATAAAAGATTGAAGGAGTATGCTAAATTGGAACTGCTTCATTATAAAAGTTGCATATCGGAGTCCACTAGGAAAGCGATAGAAGTTATTCCACGGATATCACGAATATTTCAAGGAAGCGAGCAGAAAGAATTTCAGTGGTAAGATTTTGGTGGTATTAGGATATGTATTTTGCAAGACACGTTAAACGTGTTTAGGTACTAAGGTTACTACTTTAAGATTTTGTATAGTTCAGTGGTTTAAAGTTTTTAAGATGTATTTGTTTTGATTTAGGTCTAATGTTGACTTGTGTTGTAGAAGCGCTTAAATGCAAGTTTAGGTACTCAACATACCTCTCAAATGTATCTTGATTTTTGAGGACGTCCTTGATTTTTGACTTATTTATTATCTTAGTCCCTCTTAATTTCTCCAAAAACTGGAGTCTTAGAGAAAAGGTGGGGAATTATACGTAATAAATAATGGTAATAACTAAAGTTATAGATTTCTTTTACTTCAGAAAGCGTATACTAGTTCACATTTTGTGTCCCTGATTATTTTTGGATTCTCAATTATCGTCTGCACTTTTGATTTAATATTTCTGTAATCTGTACAAGTGTTTTTACTGTCCTTTTTGTTGTGAGAGAGAGCTAAATATCTTAGTGTTGACCTCAGTTTGTAGTGAAATCCTTTTCTAGAGGCACATCTGCTTACTTGATGAGAGAACGTGAACTGAACTGGTTTTATCTGGGCAGGGCATTCCTGCAATTGTATTGTGTGGATAATGGGTCTGGTTTCTGTGCCTTAAATCAGATATACCTGTTGGTCAAGCTGTTGCTGAGAGACTGACTTACTGCCTGCTGTGATATTCATAAAAGATAAGAGTTTATTCTCAATTATCGTTTGCACTTTTGATTTAATATCTCTGAATCTGTACAACTGTGTTTTTTCCCACCCACCCACCAGGCAGTAAGTAAATCAAAGCCATGGCCTCAAGCTCAATGCCAAAAAGTGCATTGTCATCCCCTTTGGTAAAAACTCTGTACCCATGAACTACAACATAGGCGGTAGTATACTTAACACCGAAAGTGTGATGAGACCTTGGGACACAGGTGGACAGTAGTCTCTCCTTTGATAATCACATCGCCACAGTAGTCAGGAAAACCTTCTACGTGGCACACCTCATCACAAAAGGTTTCTCGTCCAGAAAAAAAGAGGTCATTGTTCCCCTCTACTCATCACTCATTAGACCCATTATAGAGTACAACGCCCCTTTTGGTATGTACCTCACAAGACTTCTACCACAACTGCAAAGGCCGCAGAAATACCTCACAAAGAGGATTACCGGCCTCAAACAGATGCCCTACGCAGACAGTCTCAAAAAACTCCAGCTTTACTCCATCGCATATCGCCTACTCAGAGGTGATCTCTGCCTAACATACAAAGCTATGTCAAACCCAGAGCTGTTGGACATGTTCCACTTAAAGAAATCCCAATCCCTCCGAGCTACATGCTCTAGGGACCTAAACTTTGTCACCACAATAAACAGAACATGCCGGAGGGATAGATTCCTGTCCCAGAGACTTCCCATACTCTGGAATAAACTACCTATCTATATCAAACAAAGCTCCTCATTGGCACTCTTCAATAAAAATCTTGATGATTGGATGAGAAACAGGAAATTCACCCCGGGGATCACCTCTGTGGCTGTGCTCGACTGGCACAGGAAAATAATTTTCTTGGGTGGCAAAAGCCAGGGTACCTTTTTGACTGGGCCTGTATAGGCACCAGGGCTGATAACCTAGTATCTACCTATGAACCCTGTTCTTGTGGTGGTCTTGTGTGTTGGTGGCTTTGAGTATAAAGTTGATACTGGACACCCCCCATCACATTAAATCAGCTCATTCTACTGTTAATAATGAGAACTTAGCAAACCCCTTTAGCTTCTGCATATACTGTTTCCTATCTTTCCTTGAACTAGTGTAGCCCAGATACAGATTTGCTGTAACTAGGATTTTTTGTAAACTTCGCTCTTCAATTTTTCCCTTAGATCTGCTAGTTCTCTGCTCTCCTGCACTTTTAAAGTGCTAGGCTAATAAACTATTCCCGGTGTCAGAAAGTCTGCTCTTCAAATTTTCCCTTAGAACTAGCTGGTTTCTCAGGAGTAGCACTAAAATCTGAATCCCTTGCTCTAAAACCTGTTGGAAAGCCTTAAACTGATACAAGCACTCAGTTCTCCTTGTTAATAAGGAGAAATTAATCGTAGGCACTAAACAGCCTATAATTGCAAATTAACTTGCCATGGTAAGGGAAAACAGCTCTTGTACTTTATAAAAGAAATACCAAACCAGGCATATCCAAGGGTCAGCTTCCGGTGATTTCTCTTGTCCACCTGGTGAATCTGGGCATACTGGGGCAATGCAGCAATTGCCTCATGCATACGGACAACCCTCTCCTACCACCCAATACTACAACCTGCGAGAGATGCACTTACATAGCCAAACTGGAAGCAAAGCTGTCTTCAGCCAAGATTGTGCTAGACAGTCGAGGAGAAGGTTAACACCTACACTACACCTCAGGTAACACACAGCCCTTCAAAACTCACACCACCAACATCCACACATAGTAACCCTAAGCCCCCTTATGCAGAGGCCCTTAACATTAACCTGCCCAAGCAACAAGGACTTCCGAAGCTGAAACGCAAATAAACACCAATCACAACCAAAAGTGACACATAGCTCAAAGCACCAGTGTGCCACCAAACAACCCCTGAGGCAAGGCAACGTACCCAACATTTTAATTATAGGTGACTCTATAGTCAGGCACACTGCTGTCCCACTCACCAGGCTGAACAAGGAGAAAATTACTGTCAGCTGCCTGTTGGGTGTCAGGATCCGCCACATAACGCATGCACTCATGTCACTCCACAGCAAGTACAAATAAGACTTTGTCATTGTCCATGTTAGAGTGAATAACTTGAGACTTTACCTCCCTGGACTACATGAAAAGAGACACGGAAGAGCTCTCAGATCATGTGGCCCAGGCAGGTATGGCTCTAGCCCTGAGCAGCATCCTGCCTTTGCCTAGAATGATACAGTACAAGGACAAAATGATTGACTTCGACAATTGGCTAAGTTTCTGGTGTCATTCAAAGGGGATCCAGTATCTGTCTGCCACGGACGACACGATCGACAAACCACAATGCTTTGACAGGGGTGGTCTGCACCTGTCGCCTGTGGGATTCAAGTTACTGCCAAAGGCTCTTGCCGCCAATATAGTACCTTTTTTAGGCGAGACCCAAAGGACAATACCACCACCATAACAGATATAAGCATGCAAAATCTGAAGGTAATGCTACTCAATGCAGGAAGTCTAAGTCTCACAATGCACTTTCTCGAGGCACTCCTAAAAATGGAGAACATCGATATCTGTGCAGTAACTGAGACCTGGTTCAAGGCTCCAGAGAACAACCCTGCAGTGCCAGGCTACAACTCTTGCCACACTTTTCAGCCACCAAACCAGGACCGAAGCACTAAAGGCAGAGGAGTGTCCATAGTCACCACAGAGATTCACACCTCCAGGCTAGTTGCACAACACAGTGCATCTGAAATTCTACAGGTGCAACTAACTATCACTAGGTAAGACTGCAATCCAAATTGTAGCTTGCTACAAATCCCCCACCATGCCCCAATCTTCTCACTACACCATTCTAAACATACTGGAAAATACTAAGATACAACCAAACACCCTAATACTAGGTGATTTCAACTACCCTGCCATCAATTAGGAAAACTATTCGGGTACCAACACCTTTGCCCAACAGTTCTTGGAATTCATAGGTTCATAGGTAGGTACTAGGCTATCGGCCCTAGGGCCTATACAAGTCTAGCCAAAAAGGTACCCTGGCTTTCACCATCCAAGAAAATTATTTTCCTGTGTCCCTGTCTAGCAGAGCCACAGAGGTGATCCCCGGGGTGAATTTCCTATTTCCCATCCAATCATCAAGGTTTTTCTTGAAGAGTGTTAATGGGGAGCTTTGTTTGATATAGATAGGTAGTTTGTTCCAGAGTATGGGAAGTCTCTGGTACAGGAATCTATCCCTCCAGCATGTTCTGTTTATTGTGACAAGGTTTAGGTCCCTAGAGTGGGTAGCTCAGAGGGATTGGGATTTCTTTAAGTGGAGCATGTCCAACAGCTCTGGGTTTGACAGCTTTGTATGTTAGGCAGAAATCGCCTCTGAGTAGGCGATATGCGACAGAGTAAAGCTGGAGTTTTTTTAGACTGTCTGCATAGGGCATCTGTTTGAGGCCGGTAATCCTCTTTGTGAGGTATTTCTGTGGCCTTTCCAATTGTAGATGTCTTGTGAGGTACATACCAAAACGGGCATTATACTCTGTAATAGGTCTAATGAGTGACGAGTAGAGGGGAACAAAGATTTTTTTTTTTTTTTCTTGGATGAGAAACCTTTTGTGATGTGTGCCACGTAGAAGGATTTTCTGACTACTGTGGCGATGTGATTATCAAGGGAGAGACTACCGTCCACCTGTGTCCCAAGGTCTCTTATCACACTTTCGGTGTTAAGTAGACTACCACCTATGTGGTAGCTCATGGGTACAGAGTTTTTACCAAAGGGGATGATAATGCACTTTTTGGCATTGAGCTTGATGCCATAGCTTTGACACCAGGTGTCTGTCTCAGTGAGGCCCTGGATCAACTAATCCATAGTTCCACCAGGGGCTCAAATGTCCTAGACCTGGTCATTACCAACATGGAAGATTGATGCTCCACACCAGTGGTCAAACCCTCTGTCAGGTTTGACCATAAGCTAATCACCCTTGACATCCACATCCCACCCCACCCCACCCCCCCCCCCCAGTAGGGAAACCTCCATAAAAAAACTTCTCCAAAGCCAACTTCATGCTACTCAAGTCAGAAGTGACAAACTTCATGACACCCATGCAGATGGGAACTGAAAGTTCGACTGCTGAGTCCTACACTAAGGCACTGTATGAGCACATCCACTTGTGCATGAAATCATGCCATTCCAAATAGAACCAAGACGGTCTCCTCCAAAAAAAGGAACCCAATCTGGTGGGAACCCAATCTGGTGGTCCCCTGCCATAAACAAACTATACAACAGAAGGAAGAAACTGTTGCAGAAAAGAGGAAAATCCCAGGATGCAAAAAACTCCCTCACCAGCCTCAGTAAGAAGCTGAGATCCCTCATAAAATCTTCCAAAACTAGTTACGAAAATAAAATTGTCAAAGATTCCAAGGACCGCTACAAGGCATTCTATAGTTATATCAAGAATCTAAATGGCAATGCTCAGATCTGCTCTGAGCTACAACAGAATGGCCTTAAATATACTGATGCAAAGGATATTGCCAATATCCTGGCAGATCAATTCAGTGCCAACTTCATCCCCCTCTCACCCCCTAAAGGGCCCATCTCAATACCAAAAGATTGCCTAATTCCAGTAGTCACGGTCACACAGGTAAAAAACGCACTCTTCAAAGCTAAGAATACAACATCCATGGGACCAGATGACATCTCAGGCTGTGTACTACATGAACTACAAAATGAACTGGCACCTCACCTAAGTGTCATGTTTAATCATAGCCTCACCTTAGGCTTCGTGCCCACCGAGTGGCGCACAACTACAGTTATCCCACTCCACAAGGGGGGATCCAACTTGGATCTGGGGAACTATCGTCCCGTCAGTCTGACGAGCCTGATCTGCAAAGCCATGGAACACATTATCATGGACCTTATAAACAAAGACATTGGCAACCTTCAACCACTGGACCCCCCCCCCCACCCAGTTTCGTTTCGTAAAGGGACGATCTTGTCTCCTCAACCTGATTGACTTCTTCGAATCAGTCTCCAGAGCCGTGGACGAGAGTAAGGCGGTCCAAACAGCCTATTTGGACCTTGCCAAGGCCTTTGACACCATCCCCCACTCTGGAATCATAGATAAACTTACTGAGATGGGCATTAATCCCTACATCACTCGATGGCTTGCTGACAGAACCCACACTGTAAAAGTAGCTGACACAAAATCCAGCTCCAGACAAGTTGTAAGCGGAGTACCTCAGGGTTCAGTCCTGGGACCGCTCTTGTTTGGCATCTGCTTCTCTGAAGTACAGGCCAACACTAAGGGACTCTGGCTAACAAAGTTCGCAGGTGACTGCAAACTGGGAGCCATTATTGAATCCCCAAATTAAGTGGATATTCTACAAAAGGGCCTTACAGAAACAGATGCTTGGTGCCAGAGCCATGGGCTCAAGCTTAATGCCAAGAAATGTGTAGTTATCCCCTTTGGGAAAAAACATGTACCCATGAATTACCACACAAGTGGTAGTACACTAAACACCAAAAGTGTGATAATGGACTTAGGGACACAGGTGGACAGTGGTCTCACCTTCGATAACCACACAGCCACAACAGTCAGGAAATCCTTCTATGTGGCACACCTCATCACTAAGGGCTTTTCATCCAGAAAAAATGTCATTGTCCCACTGTACTCATCCCTCATTAGACCCATTATAGAGTTCAGCGTCCCGTTTGGTATGTACCTCACAAGACATCTGCAACAACTGGAAAGGCCACAGAAATACTTCACTAAAAGAGTCACGGGCCTAAAGCGGATGCCATATGCTGACCGTCTTAAAAAAAAAAACTCCAGCTGTACTCTATCACATATTGCCTTCTCGGAGGCGATCTCTGCTTAACATACAAGGCCATGTCAAACCCAGTGCTATTGGACATGCTACACTTAAAGAAATCCCAATCCCTCAGAGCCACTCGGCCCAGGGATCTAAACCTGGTCATCACGATGAACAAAACATGCTGGAGGGATAGGTTCCTGACCCAGAGACTCCCCATACTCTGGAATAGACTGCCCATACTTGTCAAGCTGAGCGCCTCTTTGGCCCTCTTTAGAAGGAACCTTGACGATTGAATGGAAGATAGAAAATTCACCCCAGGGATCACATCAGTCGCCTTGCTAAACAGGGGACCAGGGAAGTAAATATTCTGGGAAGAAATAGCCAGGAAATTGCTATGGCTAGGCTTGTATAGGCCCTAGGGCTGATAGCCTAGTACCAACCTATGAACCTATTTGTCCCTGATTCTGTTGAAATCTGTCCCTGATTGTACTGCATACCTCTAAACCAGTCATGCAACACATCCTCCAGGGATGATCGTGGTGAAAACTGAAGTAGTGTTTTTGCGTGTGTTACAGCAGAAGTATAGTGTACATGCTTGCTGCTGTTTTAACATTTTAAATCGTGATCACAAAGATACAACTTCAGTCCAGTATTATCCATTCTTGCTGAGTTTTTAATGCTGGGAATATCAACGGTTTCACACCCTGGACATCAAAGGTGGTATGTGGTGTAGAGAGTAAGAGCAGTGAGCTCACCATCAGCAGGCAAACAAGGGTTCAAATGCAGACGATTCAGTGTTGTAATCGTGGCCGAGTGGTTAAGGTGATGGAATCGAAATCCATTGGGGTTTCTCCGCACAGGTTCGAATCCTTTCGAACAAGGTGATGGAATCGAAACCCGTTGAGGTTTCTCCGCACAGGTTCGAATCCTTTCGAATATGGTGTTGCTCGTTTTTATTTATTTATTTATTTATTTATTTATTTATTTTTTAAGGGTGGCGGTTGGCATAATGGTTAAGTTGTTTACCTTACAACAGGGTTTGATTCTCACATGAGGTAATTAGCTAGGCTTAAAATGGTCCACAAGGGCAGTTAGCGTAGTATAATCTTATATATTGGTAGTTTTGTTGTTTTTGTAGTTTTTATTTTTTCACTAACGTTCCCCTTGGCACTTTATTATTCTTTGGAATAATCTGGGTAATATTATGTAAATTCAACAGATATTGTTTAACGAATTAAAATAATTATATTTGTAATAAAATAAAGAAACCGTCCAGGTACTCTTGAAAACTAGCCATTAAGCATATTTAGAAATGGCAAGTTTCTTCTATTGACAGGTCACTGCTCATTGTTTGTAGTGTGCTTATGACTCTGTTGGTACTTCTCTCAAGGTTATGACTGCTGTTATTGTTTTGAGGAGGTTTGCATGGCTGCATTCTCAAACTCGCAGATGATGTTAAGTGAGATTTGAAATTTTCCAGTGGATAGAGATTTAGGGTTTGGCTCCTCTGGTCAAAAAGTGTGATACTGGGAATCTCTTAAGACTCTTCAGACTTCCTTTTCCAATTGTTGTCCATGCAAACATTGAACAACATAAAGGTAAACAGATGTTTAAGAAGAAATGGCAAGAGGGTTCCAAAAAAGTTTCCAACTTCCCAAAACCAAGCACAGTCCACCAAGTCTGACTGTTCGTGACCTTGCGAAGCCTCCCCTACCCTGACCCCCTTTTTTCTTTCAGAATGTTTGAATCTCCGTTTTTCTCTTTGACAACAGGTAGTTTCGGACAAGTGGATTTTGTCATTCATTAAGGTTATAAATGGAAGTGGAAGAAAATTCTTTGCATGGGGTCATTCCTTATTCTACAGATCAGACTTTTCTGTTTCCACCAATTCATCGGCAAATCCTGTTGGAAGGTGTGTGTGGGGGGTTGCAATGGTCTATGTATTTGCATGCGCACGTGCACATGATTGGCTCTCTCTGCCTCTGCATTGTCGGTAGCATGTGTGTGTGGAGACATTTAATTTTTATTTAATTTATACTTATTTTCAGGTGTCGTGCACATATATCCATATTGACCAATTTCAGACTCAGCCCAGGTGAAATACAAAATGTTTTACTGATAGAAAAAAAGATATGTAAGCAGTAACACCAAGAAGTTCAAACTAATTACACAGTGGATAGCAAAAAAGATATGTAAGCAGTAACACCGAGTAGTTCAAACTAATTACACAATGGGGGGAAAAAAAACTTGGGGATGTACATTGCTTGATTGTAGTGAACAGGCAAAAATACAGTGTTGTTGTTGTATCTTTTGGCTTTTCCCAGTTAGGGGTCGCCACAGCAGAACTCCGGTCCGCTAAGGATTGGCAGTAGATTTTTATGTACGGGTTGCCAGCCCTGACGAACAAACTTCAATGAAGGTACGCCCATTCACGCGAATGTCTCCCCACAGAAGTAATATGTATATTAATTGCTAAAGTGGGTCAATCTTCAGTAAATTTTGAGAGAGATTTTAGGTGATATGTCCTGTGTTGAAGCAGGAGCATTTGGCTTGGGTAAAGGAAAAGCTTTTTTTAAACAAAAAATCTCTATTAAATTACCACTTATGACATGGGCAATATGTAAATGAAAACCGCGTTGACATTTTAGCTGCAAACATTGTACATCCCTTATAATCTGTCCAGTCATTGTCAGTCAAGCATTACATAGCTCAGTCAAATCCTGTTTTCTTTTAAACCTCCTTCCTCATCCAAAATGGTATTCTACATGTATCATTCCCACAAATCCTATTTTTTCTATGTAAATTACTCCTACCCATTTCTAAACATTCCATTTCCAGTTTTTTATTTATCTGTTACTATATTTACTAATTCTAGTACAATTAGTGTAGACTTTAGTTTCCATTTTCCATTAATTGCTTTTTGGCAGCACCAGTAATTAGACTCAGCAAGGCCTTACTATGTCTAGGCAATTTTGATTGTGTAGCCTAGCTCAGAAAAATAATTTCCTTACTTATACCAATTTGCTCACCTAGTATTTCGGATGGAGTAATCTAAAGGGAATTTTTAAAGTCTCACAAAAATATGTTCCTAGGTACCTCTTTCTTCTCCATCATACCTCCAGCATTTGCTATCTACGTGTGGAAAAATTCTTTGGAGTGTACTTGGGGTATAAAACTATCTGAGAACACACTTCCAGTAAAGATCCTAAATCTTCTAGACATTTGTTGCATATCTGGGAGATATACATTTATATCCCACTGTTTTTTTTTTTTTTTTTTTTTTTTTTTTTTTTAATTACTTATCCAGTCTCTATTCCCAAGCCTAACCTCCTTTGATTCTTATAGTTGTCATGCAGTATTTTTATATACTGAACTAATTATCCATTTTTAACAGCAGCTTGTGTTATAAAGTGTGCTAAAACTTTACCAGTGGTGGTGTTTCACTTAAGTTCCCCCTCATGTCTTTTTGTTTTCCCCACCAAGGACTGATATCGGAGTATAGGCATTTTCTAGCCTACAGTCCAAATAAATCCTTGGCATCTTCCCATTCTGTTACCTTTGTCTCTCTCTCTCTAATTATTTGCTTCCAGTACTTTGGTTACTTTGCCAGTTTTCTCCACTAAATTCCAGCCTTCTGTTGTCTGTCATTCCAGTCATCCCTATCTGCAGAATCTCCTTTCTCCATTCCCGTGTTGGCTTAATTCTTGGAATATTTTTTTGTTACTTTACAAATGTAATATTTATGGTTACTGTTAAAGGATCTGCATTCAGAATCCAAGTCTCTCCTTGTTTCTTGAACCCCCCCCCCCCCCCCGTTTCATCATCAGCCCTTTCCACTTGGAATTATTGCTTTCTGTTTGTGTAGAAGCCTTAACTGTGTAGCTCTGAAATACCCCTTCACATCAGGTACTCCCAAACCACCTTGTTCTATTGGCAGGATCAGCTTATCCTGTTTGACTCTTGCTGTCTTCCCCTCCCAGATAAAATCTTTCAAATCTTTATTAATTGCTATCTGTAACTTCTCCTCTTGTTGATAAAAATATGCCTGATATGTGTGTAAAACTAAAGAGACTAAAAATATTTTGACTGCTTGTATACTGCAATCCAGATCGATTAAACAAGGCTTCACTTTCTCAGTTTTTGTATTCTCTTTTGTTTAGTCTCTTCCCACATATCCTTAGCTGTCATATCAGAATCCTTTTTAATCCATCCTCCAAAGTACTTTGTTTGATCATGTCCCCCATAAGTATGGGTATTGCTGAACCAGCTGTTGTCTTTGTTTTATCTTCATTAATTTTGTATCCTCAAAAGATGCAAAACTGTCTCAAAATATTCCACAGCACTGAAATGTCCTTTTCTGGTTTTATCAGGGATAAAATAATCCAGTTTGCAAATAAAGCCAGCTTTTCTTGACTACCATACCAATTGCAGTCTTGAATTTCTGAGTCCCTTGTTTTCTTTGCCAGTGGTTCTAAATATAACACAAATAACAAAGGGGAAAAAGGACACCCCTGCCTGGTTCCTCTGCTCAAACAGAATTTTTCAGAGAGGATCCATCCATCCTCCACCCCTTTTTCCCATTTTGTACATGGGGTGAGGGTGTTACTTCAGCAGTGACACGCGTCTCGAGCCAAGGTTTACACCGCAGGGTGGCTAGCCCTGCAGCGGTAGTTCATTCATATCGCTGACTTGCGCGCAAACACTCATCTACAGCCAATTTAGCTTGTCCAGTCCACCTACTCATGTCTGCGGAATGTGGGAGGAAATTAGAACACCTGGAGGAAACCCACGTGACCGTACGGACAGAGAGGAACCCACCCACTTTAATTTTCACCTGTGATCCGTTTTATATTATCCTAATCAACATTATAATTTTATCAGGGAATGCAAATGCTTCCATTGCCCTGCCCATAAAATCCCATCTTACTCTGTCGAATGTTTTCTTTGCATCATGACCCAGTAACAACAGTGGTAATTGTCTTGCATTCTGATTCGCTACATCATTGTTCTTTTAATGTGAAATGGTTGTCTTCCTCCACAAAACCACATTGATCCATATCTGTCAATCTTGCCATCACCTTTGCCATTCTTTTAGCTATTATAGTATAATTGTAGTTTAGAATAGAAGTGGCCCTGTATGAAGCTGGATCTGATGGGTCTTTACTCTCTAGGTATTACAGCCACCACCCCTCACTTTCTTCCAAGATGTTGGTGCTTCTTCTCCTTTTGAAATACTGTTAAACAAAACCTTTCTGATCTTTGTCAGTTTTTCCCCTCCTAGCTTCCAGACTTCCATAGGAATACCATCTATTCCTGGGGACTTTCCTGTGGATAGGTTAAACATCACCATTTATATCTCCAGTCTTCCTATCCTGTTAGTAACTGAGCCTCATCTACCTTTAACCTTTGCATATTTAATTCTTCCATGAACATTTCCATTTGTACCTTTTTCTTTCTGTATGTCTCTGCTTTATACCGATGTGTATAAAATTTCCAAAGTATTTATAGTACCTGCAGGATGTCAGGTTATCATCCTTGTTATAGGCCTCCTAAGCTTGGCGACAACCCTTTCTGTTTGTTGCTTGAGTTGTTGTGCTAAAGATTTTTCTTCTGTGGACTTGTCAGAAAACAGTTGGTTAACAGCTTTCCTTCTGAACTCGTGCATATTATTGAGGTAATCCCTTATTTTTTGTTTAGCACTCTGCAGTTGCTCCTCTTCTTGCTCAGTGAGATTCCCACTATTCTGCAATACTTTAACCTTTCTCAGTCCCTCTAATTCATTCTTCTCACTTCTTAACCATATTTCTCTTTCTTTTATTTCCACACTATTTTAAACTTGACTTTAATTTTATCCCACTTCCTAGCTATATTTTAAGAAGAAATTTCGGCCTTACTTAATAACTCCCAAATAATTTCCACTACTCATTCCGTAAATTCCCCTCTTTGTAACAGGTGAGAAAACACCAGTGTTTTGTTTTTTTTATTTCATTGCCCTGCATTTTTATCTTGGTCATTATTGTTTCATGATCTGAAATACTTATTGGATGCATGTCAAAACTTTAAGTTAAATGCACATGTTCCTGTGAAATATAAGTTCTGTGTAGCCTAGCCCAGTTTTTATACTTTGGGGAGTAATGTGTAAATTTACTTTGAACTCCTACTACTGAAGTCACATCTTCCATACCAAACATTATCATAATTTTTTTCAAAAATCTACCCAGATTTTCCCTTATGCCCCCCCCCCCCAGTACATCCTTACTGCTGCAAATCAAATTCTAGTCCCCACCTATAAGTAATATTCCTTGCTTAAAGCTAATTATTTCTACCAGAGTTTTCTTAACCTCCATTTTACCAGTTTTAGGTGGAATATAAATAACATGCCAGTAGATCCTTTCTGTCACTAATGGAGCTATTAATGTAAGTACTGCCTTTTCCATTTTCCCAGATATTCCGATGAATAGCCATTCTGAAATCCTTTCTTTATCAAATTCATGAGCTTATAGTTCACTACTCTTTGTATGTTTTATTTATTTTATTTTACATTTGTTAACCGGGGAAGTCTGATTTGGAACAAGACAATTTTCAGTGGAGGCCCGGGAAGAAATGCACCAGATGCATGTCTTTGTAACTATGTGTGAGAACATTTACATTTAAAATTAATCTAGAAAGTGTTGTTATTATATTAAGAAATTGTTATTCCCACCCGTTATATGTAACATTTTTTTAAATGTCTAGTTTCAGCTTTTGTTGCATGCATACACTGTTTGGCAGGTTGATCTTTTATACAGTTGTTTCTTGTCATATCTTTCAAAACTGTTTGTTTTAGTGAAAGCACTCAAAAAAAAAATCTATTCCTCTCCCAGATGTAGAAAACAACTTGAATGCTGTCCGACAACATTATCTCATAGCCATTGAAAGAAAGAAGTATTCTGTTTTTATTACCCTTAGACTGTCTTCATAGAGACATGAGAACCAGACACACAGTTACCTCTACTACAAGCTTTCATTTATTTGCTAGTGGAACTTTTTTTATTGTATTCAGTGTTCATTTTTATTTGCTTCCCCTTAAAACGTACTAGATCACACTGAGAACCTTAATCCAGTCATCTCCCCATGCGATAGTAAGAAAAGCGTTTAACATTTTCTTGTAGCAACCTCTTTTGTGCAGACATTTTTCTTGTTTTACATTGCTCTGCCTACATTTTTTAAAACTGAACAAGGAATAAGCAAGAAGAATGAAATAAACACACACACTGCGGCCTCGGTTTACTTTAGTATCCCTTTTCCACTTGTAAATAACCGAGAAGGCTTTACTTTATTGGCATGCAGATGTCATGCATTGTAAAAATACTACTGTTAAGAACAGTATTTTTTACTTGGTTACATCTTTCCTTCATCTTCCCTATCCTTAATGTTCTTCCAAACATTAAAGACATGAAGTGGGGCATCTGTTTTGGAGTCCCCTACAAGTTTAACAAAGACGAAGTAGTCCAGCATTTCAAGGTTTCTTGGTCTGCCATGTTTCGTAAATATAATTAATGCTTTGTAATCCCACATTATTTCCCAGTATCAGAGCTTCAGGTCTCTTCCTGTTGAGCAAAATCCAGTCTCTGCTTCATTTCCAACGTATTACTGGTTCTTTTAGTCAACTCCTGTGCTTTTTTCTGTTTGGCAAGCATTTTCCTTTGAAACATTGGAAAATGTTTCACTGGCACAGTCTCTCTATGGGGCTGTATTACCAGAAGAAACAAGAAGCAGAATCTCCTTGCATTTGATAGCTTACTTTTTGTTGGACAGGCGTTTGTATTTCCTGCTTAGCATGCCTTGCATCAAAAAAATGATACTGGGCCACCAGGAAAGAACATTCTGAAAGTAGCTGGATGCAGGATCTTGAATCTCACTCCTACTTCTCTATATTCCCTAATTAATGGAATACATTTTACTCCTCTTCTGCCTGATGTACAGTGAGCAATCGATTTCGACAAACACTGTATTGTCTCCCACTTTAAGTACTTTGTTCTTCAGCTGCAGTTTTGTCAGAATCAACTCCCTTGCTGGTAAGATTGCATCTTTACTGTTAAAGGTCTAAGTTCTTCCCCATGGCCTGTCCTGGAACACACACACAACATGCCCCTTCAAGTAACAACTCCTGCTGTGTAATACCAGTCCAATTTCCCACCTGTGCTTTCACAAAATTAGTACAGTCTGTTCCTTCCAGCTTCTCTGGTACTGCAGAAAAACTCAGGTTCTCCTTGCGTTCACTGCCCTCCAAATCTATTATTTTTTGAAATTCCTGTTCTCAAGCAGTCCCACACTCGGCCAGCCTTCCCTTCACCTAGACCTGTGACCTTTGCTGGTTTATTGCTTCATTTGAATATCTATTTAAAGCTTCTTCCATTTTATCTAGCCGTTTATTATTTGAGTTGATATAGTCCATCCATGTTTCATTTATTTTAATCAGCTCTGAGCCCATTTGACTTGGCTTTCAGTAATCTAGAGGAAAAATATGTCTTGTACCAAAGCTGGAGCTTGAACTGCTTTTTGTTGTGTAGCTCCAGACTTCTTCCCAGTCAGTGTTCTCTCCTCGCCTTTTGTGACTGATTTTCCTTCTGCGTCTCAGAATTTATTTTTTGCTGGTGTCCAGGCAGTACATTTCCTAACCAGTTGCTGAAATTTACCCAGAAAGACAAGTTCATTGGCTCTGTTTCGCAAGTTTTTGTTTTCACACTGGAACTGGAAAAGCTGAAATCAAGCTGTTACTCAGTGTGCAGCTATCTTGGAAGTCTCTGATTTAAAGAAGAGCTTTTTGAGTTGCGTTCTGAATTTGCCTGACTTGTGTATGAAACTAAAGGGACTAAAAACATTTTCATTCCTTATATTTTGCTATCTAGATCTATAAAACAGAGCTTCCAGTTTCTCTGTTTTCCTATTAACTTTTGTTTAGTCTCTTCCCAAAAATCCCCTGCTGCTGTAGCAGAATCCTTTTAATCCATACTCCTCTAAGTTCTTCATTTTGTCATGTTCTCATAATTATGGGTATTGCTAAATCATGGGTGGGTACATAGTTTACAACCATTGCCTTTGTTTTATATTCATTAGTTTGGTTTCCCAAAAAGACTTAAACCTGTTTCAGAATGTTGTACAATACTGGCATGTCCTTTTCTGGTTTTATCAGGTGTAAAATTAATATCTGTAAATAAAGCCTTGTTTCCTGACTTCCATTCCAATTATATCCTTGAATGTTTGAGTCCCATATTTTCTTTGCCAGTGGTTGTAAATGTAATGCAAATAAAGGAGACAGAAGGATACTCATGCCTGGTTCCCCTGTTCAAGCAGCCCTGGTCAGAGAGGAACCCTCCCCCACTTTAAGTTTTGCCTCCGATCTCGCATAGATCCTCCTAATCAGCTTTATAATTTTATTGGGGAATGCCGACACTTCCATTGCCCTACTCATAACATCCCAGCTTACTCTGCCAAATGCTTTCTGTGCCTCAAAACCAACTAAAAGTGGTATTTCCTTTTATTCTTTTCCCTCTGGATCATCGTTGTTCATTAATGTTGTCAAATGTTCACCACCCCTCAACAAAGCCACATTGATCCATACTTATCAGTTTTGGCATTATCCTTGCAATTATTTTAGTCATTGTAGACATAAACATTTTTGTAATTGTGGGCCTGTAAGAAGCTGGAGCAGATGGGTCTTTACCATCTTTAGGTATTACAGCCACCACCACTTTTTTCCAGAATGTTAGTACATCTTCTTTTAAAATGCTGTTAAACAAAACCTTCCAGATCTTTATCACTTTCTTCCCTCCTAGCTTCTAAACTTTCACAGGAATACCATCTATTCCTAGGGACATTCCTGTAGATTGGGTATGCATCACCATTTTTATCTCCTCTCCTGTCTTGTTGGCAGTTTAACCTCATCTACTTTTAGCCTTGGCATATTTAGTTCTTCCATAAATATTTTCCATTTGCAATTTTTATGGATTTCCACATTTCTTTGCTTTACACAGATTTTCATAAAATGTCTGAAGTACTTCTAATGCCTCTACGAGTATCTCTGGTTATTTTCCTTGTTATATGCTCCCTGAGCTTGGCAACAGCCCTTTCTACTTTCTGTTGCCTGAGCCATTGTGTTAAAAGGTGTTGTGCTCTGGAGTTATCAAAAAACATTTGCTTAACAGTCTATCTAAGCTCATGCTTCTTATCGAGGTAGTCATTTATTTTCTCTTTAGCACTCTGCAACTGCACCTCTTCTTGTTCTTTGAGATTCCCCCATTCTGGAATACTTTAACCTTTGTCAGTCCGTTGTAAATAATTCTGGTCATTTCTTAACCATATCTCTTTTTCCATTATTTCCATCCCATTTTACTCCAGAATAATTTCCACTACTCATTCCTTAAATTCCTTTCTTTTAAACAAGTGTGGAAGTGCCAGTGTTTCATTCTCATTTCATTACCCTGCATTTTTGTTTAGTTATTATTGGTGCAGGATCTGAAATGAAAATTGGATGCCTATTGAAACTTTCAATTAAATGCACATGTTCCTGTGAAATAATTTTTATCTAGCCTGTCCCATTGTTTGCACCAATGGGAATGATATGTAAATTCTATCCAAACTCTTACTACTAAATTCAGGTCTTCCATATCAAATATTTTTATAAATTTCTTCAAAAATGTGCCCTTTTATATTTCCTTTGTAGCCCCCCCCCCCCCCAGGTACATATTCACTGTAGCAAATGAAATTCCATTTACCACCAATAAGTAGTATTCCCTGCTAAGTGTTGATTATTTCTCCCTGAATTTTCTTAAGCTCCATTGTAGCATTAGTGGAATGCCAAGTACATGCTTGTGTAATCCTCCTCCTTGCCAGTAGCTCATTAGTACTACAAATCTACAATTGTTATCTTTTTTTTTTTTCAGTCTTCTATCACTATTGGAGCACCTCCCGCAATAAATAGAAGTACTCCCATTTTCTGTTGTCTCAGCTAGTCCACTGAATAACCTTCCTGAAATCCTTTCTTTATCAAATTCACATGGTCAATATGGAAAGTGTTGTCATTATGGTAAAACATTATTATTCCTACCTGGTATGTGTAACAGCTTTTTTTAATGTTTAGTTTTAACTGTCGTGTTACATGCATACACTAACGTTTGCCAGTTATTTTTTTTGTACGAGAAACATCTTTATTCAGTTATCACTTATGATGATAAATATTATATAAAGTAAAATATTTTTCCCCAAGTCAGTAATGAAATAAGTAAGGGCATAGCAAAATTAATTTAAAATGGGTGGCGAAAGCCAAACACACTCTGGCTAGGCTTATAAATGCCCTAGGGCAGATAGCCTAGTATGAACCTATGAACCTAAATGTTTGCTATAATGCAAAAAAGAAAAGTGTCCTTTTTATTAATGCAAGGTTTTGAAATATTTACTTTTAAAGCAAGGGTTAACTTAATACAAGGTTTGAAATAAATATTCTCTTTCTGAAAAGCAGAAATGTAACTGCAAGGCTTGAACTGCAGAGTTAAAAATAAATACAGAAAATATGACTACCTTGGCAACAAGTCCAACATCTGCTAGAGAAATTTCTAAGGAGATACGAAACCTGCTTAGTTTAGCTTGTCTGTGAATATATGTGGTTTAGATTGGTTCATGGAAAGAAGAACTTGTCTAGTTTAATTTCTTTGTGAAGACGTGGTTGTGAGTTAGGCTTAAACTGATACAGTAAAATGGCATCCTGTTATGACTGACTGATGTCCATGTTGTGACAGAAGTCTAGTATGTAAGCTCTACAATAACATATGTCCTATCATGTCAAAGGATATGCTTGATTTTGGTGTCGCTGGTCCTTCAGATTCAAAACAGTTAAATGTACCTTCTGCAGTCATGCCTTTGTCAGATGCAATGCAGACTGTTGAAGATTTTCTTCAACTTCTTAAGGCTTCACCTAAATCTCGTATAGTACAAATGTATAATAGTTATTGTCAGGAATGGAATAGACTACATGGAAATGTTATTCATAGGAAAAATCTTGCAAATGCACAAGAAGAAAATTCTGACATAGTAAAGTGTATTATAACCTTTTAAAAAAACGTTTTAACAGCTTTTCATAATTTGCCTAGGGACAGTAGTAAGGGACAGGAATGCCATCTAGAGCCAGAGGCTCAACATAGCATTTAGACTTGCAGAATTAAATCTATGGTTTAAAACAAGAATCTGATAGAGCCCAACAAGATTTACTAAGGGCACAAACTACAGAGGTTAATCTAACAAGACAATTGGAGAAAGCCCAACAAGATTTAGAAGGGGTACAAAATGCACCTTTTGACATTGGACAGGGAGCAGCGGAAATGGCAGTTATTTCTCCTGCTGATATTTATCAGCAGTCTTGTTTATTGCAGACTCTGCCTCAGTGGCAAGACAAAAAAGGAATTTTTTTTTTCAATATGTTGGAATTTGAAGAATGGTTGACATACACTGTGGAGTCTACTTGGAATTATGTTTTATGTAGATTTTTTTTTTGCATTTATTCCCAAATGTTTAAAGTTATATATAGAAGCAGTAAAATGTTTTACAACCTGTCAGTATTTACAATGACTACCTATGTGGTAAATTCTTTACGCTTGCACACGGTAGTTTGGCCAGAAGGGGATTCGTCGACAGTGTTGGCAAACCTCTAAAACCTGCTCCAGTACTACGGGAGTTATGAGCATTGATTACCCAAAATGATTTACAGGGAAAGTTTAGTATTGTCAAAATCAAAGCACATCAAAAATCTAACGGAGAAGAGGCTAGAGTAAATGCTTTGGTGGATGCCAAAGCAAAGCAAGCAGCTGAAACAGGCGAGTGGCTAGACCCACGTGAGTGTTTTAAATATGCAGGCAAGGTAATGTCAGTTAAAAACACTACACATGTAGAAATACAGGATTTGGCAACCCTTCAAAAAACAAAAGGGATTCCTGAAGAATTGGACGGGTGTATGTGGGAAGGGGATGCCAAAAAGGGAATTTTTGTCTGTCCAATGCCAGATGGGAAAAAATACCATGTATCCTGGGAGATCTAGCTAGACAGTTAGTCGAATATAATCACATAGGTACAGAGTAGTTGTGGAGTATAGTCAAACAGAAGATGTGGAATCCATGTCTAAAAAATCTGTGTAAGACAGTTTGAGGGATGCTTGGTTTGTCTACAAGCTAATGCAAATATAAAGAAACCTCAATTGCATAGAGTACCAGTGGCAGATGGGCCATGGTACGCTGTCCAGGTGGACTATGCAGGGCCCCTCCCAGCTGCAAAAGGGGGATACATATATCTGTTAGTGGTGGTTGATGTGTTTTCAAAGTGGGTAAAAGTAATTCCCACCAAGAGTTTGACCGCTAAAACCATGGCAGAAGCATTATGGAAAAACGTTTTTGTTCACTGGGGATGGCCTCTGGTCATAGAATAAGATAATGGACCTCAGTTTACAAGCCAAATAATGTGGCATTTGTACAAGTTGTTGGGGGATTCAGCACAGGTTTCATGTTCCATATCATCCTTGTTGAAAGGATGAATTGGACAATCAAAGAAAGGTTAAAAAAGGCATGTTTGGAAAAAGGCAAGGATTGGGCAAGATATTTGCCAGGCATTCTTTTAGGCATTAGGGCTACACCTAACAGTAAAACAGAAATTTCACCTTTTGAGGTGATGACAGGGAGGAAAATGCCCCTCGCACTTCCTTATGACCCAGAAACGTGGATAATCAACTGTTACTGACAGCAGTAGAACACCAAAAATGGTTGAAAGATATGCAGGAGGTATGTGACAATCTAGCCAGAGAACAGGCTTACTGCCTGTGGAGGGGAATGCCAGAGCTTCCCATGAAAATGAAACTACAGTGCAGAGATGAGGTGCTTATAAAAAAAACTTCCAAAAAGGGGGACCTTGGGATACTAATTAGCAGGGTCCCTATGAGGTGACAGAACAGATAGGGCCGTTAGTATACAGAGTACAGAAGATAAACAAGGAAAAGCTAAACAGTAGGAAACGGGACATCCCAAGCCAAAGCAGCACGCCATGTTGGTTCATAGAGATCCGTGTACGTTATTAAGTCAAACCGTATCCGGAGGAAACGGGACATCCAAGCCAAAGCAGCACGCCATGTTGGTTCATAGAGATCAGTGTAAGTTAATAAAATTCAAACAGTGTCAGGAAAGCAACAGTCTGTTTAAATTAATTTCTAGATGCTAATATACCCATTTGGAAGAAAGCCAGAAAAAACTAAACCTCACACATGGAGATGCAAGCTTTGGGGGTGAATGTTGATACTCATGTGCATTTTGATACTATTGTATATATTATTTATAATAGGAATATATGGACAGGGCAAGGCAATCCAAAAAACAAACGTAAATACAAAAGAAAATGAAAATTAAAAAGTTGCAAAGAAAAAATGGGGAGAGATACTCTGGTATAATAGATTACGACAACAGGGACATCATGACTAGATACCTGATTTCAGTACATTTTTAGCCGTGCAAAATTTGTTGACAAAGGCACATAAGTCATATTGTTGGGTTTGTAGCCACAGTCCTTACAGAGGGAAAATACCATTACATGCAGTCCCTGTAGAGATTACAGATGCAGGATTTATGTTTAAAGGGTCTTAAAAAATAGAGTCGTAAGACAATCGGCCATCAAAGATTTACAGTTGATGGAAGCAGAAAGAGGGATACTCTGTTAACGAAGAAGGGGTATTAAGTACAGAGGGTCACATTTTCCTGTAGATTGCATTTTTCTTTGGCTTAATTAAAAATGGGAGAACTGATAGATATTATATAAAGTAAAATATTTTTCCCCCAGAGCAATAATAAGAAATGTTTGCTATAATGTAAAAAGAAAAGTATGCTTTTTATTAACGCAGTGTTTTGAAATATTTACTTTTAAAGCAAGGGTTAACTTATTACAAGGTTTGAAATAAATATTCTTTCTAAAGAGCAGAAATGTAACTGCAAGGCTTGAACTGCAAAGTTAAAAATAAATGCGGAAAGTATGACTACCTTGATAATAAGTCCGACATCTGCTAGAGAAATTTCTAAGGAAATATGAAACATGCTTACTTTAGCTTGTCTGTGAATATATGTGTTTTAGATTGGTTCATGGAAAGAAGAACTTGTCTACTTTAGCTTGTTTGTGAAGGCGTGGTTGTGGGCTTAGACTTAAACTGTTAACAGTAAAATGGCATCCTGTTATGACTGAAACATACAGAGAGAGAGAGAGAGAGACCTTTGATATTTTTAACCTGGACTTTTTTGTGAGCCTTCAGATGTAGGAATGAAAGAAATAAAATACAGACACTTCAACTGACTCAAAGATGACATGTAACAAGAATCTGTTATGCAAACCTCAAAGACACTAGGAAATAACATCTGCCCTATCAAAAAAGAATATATAAGCTGAACATTGCTTGCTTTTCTTTAGAGCCGTCTTGATCAAGTGTGCATTGATCCTGGGCACGACACATTTCATGAGAAGCTAAGACTTTTTTTCCTAGCTATCTTATAATAGAATTGAAATAACTCAGTGTAACTGCTCGGATAGATTTAGTCTCAAATAATAAACCATAACGGGATACAGCAGTATGTTGCAAGTCTATAAATAATTTATCATATGACATAAGCAGTCATACATTTATGTAAATGAAACAGGCCATACTGACGTATTTTTAGTTGCAAACATTGTACATCCCTTATCTATCCCATCATTGACAGTCGAACATTACATAGCTCATTCAAATCCTGCTTTCTTTAAAACCTCATTCCTACACAGTATTATTCTGACTGTATTGTTTCCACAATAGGAGGTTGGTATTTACCTTACAAACGTAAGGTGCAGGGTTTGATTCTCACATAGGGTAATTGGCTAGGCTTAAAATGTCCCATAAGAGCAGTTAACCTAGTACTAATCTATGAACAATTCCCATTTTTTGTAGTTAATTTGCACCTACCCTTATCTAAAGATCCCATTTCCAGTTTTATCTCTATTACTATATTCACTACTACTAGTACAGTTGGTTTAGACTTTGATTTCCATTTTCTAGTCCTGCTTTTATGGCAGCCACCATAATTAGACTCTGCAAGGCCTTAATTCAGTGTCTTGGCTCAAAAAATAATTTCTTTAGTTATATCAATTTGCTCGCCCAGTATTTCTGACAGAGTAGTCAGGCAGGGAGTTTTTAAAGTCTCCCAACTCATTACATTCTCAAAAAATGTGATCCCAGTTACCTTTTGTCTTCCGCATCACATATCCAGCATTTGCTGTATGTCAGGAAAAATTCTTTGGAGCCTACTTTGGGTATAAAATAGCTATGTAAACACTTACAAGCAAAGATCCTAAATCTACTAGACTTTGTTGCATATTTGGGTGGCATGTATATATTCCCCCATTGTTTCTTTGTGAATTGCATATACAGTCTCCTCCCAGTCCTTTTTAAGCTCCTCTGTTTCTTAGTTATGCAATATTTATAGGCTTTACTAATTACCCCTTTTTAAACTGCAGCTTCTGTTCTAGATGAGGATCTTTCCTGTGGAGCTATAAGATACAGTGAGTTTGACCCTTTTAAAGGGAAATTAAGCAGTTCAGTGAAAGTCTAAAAATAAAGTAGATAATGGAGTTTATAACTGTGGGAAGTGAAGTTATACAAATAGCTGCCTAACCAGCAGCTTTAATGCAGTACACATCATTTGCAAATGCCGTCTTACCTCTCCAGATGTCCTTTGAAAGACTGTCCTTGTAAGATTCTTGCACCGGTGAGCTTCTTTGCAGAAAAGTAAACATTATGAAAATCAGTTTTTGTGGGACATAAATCATATGCGTTTTTGTGACTGCTTCATCATGCGTAGCAGTGTGATGACATAATTTCGGTGACAGAGGTAGATGTGGTCGACAAAAAATGGAAATACATAAAATAAGACTAATTATTAGATAGATAGAGCATTACTAGGCTAACTGCCCTCATAGACCATTTTGAGCCTAGCTAATTATCCCCAGTGAGAATCAAACCCTGCACTTTGTGTTTCTAAGGTAAGCAACTTAACCATTACGCCACCCTCCCACCTACATCCTATATCAACTGCTTCAAATTTGTTCATTAAATATTACTTAGCCTTGTCTTTTCTGTTTGTTTTTTTTTTTTTGGTTCTTTTGTGCATATTTCATTTGCTGTCAGAGTAAGGGTCTGTGACACTGGATCGAATAGATAAAATATTGAACTGCTGTAACACCGAAAATGCCACACCGAGATCGCGCTGCAGTGAGGAAAGGGCAAATTTCACGATTTTCACTGTACCGTGATCTCACAAAACAGATTTTGTTTGAATTGGCACAACCAAACATGGCACACTCATACAATACGCAGATGACTCGACCATCATCTGCTCAGCCCAGTCCCTACCCAAACTGCAAAAAGTCACACAGGAAGCCTTTTCCTCTATTGAAACATGGTTATCCAATGCCCAATTAATACTCAACCCAAACAAAACTAAACTACTCCTCTTCCAACCCACCAAACATACTCAAAACAACTCTCACTTTAACATCACAGCAAAAGACAATGCCACTATATACCCAACTGAACACACCAAATTGCTAGGAGTGGAAATTGTCAGTAAACTAAAATTTGACATTCACATATTCATGACCATAAAAAAGTCCACAAAAAACTAGGAGCGTTATACAGAAATGAGCAATTTCTTACCAAAGCAGCAAAGATTTCAACAGCAAATTCCCACCTTATGTCCACCCTACTTTATGCCTCTCCAATATATACCAACCTAAGGCAATGTGATCTAAACAAGCTAGAGACCTGCTACAACAAAATCGCCAAATTCGCCACAGGGGCATCCTACCATAGTCACCACTGTCTCTCACTTGCTGAACTGGGCTGGCTTGAACTCCCTCACCTCCTTCAGTGGTATCAACTGTCACTCGCCCACAAACTAGTAAACCATCCACTAAATGTCCCATCCCTCCAGAATCTACTCCAACCCTATCGCACCACCAGATCACTAAGATCCAGTAACAAAAATCACTTGCAGATCACTAAAGCCAATAACTCTGCTGGTGAAGCACTATTCTCTTGCGCCATAGCCAAATTATGGAACTCACTCCCACCCACAATTGCCTCCGTACCATCATGCACCCACTTCAAAACTTTACTAAAAGCGCACCTAAAAACATGCTGGCTATGCCCTTGCAACTCCCACTCTAATATCATCCACCCCATCCAACCACTACCTTTCCCTCCACTCGACTAACTGCCTTGATTATAGCAAGCTCAGATGCTCATAAGCCTAGTACTTATTATACAGCAGGAACTTCTCATTGTAACATTTGTTAATGTCTGTTATGTACTTCACAGATAAAGATTCTAGTTGTCTACTGATGTACTATGTTCTTCATCTGTAAATATGTTGTAAGTAATTGCTATGTTAAATTGTTAATCGCTATGTAATCCAATGTAACTACTGTCTGTTTATTTTACTGTGGAGCTTTTCTCCCCGGGCCTCCGCTGAAAATGGACCTACGTCCAGTCGGACACTCCCGGTCAACACATTTAAATAAATAAACAATACCAACTTCAACCCTGTAAAGCAGCCTTTATTAAACAAGCCAGTTCCATCTTACTAAGGATATCAAATGCAAACAACCACAAAGTAATTATTACTTTTCTCTCTGCTTTGTTTTAGTTTTTCTTATTGCTTTTGTGGGGGAGCAAGCCCCCCTGCACCCCCTTGTGGGGGCGATGCCCCCCCCCCACCAGCTACTTCAATATACCAACTCCGAGATCTTACTACATTGAGGAAGAGGGTAAGCAAAACTAACCTGCTCCTGTCTTTCTGTGCTGTTTAAGATTCTTACTGTATACATTTCCACACTTTAATTCAGGATTTGTTTCTCCTACTTGATTTTTCATTCCCCTGTCCTGTTACCATCCGTTGCTATATTTCAGATAGAATGCCACTCCTGTGCTGCCTACTTGCCATGCCTGTGCAGTTTGCCACAGGAATGAATATTCATGCAGATTCAGCAGCCCGCCAGGAATTGTCGGCCTGGAGGGGTGGTTAGGGCTGGATTTGCTACTGTGCATCCTGCGAGGTACTGTTCTAATACAAAACCGACGTGGATTTAAAAAAAAAATTTTTTTTTATCTTATTGAGGAATAAATCTGGGAAAATGTAACGTGGGTTCGAATAGAGAGGGAGAAGCAAATACAAGCAAGATCAGCCTGTGAGTTCCTAGTGTGTGCATGTAAGCTCTAAGGCTGGTACCTGTATTCAAAAGAAGTGTCTTGTACAATATCTGGGAGTAATGCCTTTTTAGCAGAGTGGTTTCTTCTATACTGACATTGAATGCAAATGGCCTTATAGGTATAAGTAAAAAGTCAGAGTACTGAATTAAATTTAAAAGTGTAGAGTGCAAATAAAGGTGCAGGAGACACTTATTTAGATAGAAATGAGTATGTGAATTTGACAAAGGAGTTCGGGGGGGAGGGACTTTAAGCAAAACATCAGGGACAAAGAAAAAGGAGAATAATAATACTGATTGCCCCAATAGCAATAAAAGAGGAACAAAGGGCAACAATGGCAATTTGTGATAACAAGGGATTATGGGAGAAGAACAATGACTTGTATTTTATTCTGTTTAAAACTACTGTAATGGATCATGGAGAAATTTTAGGACAGGAGCCGGAAATATGTGCGAGTTGGGAGTGGAAGCTGATTTGAGGCAGTGAGAATGTGTCTGGGGAGTCTACAAAGGCAAAGTATGCATCAGATTTCTGAAAAAAAATACTTGAGAATGTTTTTGAATTCAGTAGCAAAAACTCAGAATTTACATATACCCCAAGGCTGAATAACTGAGTTAAATTAAGTAGAAATGACATTTCACAGGAGCATGTGCATTTAATTGAAATTGATGAGACCCATTCAATAACTGTAACAAACAAAATAATAAACCAGTCCTCCATTGAGCGAATAAAACCAGCTCACACGTACAAATATATTAAAATAAACTGTTAAAGGAGAGGCATTAAACACGGCAAAATACTTTTAATAAAAAATGTAAGCGCTTTCTCTTACTATTTGTAAAGCATTGTACAACATTTATTAAAAACGGTGTGTAGCGCAAAACATTCATTAAACTAAGGTCCATCTAATGCCACTATTCATTGTCATGTCAAAAATAAGTGATGCACTTTATACCTAAAAGCATCTTGATCCTACAAAATTCACTTGTATTCAAAAACAATAGGTTCATAGGTAGGTACTAGGCTATCTGCCCGAAGGCATTTATAAGCCTAGCCAGAGTGTGTCGGCTTTCACCGCCCCATTGATTAATTAATTGAGTCTCTGTCAAGCAGAGCCAGTGAAGTGATCCCAGGGGTGTATTTTCTGTTACCCATCCACTCGTCAAAGTTTCTGTCGAAGAGTGTTAGTGAGGGGCTCTGCCTAATGTAGTTAGGAATTTTGTTCCAAAGCATGGGGGAATCTCTGTGGCAGGAATCTATCCCTCCAGCATGTTCTATTTATTGTTGTGGCGAGGTTTAGCTCACAAGAGCGCGTGGCTCGCAGTGACTTGGATTTCTTTAGGTGGAGCATATCATTCAATTCTGAGTTTGACATGGCTTTGTAAGTCAGACAGAGATCACCTCTAAGTAAGCGATATGCCACTGAGTACAGCCGGAGTTTTTTCAGTCGGGCTGCATAGGACATATAAAATTTCTATATTTACCTAGCCGTCTTAATATAAAGATTTCTATCGCAGTGGACATCATTCTAAGAGTGTATCGAAATCACTACTTAATTCTCAGTGTAACGATAAACCAACTAAAGCACAAGCCCATAACCTAAAAGAGGTCACATGATTCAACCCTTAAAGGTAAAGCTTCAGTAATGTACTTAGTGAAGACTGTTGTTGTATCTTTCAGCTTTTCCCGGTTAGGGGTCATCACAGCGGAACTCCAGTCCGCTAATGATTGGCAGTAGATTTTTACGTACCGAGTTGCCAGCCCTGATGCACAACCTTCAACGAAGGTACGCCCATTCACGCATGTCTCCACACAGAATTAGCTGAGAATCGAACAGGACAACGTCTTACTGTGAGGCGACAAAACGCTACCGCAGCACCACCACCACCGCAGTTACTTAGTGAAGACTATACATTGCTAAAACGTACTACTTATGAGGTAAAGGACTATCCTTAAGGAAGGGTTTCAGTGAAATTGCATCATTTAACCCATAGAATTTGTCAGCCTGAAATGTAACAATCCATTTTATTTCTTCCTTTTCTGTTTTATTTTTATGATCTCTAGACCTAATACCCTTCTAAACTGTTTGCAAAACCAGAAATCTAAAGCTGTTGTCTTTGCATGCTTTTAAAATGCGTTTTGTCAAAGCATTTCTTTCGTTACCCCCTATTAAAGGTATATAAATGTTCATGTACGCGTTCCCTGACCATACAATTAGCTTTCCCAGTGTAGAACATAGGACATTTTTTTTTTTATGCAGCCAAATACACTAAATCTTTGGTCGAGCAATCGGTTTAATGAATGTATTGCACTACACATGCTATGTGTTTTTAATAAATGTATAACAGTTTGCAAGTAGTATTGTTACATAAGTGATGTATTGTGCTAGGAGCATGTGTTTGAATGTGCAGCTTTGATTGGCTCTCTAATATTTTAAATGTTTGGAATTAAAAAGATACATTATCTGATGAAATGTTAAGAAAGACGCAAAAGCGCTTATGTTTTTTAACTCTTTTGCCATGTTTACCTCCTCTCCGTTTTATAAGTTTTTGTTGCTAATGTTGATAATAAGATAAAGATGCACATTGATTATGTAAACAGAACACATTTTTCACTGCCCTTCTTATTTGTTAAAAATTTAATTTAAGGAATGAATAGTGGGTATGATTCAAGAGTTATTAGAGAAGATGGAAATTACTGCAGAAGGGATAGCTAGTGAGTGGGATAAAATGAAAATTGACTTTAAAAGTGAGTTTGAGATGTTAGAGTGAAAAGTGCTAAAATACAAGTCTCAGAAATGTCAGAATGAATTTTTGTATTTCAAAATTATTCATTGGTAAGCTAGACAAGAAGACTTGTTTGTATTCTACGAGACATAGGCATGACAAGCTGCATGTTGCAAGTTTAGGTGACACTTATAGTGCTATAGAGCACTGAATACCTAGAAGAAGCAGTTAAAAACATAAAGAATGTGTCTTTGTAGTTTGATCTTGTCTAATTACAAGTTCTGTAATGAATGCAGCATTGTTTGTGTAAAGGAAAATTACTGTAGTCATGAGAACATTCCTAAGTATAGTAAGTATCAGCAGTTTCTGAATGATTGTATTATTTTGCTCTCAGTCGAGAATATGAATTATGATTGGAAGAAATATTCTGGAAGGTACCATGTGGGTTATGCAGTGCAGTGTTTCTTGCACTTGAGTATGCTATGTTATGGGTAGATAGGATTTTAGAGTTTGGTTTTGTATGTTTTTATTTTGTGTAATCTCAGCTTGCTGACATTGTATTCTGAAGACTAAATGTCTTGCCATAAAATGCTTTCACGTCTCAGTGAGTTTACTGAAGATGGACAGTAACAAGGGACCCTTGAAGTGAGCGAATATGGAAAAGAAGGCATAGAAAGCCTTTGGAAATGTTGACAATGGTTAAAATATGGCAGAAGAAGGGGACTCCTTGAAAAAGAAGAGTAATTGCAAAGTGCTGAATAGGGAAAATAACAGGATGTTTGGACAGTATGCGTAGGTTTAGAAAGGCTGCTGTGTAACTTATTTTTGCTAACATTAGAACACAACAACTTTTAACACATAGTAGAAAGTAGAGCTTTAGGTACATTTAGGGAGGCTAAGGCAATAAATAATGAGACTGGTTGTATTTTAGAAAATGTTGTATACATTTTGTATAAAGCAGAGGAATGGGGAGATTAGAAAAGTTACAAATGGGAAAAATTATGGAATGTGCTTGTGCCAAGGTTGAAGGATTATGAGACTTAAAATTAATAGTAAGAAAGAGAAAAAAGTTGTAATGTGTAAGCAATCAACAGGGAAGTCTTCTGGAACAGGTAATGATTGTCATTTGGAAGTTAAGATGGAAGTGAGCAAGATCGAAAAGGTGGGGGGCTGTTGACATCTTGGAAGAAATCCATGGTGGCAGAATTACTGAAAGAGGGTAAAAAGACCCTTCTGATCTGGCTTCATATTAGACCCATTTTGATTTTAAACCATGGTTGTGAAGTGTTTGCTGTAATAGATCAGAAAATGGCAAAGGTGTTACAAAGTTGATAGATATGGGTCATTATAGTTTTGTACAGAGGGAAGCAGACATTTGAAAATCTTGATAAAGCAATGGTTATCCTGAGGGAATCCCGTAGTAAGAAGGCTTTGCTATTGTTGGTGAGTCTTGGTCCAGTGAAAGTATTCAGTAGGGTCAGCAGAGATTTTAAAGTTGAGCAATGGTATCATTTGTGTTCCCTAGCAAAATAATGGGGTTAATAAGGAAAACAGAGTTGGAGGCAAGAATTAAAGTGAGAGGACTCCTCTCTAACAAGCTGTGCTATGTGTAGTGTGTTTACAACTATTAGCATAGAAAATAACAGATTTACAGGTTTTAAAGGTATGACTGGTGTGGTGGTCAAGAAATGTTAACCTTATTTGCAGGTGATGTTTTGCATTTTGTGAGTCCAGAAAAGGATATTTCCTTGTTGTGGAACATTTTGAGGCCATTTAAGGTCTTCGCAGAATATAAAATAAAATAAATGAAGATAAAATATATAGCAGTAAGCTGTGTACCCAACACTTGATTTGATTTAGCAGAACCCATACTTTGGGACATAAGATGATGTATTTAGGTGTATGGGTTAAAAAGGATTGTGTTGTGGCAGCTAAGGATATTTGGGAAGAGGCTAGACAGAAGATAATACAAAATTAAGAAACTGTAAGGTCTCTGTTATGAATGTGGATAATAATGTATACAAGCAGTGAAAATGTTTTCAGTCCCTTTAGTTCTGTATACAGGTCAGGCATAGTTTTATCAACTAGAGGAGACGTTGTTGTCAACGGTTAATTTAAGAGTTGAATGTATTTAACAACTTAATATAATAGTAAGTGGAATAAGCCGATTCTCCTTAAAACAAACTTGTTTAGTAGGTTACCTAATTTGAATGGGTACTTCAGGCTCAAATACATAACTAATCAAAGCAGAAAAGCTTGATGATGAAATGGCGGAGGGGGTGGTGGTGGTGAAGAGAGAGAGAGGGTCTAGATGTTTGAGTACGAGTTCTCAAGGAGAGCTGTAGCGAACCACTGTGCAAAATGTACACAACTGATGTTGAAGATGAGGGTTGACGTAATGGCTGTGCATGTCATAGACACATGGCACAGGGTTTGGTTCTCTCCTTTTGGCCACAGTCCAGATGGTGACTAACCATGTAATAGTCTGCAAAATGATTGCCTAGTATGGACCCATGAACCTATAAAATATTCTAAGACTGAAGCCAGTGTAGGGAATAACAGAAGATTTTACTGATATGGGTGTCTGCATGCAAGGTACAGGAAACAGATGAGTGAGGGGGCTGGAACTTACCGAAGGAAATCTGCAAAGGAACCAGTGTAACTCGAGAGAAATGTAATAGTGAGGGGTGTAGCTAAGCAGGGGGTTTCGACTGCAGGTTAGAGATTGCCTTCCCTGTCATGGATTGATAGCAGTATAGGCAAAAAGAGAGAGATGTGGGCATGCTAATTGAAAAAAACAACTTTGCTAAAGTTTTTGTTGAATCAAGAATAGAAAGTACTGTTAATAAAGAGAAAATGAGTGCCATACACAGTAGTTTAGCTTGGCTATAATCATCAGAGTAGGTTAGAAGAAACTGTAGAAAGAATAGAAAGACCGATTAGAAAGGGACAGTGAGAAGAAAGCTGTAAGGCTCCCAAGCGAGCAACAAAAGTCTAGAAGATTTTCCTCTGGTAGTTAGTAAATACTGGGGTGCTCCGGTTTCCTCCCACATCCCAAAGACATGCAGTAGGTGGATTGGACACTCTCTAAATTGGCCCTAGGTGTGTGTGTGCGCATGTGTGTGCCTTCTGTGTAAGGTTGGGTGCCGGGCTGGCAACTCGACACCGTAAAACTCCACTGCCAATCATGAGCGGACAGATGATCTGCTGTGGTGACCCCTAACCAGGAAAAGCCGAAAGAAGAAGAAGTTAGTAAATACTGGAAATGTGGTGTGGAGAGAGAGAAAATGGAAATTGTGTAAATCTTGGTAAAGTAATGAATTGGACTTGGGGAAACGAATGGTACTAACTGAAGAAAATATTCTTTTAAGCTGGGATATAGAATCTGAGTTGCCTAGACATAGTAAGGCCTCTTATTTAATTCTGGTGGCTGCCAAAAAGCAGTTACTAGAAAATGCAAGTCAATTTAAACCAGCTGTAATGGAAGTACTGAATACTGTAAAGGAAATAAAAATAATTTGAAGTGGGATCTTTAGAAGAAAAAGGTGCAGAATTCATAGAAATAAATGGAATTTCTGGGAGCAAGCCTTGTACAGTAATTGTCTAGAGAAGGGGTGAACTAATAAGGGAAGGCAGGAAATGTGAAATAAAGCAGTTAGAAAACATATATGTATACTATGCATAATGATAACAAAAACTGTTAATCTGATGTAAATTTTCATTAATTTCTCAACAATTGGGTTCAGATCAGACTCTGACATTATTTTCAGCCCATAGCCACTTAAACTCTTGAGCTCCTTCCTTACCCATAATGCTCTATCCCCTAGCATACTTAAAATGTTGTTTGCTGCCTTCGCATTCTAAAATGGTCACTGAGCTCTCAAGCCTAGTGTTCAAAAGACAGAGATAAGTTATCCGATTGCCGTATAATTTTACTATCTTATCTCATTTTATAGCTTATATATTTCCTCCCTACCTACACGTTAGTGTAATTTTCTTACCATTGTTTGTAAACTTTTCCTGCTATGCCTTTTACACACCTAGTGTATTCTTCAATGCCATTGTTGGTATCTCCTTTCCTCTTTCTGTTTAAAAATAAATAAATAAAAATAATAAAAAAAAATATTTTTTCCCTCATTCAAGAATTGTTTCTTAATGTTTGAAAAAACATCTGGTTTTAAAAAGTGCCTGAAGTGTAGTCATAACTTTCTGATGCACATGCCTTGTGCGTTTATTGTCTAGGCCCTGAGCACCTTCAGAAAGATTGTGACATCTGCAAATCTTTTAATCCTCTGTCTATTGTAGACTGTAAGAACAAGCTTATTTTGAAAGGCTTGCTTCCATCTACCTTTTCAGAGGTTTAACTGGGGCTCAGCCCCACAAACCTATGACAAAGGAACAGTCTAGAAAGCCTTCAGATCAGTCAGGCTCCTCCACCCCTTCCTTACATCCGATGGTGGAGCCTCCAAGTAAGAAATGCAAAAAGTCCGATGGTGTAGCCTCCAAGTAAGAAATGCAAAAAGTTCGATCTGAAGTCTGCTCCTTCACTGAAGTCTTTATCGGACACCAAATCGGATTTGAAGGTCATTGTATCTTTGGCTCCAATATATTCTTTTGAGTGCATCGGCTCTGGGCTTATCACAGCCAGACGACTCTTGGAGCCGAAGCATCCCTGTTGGATCCAAGGCATTACTCTACTCTGAAGTTGTTGGAGCCATTCTCTGCCCCTCTGAGCTTCGGCGTTGGACATCTCAGGTGGACTACCTTCAGAGCAGAGGGAGTTGATGGGGCTGAAGTGTGGCTTCTCGGCTCTGTCCTCTTCCTTCTCCCTGGAGCGTTCTGCTTTTGAGGTAGTGGAGTGTGAGTTCTGCTTATGCAGGATGGATGATTCCCTCCTCCTCGGATCTCCCTTCTGGATTCTGTATGTCTCTTTGCCTAGAGCCTCATCACTCTACCGGTAGTGGTAGCCAGACCAAAGTAGCCAGGCTACCCAGCTGGATATTACCAATTATTTTGACACTTCTCCAGAACACCCCACTGAAGAAGTCCCTAGGAAGAGGAAGTTCAAGACAAGGCACATAGGCTCCTCTCAGAAGTCTGTCACCGAAGACACCTGTTTTGATGAAGGGGAAGGGTCCCCAAGATCACCACTGGATGACTTCTCATTCATTTGGAGATATCCTAGAGATCCTTAAGCAAAGGTGTGGTTGGTTTATCGATTCCTCTTCCCAAGAGGAATCTGTATTCCTGGAAGAGGCAGTCAGGGGTTGTTTATCTGTACACCAGAGAGCCTGGCCAGGTATTACAGAAGATACATGTGTGCAGGGGATTATTTTCAGAGGTTATACAATCCCCCCCCCCCCCAAACAGTAAACAAAATTCCTGATGATCCATCCAGTAAGAGGAAAGCAGCAGGTCTAGAAATAAAAAGCTGCTAGAAAAAGAGTCCTCTGAGAGGCCCCCCCCAGACCAGAAAGAATGTACTCCAGATTCTTTTTAGTGCCAGAGAAAACAGAGGACTGGAGACCAATTTTGGATCTCCGCAGTCTGAACAAATTGGTTCAGTATACAAAGTTCTGGATGGTCACGGTTCAGTTCATTTTGCCTTTCCTCCACAAGGGTGACTGGGTGTGTTCATTAGATCTTTAGGATGCATACTATCAACATGAAAATGAACAGGTGATCCAGGAAATACCTACTTTTCCAGCAGGGAGCCAGTCATTGCTAATTAAGAGTTCTGCCGTTTGGCCTCACCACAGCCCTCAGGGTGTTCCCCAAATGCATGGCAGTGGTAGCAGCTCTCTTCAGACTGCAGGGATTCAGAGTATTTCCATACTTGGATGACTGGCTGGTAACCGCTCTGACTGATCAGGCATCTACTGATAAAAGCCAGATGCCAGATACTCCAGACTTGCTCCTTTCTGGGGGGTTTCCCTGGATTACAACAAATCAGAATCCAATATCAGCCATTCTATTAATCTGCCAGTTTTCTTTCCAGATTGTACAAACAAAGGTGAGTGTATGTTGCAGTTACTGGACATTCATGGGCAATTAAGTTTTTACTTGCATAGAATGAAAAACCTCAGAAAAACAGACCAATTGTTTGTCTGCTTTGCAGATTCCAAATTAGGTACGCCGGTCAGAAAGGTAACCTTAACCAGATGGCTGACCAGTTGTATTTTCTTTGTCTACAACAAACTGGGCCTTTCCTTACCAAAACCTTTGAGAGACCATTCAATCAGGTCCTTGTTGACATCATCAGTATTTTTATCCAGGGCTTCCATGGACAATATATGTGCTGCTGCTTGGGCTAATCCTCCTACCTTTACTACTTATTACAAATTGGATCTGGTCTCGAGGCTGTGCTGAGGAATATCTTTGGAGTACTCCCAGGATTTCAGGTAGCTGGGGACTCTGTCCCGGTTGTTGAGGAATGAATGAAAATTAACAACAACAGGTAGTTATGTACTTAACTTTCCATCTGTGTTGTCCATTTTTATTCTTCAACTCCCCTCCCTCCAACTTCCTACCCTTGAACTAATGGCTTCTGGAAGAATGAGACGTTATGAGAGAACCTTGCTTCCTTATGCTGAGATCCAGTTATGAATTTCTATTAACAGGATTCTAGTATTTCTTTTGATACTATAAGCCAGCAAACAAGATCTGAGGTATGTTAAGGGATAGAGCATTATGGGTAAGGAAGGAGTTTGAGCGTTTTAAGTGACCACGAGCTGAAAATAATGGCAGAGTCTGATCCAGACCCATTTTTTGAGTAAGAATGAAAATAGACCACACAGATGGAATGTTATGGTAATAACACAACTTTTTTATGGTTTGTTTCCTTTTCTATTAATACATGTGAAGTGTTGTTGCATTTTAATTAGAAAGTGGAAGATTGCAGAAGAAAAAATTGGTATAATTCTCCCTCAAACTATAGTGAAATGAGCAATGTATCTTCTGTAGCGAAGTCTTCATTCAGTGTATTATTTTTGTCAAATACTTTTACTCAATGGACAGTAAGAATGTTCTGATAGCCTGGCCATTTATTTATTTATTCGTCTTTATTTTTTTTACCTGTGCACATATAATAAAGTGAATTGGATCTAGCGATGCAAGTATGTCACAAATAATACGCTTTTTTTGCCATTGCACAGGCTAATTGATCTTGTGTTAGCAAATTTTGTTCCTCGTTTATCAAAAACGAGCCTCAGTCAAAGATATTTCTAAATGGTTCCATATTGGCTTTTCTTTTAAAGAAAGGCGGCATCTAGACTGTCAGTTTGAAGGTAAGCAAAGAGAGTGGCAAAGAAACCATGTAGTCTCCATTGTTTGAAGAAGTTGTTTTAATATTCCTAAGAAAAGGATCCCAAGTATAATCTGCTAATAGTATTTTAAATAATGCAGTAAGGTGCAGCTGCCAAGCGTTATGAAATATTAGAAATGAACTTGTTAATGTAATTTCTCCACCTTTAGGATAATTTTAATCAATTTCTGGAGCTGTTTTGGAGCTAGCAAAGCAGAGTAGAGAATTTTGAGATGTACTCCCTTACCATCCAAATTACACTAAACCCCTTCATTGCACCATTCACTATATTTTGCTCAATGCCAAGCTCTCTGTAAGGCAAAATTTTCAATTTTAAGAAATGTATTTCTCCCAGTAAATGACATATAGTGGATTTCAAAGTGTACACACTCCCTGTTAAAATGACAGGTTTTTGTGATATAAAAAAACGAGACCTCATCATTTTAGCTTTTCTCACCTTTAATGTGACTTATAACCTGTACAGTTCAATTGAAAAACAAACAAATTTGTTAGGGGAAAAAATATAAAAAAACATACAGTACGCTGGTTGCACAAGTGCGCACACCCTTAAACTAATACTTTGTTGTGTGTGCACACCCTTAAACTAATACATTGTTGCGTGTGCACACCCTTAAACTAATATTTTGTTGAAGCACCTTTTGATTTAATTACAGCATTCAGTCTTGGGCACAAACCTGGCATCAATTTAGAGAGAGACTGTTTTAACTCCAAATGAAGTTCAGCTGTCCTAGTAGCATTTTCCTGAAATTTACTCAGTTGCCTGCTATACAGAAAAATTTCCACAGCATTTAATATACCATGGAACACAGTGAAGACAGTCGTCAAAAAGTGGAAAAAAATATGGGACAGTAGTGATGCTGCAAAGAACTGGACATCCCTCCAACATTGATGAAAAGACCAGACGAAAGCTTATCAGAGAGTCTGCCATGAGACCTACAGCAACACTGAAGGAGCTGCAGGAATTTCTGGCAAGTACTGGTTGTGTACTATCTTTGACAACAATGTCCCATATTCTCCATATGTCTGGACTATGGAGTAGGGTTGCAATACGGAAACCTTTTCTTACACCCAAAAAATCCAGGCCCAGCTAAAATACATAAAGTCTCCCAAAAGCATATGGGAAATTGTTATGGTTTCATGAGACCAAGGTTGAACTTTTTGGCCACAATTCCAAAAGGTATGTTTGGCGCAAAAACAACACTTCACATCAGCAAAAGAACACCATCCCCACGGTGAAGCATGGTGGTGGCAGTGTTTGGAGGTTGCCTTTCTTCAGCCGGAACTGGGGCTTTAGTCAAGGTGGAGGGGAATTATGAACAGTTCCAAATACCAGTCATTTTTGGCCCAAAACCTTCAGATGTCTGTTAGAAAGCTGAAGATGAAAAGGAATTTCACCTTTCAACACAACAGTGACCTCAAGCATACATCCAAATCAACAAAGGAATGGCTTCACCAGAAGAAAATTTAAAAGTTTTGGAATGGTCCAGCCAGAGCCCAGACCTAAATCCAATAGAAAATCTGCGGGGTAACCTGAAGAGGGCTGTGCACAAGAGATGCCCATGCAATCTGACAGATTTGGAGTGTTTTGCAAGGAAGAGTGGGCAAATATTGCCAAGTCAAGATGTGCCATAGTGATAGACTCCTACTTAAGAAGATGAAATGCTGTAATTAAATCAAAAGGTGCTTCAAAAAAGTATTTAGTTTAAGGGTATGCACACTTACTGCAACCAGCTTATTGTACGTTTTTTATTTTTTATATTTTTTCCCCTAACAGATTTGTTTGTTTTTCAATTGAATTGTTTAGGTCATAGGTCACATTTAAAGGATGGAAAAGTTTTGAAATGATTTATTGTGGTTTCATTTTTTTATATCACAAAAACCTGGCATTTTAACAGGGGTGTGTGCACTTTTTATATCTACTGTAATTCAGGGTCTCATATTTTCCTTACATTTTCTTCAGTTTATTTTATGTATATGAAGACTGAAATGGAATTGCCCTCTGAAGAAAAAAGAAATGCATCCTGAAGAGCACAGCTTCCATGGGACCTGATAGTATCCCAGGATGTATTCTGCACCATCTCCATCAAGAACTGACTTTGCCATTGAGCACCCTATTCAACCACAGCCTAAGTACAGGCTTCATTCCAGCGGAGTGGAGAACTGCAGTTGTCACCCCCTTGCACAGGGCTGGTGCCACAATCGTCCCATTAGCTTGACAAGTCTGATCTGTAAAGCCATGGAACATATTATTATGGATCTCATAAACAAGGACATAGGCAATCTCCAAGCACTTGACCCCACTCGGTTTGGATTCATCAAGGGCAGATCTTGTCTGTTGAGTCTGGTTGACTTCTTTGAGACTGTCACCAAGGCCCTGGATGAGGGGAAGTCGGTGCATACAGCTTACCTTGACTTGGCCAAGACCTTTGACACAATCCCCCACTAGGGAGTTATTGAAAAGCTAACACAACTTGGCATAAATCCCTATTTCATCAGGTGGGTGCCCAACTGGCTCACCGACAGGGCCCTCAGAGTCAAAATAGGCACTTCCACCTCCGATAGCAGACCTGTCACTAGTGGAGTTCCCCAGGGATCTGTCCTGGGACCCTAACGTTCGGCATCTGTTTCTCAGAGGTCCAGGCAAAGACAAAAGGCCTGTGGCTGACTGAGTTTGTGGACGACTAAGTTGGATGCTGTCATAGACTCCCCAAATGATGTTAGCGTACTGTAAGAGAGTCTCGCAGCAACTAATGACTGATGCCAAAGTTATGGCCTCAAGCTAAATGCAAAAAAAAAGTATCCTACCATTCGGCAAAAACATGACTCCTACTGATTACTACATCAACAGCAACCCCCTAAGCACACAGCCTGTGGTGAGAGACCTGGACACTCAGGTTGATAACCTCACATTCGACCATCATGTAGCGGCAGTGGTCAGAAAAACCTTTTACTTGGTTCATCTCATAAGTAAAGGGATTGCATCCAGAAAAAAGGAGTTTATTACCTCTGTGTACTCCTCCCTCATTAGACCAATAATCGAGTATAATGCCCCGTTTGGGGTGTACCTCTCCAAACATCTGTACCAACTGAAAAGGCCATTGAAATACCTCACAAAGAGAATCCATGGCCTCCAACACCTGTCCCTATGCAGACGGGCTCAAATCACTGTCACTCTACTCTGTATCGTACAGATTGCTCAGAGGTTGCCTGTGTCTCTCCTACAAGGCAGTTTCAGACCCTACCTACTAGAAGTGCTCCATCTCCGCAAGTCTTAACTCCTCATGCACCTGAATCTAATATGTGACATCAACAAAACCTGCTGGAGAGACAGGTTTGTCTCTGAGGCTGCCCCATCTCTGGAATAGATTTCCCATATATGTCAAACAGAGCACAAATGTGTCCCAGGGGTTCCACCTGTGTCCCTCATTGACAGGGGCGACAGGTGCTGACTGAGGTTTATTTTTGGGGATGAAACTCTTGGCTGGGCTTGTAAGGGCCTCGGGGCCATTAGCCTAGTAACCTCCTATGATCCTAAATATTTTAGTATTCACATTTTGTTTTACAGTGGATAGTTATCCCATGAGTCAGTTGTAACAGATTACATTTATGAGGGTTAATGACACATCCACTGATATCATTAGTACTGTTGGCTTTAGTGGAAAAATAATTTAAGGAATGCTCAGCCAAAGTCGAGGTTAGAGTATGGTCATCAGTGTGTACCAGAAATTTTAAAGAGAAATATTTAATGGTAATTACATGTGCAGTGGTAGCATTGTTGCCTCACAGCAAGAGGTTCTCCCATTCGATTCTTGGCTGGGGTTGGGAGTGCCTTCTGTGTGGAGTCTGCATGTCCTCCCCGCGGTCAAGTGGGCGTTCGGAAGACATGCGTTGAATGGGCGTGCCTTCGTTGAAGGTTGGGTGTCGGGCTGGCAACTTGACACCATAAAAACCAACTGCCAGTCATTAGCGGACCGGCGTTCCGCTGTGGCGACCCCTAACCGGGAAAAGATGAAATAGCATGGGTTAAGGGCCAGTATGATTAAGGTAAAAGGCAAAGGGCAGTTATGGTGCCTTCCCATAATTTGTGTTTTTATATTAGAATGGTGCATGTTGATTCTAATGTAAATATGTTGTATTTGTATGCAAAGTCTTTATTACAGTTAATATACATGACAGAGTTTTTAATGACTCCAAAAGAAGAAATAGATGTTCCTTACTTATGAAAGGCTTTAAAAACATCCACAGAGTGAGAAGTCTGGTCTTTGTCAATGAGTTGGTGATACGAGCTGGAGTGAAGTTTACTGACTTGCAATACTTGGGTAGCTTTGAACAGATTCCTGATATTTGGATGAATAATGTGATTTAATAAGGGAAGGAAATGATTATCAATCACTTCATAAATTTTATAGTAACAGTTAACATAGCAATTAGTTGATGTCACCTTGGGATAAATCTTTTCTGGGCTTTGGAATCCTAGTAATTCTTGCTAATGGGGTGTCTGGATTCGTGCAAACATGTAGTCAGCCAGAATGTGGATATACGGATTATTTTTTTTTTATACTGCTGGTAAAATTCAGTGGAAAGGGTGACAGAGCTGGATGCCATGTTTTGAAGGAAAAGACCCAATAACATCTTTAATTCTGCCTACTGGCATTGTCATCATAGGAAACTCATGACTGAAATTAATATATTCATAAAGTCGATCCTATTCTGTAAAGGACCCTGCTGCTTAGATGCTGACAAAACAGTTTTAAATGAAATTTGGCTGGGTTACATTGAGCTGGTAGACACCGCACTATAGTTATCCAAAATGAAACCAGCCTTCCTGAACTGTATCAGACACTCAGAGCAGTATTACATTTTTATTCTTTTCTGATAGCTTGCTTAGACCACATTTTAAATGTAATCATCTGTTGGCAGTCACTTATCAAAATCTCTTTAACACGCCATTTAACCAAACGTGTACTTATTTATTGACATTTGATTGCCGGGAAAGTCTGAGTGGGTAGGTGCCCATTTTCAGCAGAGGCTCGAGGACAAAAGCTCCAAAGTGTTACAAAAACCCTTTTAAGAACAATACTTGGGAGTTAAGGGAAGATTGCTGTCAACTAAAGATTAAAGATCGTTTATAAGTCTTGTGTTCCTATGATCCTCTTATTTCACTGCTAGAACCAATTTCAACGATGCAGACTTTTTTTTTTCTTTCTCTTTTTGTTTTTAGTGACTCTGAGTCTGATGTTTCATCTGGGAATGATAATTCATCTGGAGCATTTCTTCTGAAGAATTTTGCTGGTCCTAATATGGGATTAAAGCAGGTTGCTTATTGTATGACTTCTGACCCCACTGATGCAGAGATTATTACAGAAACGGACTCTTTCAGAACTCCAGAAACGAAGAGTGGTAGCAAGAAGGAGAATGTGTCTTCGTCCAGTCCGGAGCCTCGCAGGTCTTCAAGGCAAAGTTATAAAAGTGATAGGCATGTCCCAGGGGTGGAGCAGTCTGCTCAAACACAAAAACATGTGGTAGAAGCAGAAGAACAAGAAATTACAGAAGAATGTGAACTGTCTCCTGTGTCTGTATTGCCACAGGAATGCCACAGAATGTGGAACAGGATGAAACCTTCCTACAGGTAGGAGAAAATTTTTCTGCTTAGCTAACTTTCAGTTAATGTAGACTGGACAGATAATCGAGCCACTGAATATAATGGAGGCTGAAGCTCTCTGTAAATCTTCAGCATTTGTACTCTTACAGTTTGAGGAAGTTTTAATGGGCTTATTCAACTGCACATGCAATTTAAGCCTCTTCTACTTTCATGCTGTACTACAGAAAGCAGTAGTTGCTTTGTAAAAGAAAAAAAATGTTCCACCTGACAGTTCATTGGATGCTGTTGAGAAAGCTAAGGAAACCCAGAGCCTGACACTGTAGAGCTGGAGGAACGGATGGGACTTGGGCCACAGTTGTTAGGCCCATGTGGCACGTATGACTTCTCCAGGTTGATAATCGCTCTCCTAATCATGCATTGCACTGCTGCTTCTCTTTCTCCAGTTTTTTTTTCTTCCTCAAAATTTTGTGGAGTAGTAAATGTCTTTGTGCTGCTTCAACAAATAATTTAGGGTATTTTATATATTTTTTTTCACCTGGGTGAGATTTTTATGTAATTCCTTATTACCTTGCTTGTGGCAGATCTTTTCAGTGTAACGTTTTTGCTTCAGGGTACTTTTTTGTCTTCAGAAATGTGAGAACCTTCTTGAGAGATTACAGGCATTTTTATTTCGTTGTTTGGTTCAGCCCCTGTTGATTGCACTTGTACAAAACATATGATACCGTTTCTCCTCTGCCATCTAGGCAAGTCCACACCATGTTACCAGAAACTACCTTTTCTGTGTCACATTGAACAGTGCGTCAGGTGCCATCATGTTCATTGTGTTTTCTTATTGCTTCATTGCTGACATTTTGCTGCATTTCTGCACTTTTTTAGTTGAACTGTTGCTTTAAGACCCAGGCTACATTGTATCTGCTGGATTCATGACTACTGTTTGTGTTTTCTTATACTTTGGCTCTAAAAGCAGCCATCTTACATTAAGAAGGTTTTTCTGCAGTCTTGTGGCAGAAGTGTCCTGATAATAAACTCATTTGAGTTGTGGATTGCTGGAGTAAGGCCATTTGTGTGCTTTACCAATTGGTAGATAGATTTGTACTTGTGCCGATATTCAAGCCTCACGCTTGCTAGAAGCAACTGTTTGCACAGTGGACGTTGGCAGTGCCGTGTATAGATGCATAAGCATAATAGGCAAGTTTTTCCTTAAATAACTATCAGGGAAACCATTCCCAGCCCTCTGCTGCTCTAGGAGCAACTCATTTTGTGCACTGATTAGCTTTGCTTTATTGGTTTACATTAGACTACACAAAGTATAGCTGCCAGTAATAACCTCTGGGCTAACAGCACAGTCCAGTTAAATTAACCTGTTTCTTCCTTTCCCTAAGAAAACGCACAGTAAAGATCTGCTGTCATGGATGGGCAGTTTACTATCATCTCTGTCCAGCCTGATAAACACTGGCATCCTGAGGTAATGTAGCGGTTGTCTCATGTATACTGGCAACCACCTGCTCCTGCTACAAACTAATACTATATGTGAGAGATGTAACTGTACTGTAGAACTGGAGGCAAGACTCTTACATATGGATATATCTAATGCCAAACAGGTTGTCATCTCCCTCTCCCAACTCCCCACACCTAATAAGGACTTGACACATACTGATTAGTAACTTAAAAGCACAAAATACACTTGCTCCAAAATGGAAAACCAGGAATTCTCCTAAAAAAAAAAAAAGCCAAGAGCACTGCTGTAGCTGCCAAACTTTCTTTATAAACACATTCTGGTACCTCGGCCTCACATGCCTTCAATGGAATGACTTCATACAAATCAGGCAGCATTTTGTACTCCATCACCATACTTGATTCAACCAATAAATTCATTAACTATTTCACACTGAGCTTGATCGAAGGAAGGACACTGAGGAAACTCGGAGCTATAATATATAACATTAAGTATCCTGTTTTATGTTTATTTTGTTCTTTATTTCTTAGTTATTTATAGCACTTTGTGTACTGTGTATTTTTCTAGCTAGTTTCACTGTCTGTGAGGTATTAACTGGAAATTGTCCACTTTTATTAAACATCTGTTGGGTTGTTTGTTTCTAATAACTTGTTGCAGTTAAATTCTTTTTTTTCTATAGGCTCCTATAGTTGTTTAAAACTTTCATTTAAAGGCTCACTGCTGCTTTTCAGCTGTGAGAAACATTTCTGCAGTTTGTTCTACGTAGTGGGGATATTTGTAGCATTTCCATATTCAGGCTTGTATTTGGGCCTAGTGTTTGTGGAGGCTGTTTGTCTGAGCACATATTCAAGGACATCTTGGTTTAGCCAAAGCCTTCAGGCATTTCAGTGAGAGAGAGTTGTTTGAGGTCATTGGCTGACTGAGGTCATCTGGACTACAGCTTAGACTAAGCACCTCATTGGTTCTTTTGAGATTTCTTTCTTAAAAACTGTCTCAGGTTTCAACTTTCTGTTACCTGAGAAGTTCATTTGTGAGTGTTCTGCCATTTCACACTGAGCTTGATCGAAGGAAGGACACTGAGGAAACTCGGAGCTATAATATATAACATTAAGTATCCTGTTTTTTGTTTATTTTGTTCTTTATTTCTTTGTTATTTATAGCACTTTGTGTACTGTGTATTTTTCTAGCTAGTTTCACTGTGTGTGTGAGGTATTAACTAGAAATTGTCCACTTTTATTAAGCATCTGTTGTGTTGTTTGTTTCTAATAACTTGTTGCAGTTAAACTCTTTTTTTCTAGAGGCTCCTTTAGCTGTTTAAATCTTTCATTTAAAGGCTCACTGCTGCTTTTCAGTTGTGAGAAACATTTCTGCAGTTTGTTTTCCACCCTTCCTCACTGTTGGTATAGTGTTTTTATAGTTGGTGGCTTTGCAGTTGCCCGCACCTAGTGTAAATTTGATATGGGACCCTCCTCCCAGTCTAGTGTCATTACCTCATTCTACCCAGTACAAGGAGAACATTTGAGAAGGCCAATCAGCTTAGTTTCTGCTACTCCTTTCTTTCTTTCCACTTAATTTTTTTTATCTGCTTTTACTGTATTTGTGTTTCTTCCTACTTTATTTTGCTTTTGTGTCATCTTAAAAGTACTCAATTGTATTTATTACTGCTTGGTGTAACTCATTCTAAGCCTTTTAGTTTAAGCACTTGGGCTTCAGACCAGTTGTTTTACATTAAGAAGGTTTGTGGTCTGCACTGTAGTGGCAAAATAGGTAGCTTACATCCTTCTAAGTTGGGAACTGCTGATTGAGGGCTCAGTGTCTGTTATTCTAAAAGTGCATTAATTCTGGTTTAAGCACTTGGGCTTCAAGCCAGTTATTTTACATTAAGAAGGTTCGTGGTCTGCACTCTTGTGGGAGGAGAGGCTGGACTCTGCGCTTCTGAGCTGGGAATTTCTGGTTAAAGGCTTATAGTGCCTGCATATTTGAACTGTTTTTTACTGAAATTGGTACACCTTGTTTGCTGTAGCATAGACTAGATCCAGGCCTGCTGAATCTAGCTTTGTTTGTATGCTTCTTGTTTGTTTGCTTGTTATTTCCCTGAAACGCTAATTTCACCTAAAATGCGGCTTTACAGCGCTTCTGTGGATTCCTAGTGATAACTGCATTGCTTACTGTACTTATTTCCTTGTTTCACTTGAAAGAAAGTTACTGTTTATCGTTTTTTGCATTTAAGTTGCCTGTAACACATTGCATTTAAGTTACCTGGCACTTGCTCACTAAGTCAGCACTAAAAAATTAAAAGCACTACACCCTCACAAACTCCCCTTGAGTACCTTGTTCCCCATTGGCCCTTTTTTTCAATTATAAAGGAATTCCCAATACTATTCTAGCATGTCCAAAGGTCAGTTGTCAATCTCCTCTCCGGTCCAGCTGGTGAATCTGGGAATCTTGAGGCAATGTTACAACTGCCTCATGTACACAGACTACCCTCTCCTCCTCCCAACAAATTCCAACACATGTGAGAGATGCAACCATATAGCCAAACTGGAGGCTAAGCTCTCTCAACTTAGTACTGGCGTAACCAGTCAGGAGGAGAAGAAAACCACACTCACTACAATTCCAGTCTCACATAGACCTACCAAGACAGCAAACCAAACACATAAACACACAAAAACATACTCAGAGGCTCTAAATAAAAATTTGCCTACGCAGCAGAGACCTCCAAAGCAGACACCCAAGCAACCGCTACCCCAAAACAAAACACGTGCAACACATAGCTCACAAAGCCAGTGTGCCAAACAACCGCTACCCCCAAAACAAAACACGTGCAACACATAGCTCACAAAGCCAGTGTGCCAAACAGTCACAACCCTTAAGGCTAAACACGCCTGATACACTTGTAATAGGTGACTCTATCATCAGGCACACTGACGTCCCGCTCACCAGGCTGAGCAAGGAGAAGGTCACGGTGAGCTGCCTGTCGGGCGCTAGGATCCGCCACATAGCACAAACACTCAGGTCACTCCAAGGCAAGTACAAATATGACTCAGTCATTGTCCGTGCTGGTGTGAATGACCAGAGACGTACCTCCCTGGACTACATGAAAAGAGACACAGAGGAGTTCTCTGAGCATGTAGCCCAGGCCGGTATGACCCTGACCTTGAGTAGCATCTTACCCTCACCAAGAATGATGCCACAATATGAAGACAAGATGATCAATTTCAACAATTGGCTTAAGTATTGGTGTCATTCAAAGGGGATCCAATGCCTGTCAGCCTGGGATGACATGCTCGACAAGCCACAATGCTTCGCTAGGGACGGCTTGCACCTGTCACCCCTGGGCTTTCGGATATTGGCAAAGGCTCTTGCTACCCCCATAGTGCCTTTTTTAGGCAAGGCTCAAAAGACCAACCCACCTCCATAGGTATCACAAGGGATAAGAAACAGAGTAATGCTACTCAACGCCAGAAGTCTAAACCTCAAGATGCACGCACTCAAAACTTTCCTTAGCATGGAGAACATCGATATTTGTGCAGTAACAGATACCTGGTTCAAGGCTCCCGAAAGCACCCCAGCACTACCAGGTTATATCTCATACCATGTTTTTCAGCCCCAAAACTTGGACCGAACCACAAAAGGAGGGGGAGTATCAATATTTGTCAAAGATACCCACACCTCCAAGTTGGTGGCACAGCACGAAGCATCAGAGACTATCCATGTGCAACTAACAGTGGGTAAAACTGCCTTCCAGTTTATAGCCTGCTACAGACCACCCTCCCAAACCCAGGAACCCCACTCTGCCTTCCTGAGAGCACTGGAAAATATGAAGGTCTCTCCAAACACCATTATATTGGGTGACTTCAACTACCCAAACATAGACTGGGAGCATTACTCTAGCTCCAACACCCTAGCCCAAAGGTTCCTAGAATTTATAAACTCAAATGCTATGGAACAACTTGTTACCACTCCCACAAGAGGGGAAAATAAACTGGACCTGATCATCACCAACATGGGGACTCTATGCTCCAGACCAGAAGTGTATCCCTCACTTGTAAGATCAGACCATAAACTAATCTCACTGGATATTCACATCCCGACCCCACCCCCTGCCCAGAAAACCACAGTGAAAAACTTCTCTAAAGCAAATTTCACACTCCTCAAAACAGAGGTGGAATCCTTCAAAGCCCCCGGGCTTGTGGAAAATACGGCCCAGACCGCAGAATCCTCTATAAACTCATTCTATGATCACCTTCAGGAATGCATGGATCATGCAATCCCAAATAAAACCAAGACCCAATCCTCCAAAGGCAGACGTCCTGTCTGGTGGACCCCAGCCATAAACAAACTATACAATAGACGGAGGAAGCTACTACATGATAGAGCAAAATCTCAAAAAGGGAAGGCATCTCTGATCAGTATTAGCAAAAAATTACGGGCACTCCTAAAATCGTCTAAGGCCAACTTCGAGAGAAAAATTACACAGGACATTAAAGATAATCACAAGGCTTTCTTTAGTTATGTTAGGAACCTGGGTGGGAATTCCCAGATATGCTCAGAATTAGTCCAAAATGACAAAAAATACACCGAACCCACAGACATTGCCAACATCCTAGCTGACAGGTTCAGTGCAAACTTCTCCCCCCCCACCAAAAGGGCAAATATCTATCCCAGCAGAGTGCTGCCCCCCCCCCCGACATCTCAGATGCTCAGGTAAGAGCCGCCCTCTCCAAAGCAAAAAACACCGCATCAGTGGGACTAGACGGTGTCCTGGGCTGCGTCCTACATGAACTCCAAGAAGAGCTAAACCCAAACATAAAACTACTGTTCAATCTCAGCCTTACTACAGGATATGTACCCAAAGAGTGACGTACAGCATCAGTGGTCCCTCTCCACAAAGGTGGTGCCTCAACGGATCCTGACTAGCTTGGTCTGCAAAGCTATGGAAAGGATCATCATGGACCTCATAAATAAAGATATTGGGACCTACAGACACTGGATCCTACCCAGTTCGGCTTTAAGGGTAGATCCTGCCTCTTAAACCTTGTTGATTTCTTTGAAACAGTCACCAAGGCCATTGACGAGGGGAAGGTCATCCACACAGCCTACCTGGACATCACAAAAGCCTTCGATACAATACCCCACTCGGGCATTATAGATAAGCTCACCAGCTTAAATATAAACCCCTATGTCACTAGATTGATAATTTATTATTAACAAAGGAATGTTTGTGGCAACTTAGATTCAATGCCAGTGCAACACCAGGGCTAAATGGACATATTAGTATTGCTAGTGTTTTGAAACACAAATCTACTTGTATTTAATAACGTTTGTTGTTACCAAATGTACTTTAATTAAAATGTATATTATTATTTTATAGCAAGTATGTGGTATGCAGCCTTTTACACAACTTTCCAATTAATTCTAATTAATATTTAGCTTAAATTATGCTATTTTAACAGTCTATATTAAATTCATGTATATACTAATTTATATTTAAACTTATATGTATAATCATATTTACACTTGTATTTTAATCCATATTTATACTTGTATTTATATTCAAACAATTTTAAAAATATATATATATTTTTTATTACTACATAATGTATATAAATTACTTATTTATATATATTTATATACTTATATATTTAACAATTTTATCAAGTACATATTTCCCCCTCTCCCGTCTTTTTGCTTTTGTGTTAAATTTTATAATAGGTTTATAATATATGCCCATTTAAATAAGTTAATTAGCGTACATTACCATATTGGCTCTATGTGTATAGCTATTTTATAACAGTTTATACATGTTGATTTTACAATCATACAACAAATTACATAGTAGTATACTTATTAGGATGAATTATAGTAGAAATTTATCAACATCACTATTACTATTACATTCAGCATTACTGCTACTAATATTATTATTATTTTTATTAAGATAATCATTTTAAACATCAAGGTAGCTAGTTGGTTATTGAAAGATTTATAGGCGTTGCGCTTAATTAATTTAATTAATCAATTATGTAAGCTATAAATTGTTATTTCTGAGACCTTACATTTGTACTCTGAAGAAATCCAGACTCATTGTGGGTGAAAGCGCTAAGTACATAGAATGTATTGACTATTTGTTTTGTTGGTTTTTTCGTTTTTCATCTTTTATCAAGTGTGAGCAATAAACGTTACTGGATTACCCAGGAAACCGCTTGTTGGTTTTACCAGATCCTGCCTCTTAAACCTGGTCGATTTCTTTGAAACAGTCACCAAGGCCATTGATGAGGGGAAGGTGGTCCACACAGCCTACCTGGACCTCGCAAAAACCTTCGATACAATACCCCACTCGGGCATTATAGATAAGCTCACCAGCTTAAATATAAACCCCTATGTCACTAGATGGGTTGCAAACTGGCTCAAGGACAGAACCCACATGGTTAGAATTGCTGGAGCCATGTCAGACTCCAAACCAGTTACAAGTGGTGTCCCACAAGGCTCAGTCCTGGGACCTCTCTTGTTCGGTATATATTTATCAGAGGTACAGGCCAACACGGAAGGACTGTGGCTGACCAAGTTCACAGATGACTGCAAACTGGGCGCCATAATCGACTCTCCGGCCGACACAAGCATCCTCCAAAAGGGCCTCATAGAAACGAGACAACTGGTGCCAGAGCCATGGCCTCAAGCTAAACGCCAAAAAGTGTATAGTCATCCCCTTTGGCAAAAACAATGTGCCGACAAATTACTGTATAGGTGGTAATCCATTAAGTACAGAAGAAGTAATTAGGGACCTGGGGACCCAAGTTGATAGCAATCTCTCATTTGACAACCACGTGGCCAAAGCGGTTAGAAGAACATTTTATATAGCCCACCTAATCATGAAGGGATTCACATCTAGATCAGGGGAGGTCATCGTGCCTCTTTACTCATCCCTCATCAGGCCCATAATTGAGTACAATGCCCCCTTTGGGATGTACCTTACCAGACACCTGCAGCAACTGGAAAGACCCCAAAAGTACCTCACCAAGAGGATCAAAGGGCTCAAACAGATGCCATATGCTGCCCGGTTAAAGAAACTCCAGCTCTACTCAGTGGCATACCACATGCTCAGAGGCGATCTGTGCCTGACGTATAAAGCCGTGTCCAACCCGGAATTAATGGACATGCTGCACCTCAGAAAATCCAAATCCCATCGAGCTACGCGCTCAAGAGACTTGAACCTCAGCACTGAAATAAATAGGACATGCCGGAGGGACAGATTCATAACCCAGAGGCCCCCTTCACTCTGGAATAAAATCCCAGTCCAGGTTAGGCAGAGTCCCTCACTGACTCTCTTCAAGAGGAATCTTGATGTGTGGATGGGAGATCGTAGGTTTACCCCGGGTATCACTTCTGTGTCGCTGTTAGACAGAGGCACAGTATACTAACCTCGAAAAAGGGCATAGCAAAATTAATTTAAAATGGGTGGCGAAAGCCAAACAAACTCTGGCTAGGCTTATAAATGCCCTAGGGCAGATAGCCTAGTATGAACCTATGAACCAATTAAAACAAGTTTTGTTTAAACATACTTCATTATGAAACTGAGATGTACCCCCTACCAAACACACTAACACTTTACAATTAACAAAAGTGAACTGTAAACTATATATATATATATATATATATATATATATATATATATATATATATATATAAAACAATGTCTAATAGTGTATTACCAAATATATACCACCTTCATTTATTTAATAATGTCAATATTTCATCATTTAATTTACTTATGTTTAGATTTTACATTAAGACATACACATTTTTCAAAACCTCAATTGCAACTACCCTAAGCCCTATTAAGATGCTATATAACAATTTAAATATTTTCCTTCATAAATATAAATATATCTTTAAACATGTGGATATTATTTTTCCTTATTATTTTTCATCAGTCTATGTTAAATATTTTTTCATTAAATTCTTAGTTATTTAAATATAATAAGCACTAAACACCCCACTTTATTTCAAGATGTATACCTTTCGGGAACAAAGTGCCAAAATATACTATTAATTTAGATTCCAATTGGGCTAGCTTCCTTTTGAATTCATCACCCCCCACAATTTGTTCCCCATATGGCTTTGCCAGTGCACTAAAAATTAAACTATCTGTCTGACCTCCATGTGTGCTGCAAAAGTGCTGTGCCACTGGACTATCCAGTCTCTTATTTTTAATATCTCCTAGATGTTCCAAAATTCTGAGTTTTACCCTTCTCTTAGTCTGCCCCACATACCATTTACATGGTGTGCTTCCACATCCAATGATGTAGACCACACCACATGAATTGCAATTAAACTAATTTTTTACAAAAAATTTCTTACCATTAATAGTCCATCCATCCACATTCTGTATTTTTCCACATACGTTACAACCCCCACATGGAAATACACCTTTCCTTTCAACTACCTCAGTCTTATTTTTCTTCCTTAATAATTCCCTCAAATTATTAAACCTACCATATGAAAAAAACAACCTTCTCAGGGAACAGATTACCCACTAATTCATCCCCACAAATAATGGGCCAAAGGTCATTAATCAACCTTTTGAGTACCCCAGAGAAAGGGGAAAATTTTCTAACAATAAACGGGTTCAGCTTCCATCTTACACAAGTCATTGTTCTTATTGACTTTCCTACCATGAAGTAATTTGCCATTTGATCTCCTGACTCCCCTTCTGTTTTCCAATTTTCCTAGGGCCTCCTCTATACATTCTATGCTGTAACTTAAAAGCCCCAGAGGCCTCAAAAAATGCTGTCTTCAGAAAACACTTACAATAAGGCAAACCTCAACCACAACAAGCGACACTCAATCCAGTGTCTCAACAAATGTGCCCTTAAGGTGTAATAGCACATACCAAAACATTTTGTTCATAGGTGACTCCATAGTGAGACACACAGATGTCCCCCCTCACCAGGCTGAATAAGGAGAGGGTTATTGTTAGCTGCCTGTCAGGTGCCAAGATTCATCAGGTCAGTCAAGCACTCAAGCCACTTGAGCACGAGTACCAGTATGACTGTCATAGTTTATTCATAGTTTATGTTGGTGTGAATGACCCGAGATGCACCTCTCTGGACTTGAAGAGAGACATGACTGAGCTCTCAAGTTGTGTCACAGGCCGGTATGAGCATAGCCTTGAGCAGCATTCTGAGGTCACCAAGGATGATGGCACAACACAAAAAATGATAGACTTTAACAATTGGCTCAACTTCTGGTATCAGTCCAAGGGATCTAGTACCTGTCAGCCTGGGAGGACATGTTCGACAGACCATGCTGCTTTGCCAGAGATAGTCTTCACCTGTTCCTCTAGGCTTACAGATACTGGCAAAGGCATTAGCTACCCCTCTTATGCCTTTTTCAGGCAATGTCAAAATAATCAACCTCTCAATGTAATAGAATCTTCTGTGGATAAACTCATGATACTGCTGCTACTCAGTGCTAGGAGTCAAACAAGAAACTTCACTCCCTGGGACCACTCCTTACCTTGGAAGATGCTGACATTTGTGCAGTCACTGAGACTTGGTTCAAAGTCGCAGAAAGCACCCCAGACATGCAAGGCTACTACACCTTCCATATGTTCAGACTACAAACTGAACAGGAAAGATTCCAGAGGAGGTGTATTCATTAAAGATAAATGCATATCGCGACTGGTCAGACAGTATGACTCCTTCGAGCTACTTACTCGATGTCCAACTAACTATAGGCAAAATCCCCTAGCACATCATTGCTAACTATAAGTCCCTCACAGTGAACCAGGAAAAGCATACTGTGTACCTGGATTTGCTGGAGTCTCTTACCATGCAGCCCCCAACACATTACTCATGGGTGATTTTAATTATCCTACCATCGACTGGGGAACCTACATGACCACAAATGTGCTGGTTCAGGGGTTCTTGGACTTTTGTCAATGTAAATACCCACTTGGTGCTTACTAACATGGGGGAGCATTGATTATCCATCCCCCTGTGTGATGTCTTCCTTGATAAGATTGGGCCATAAATCAGTCTCTCTTGAAATAATTATAAGGCCAGATACCCCATTAAGCTCAAAAATACTTTATTTTTCCAGGACAACTTGCCCTCGACTAAGTTGTACCATAAGAAACTTCAAAGCTCCCATGAATACAGAAAAACATTCCTATGCAGAGGTGTACGCCGCCGACCTGTATAATCACTTAAGCAGTTGTATCGAATTGGCTGTACTGGACCAAATTAAAATCAGGTTTTGCCAGAAAAACAGGCCACACTGGTGGACCCCTGGTATAAACAGGCTGTACAACAAAACAAAGAAACTAATGCCCAAAACGAAGAGGGGCGCGAGTCAGCAGAGAGAGAAATCCATCACTAGTCTAAACAAAAAAGAGACCTTGTCAAGTCTTCCAAAGCAAATTATGAAGCAGAAAGTCTCCCTAGCTAAGGAAAATCTTAAAGCATGTTTTAACTACGTTTGAAGTCTTAAAGGGAATACCCAGCTATGTGCAGAGCTAGTTTTGGATGGCACCACCCACACTGAACCATAGGAAATAGCCGATCTGCAAACTGACAGATTTGGATTTAAATACTGCATCAATGTGGCCAGACAGCATCCCAGGTTACCTCTTAAACTTAAAACATTATGTAGTAGACCCACATAAAACACTGTTTAACCATAGCCTCCAGACTGGTTATGTTCTGGAAGAGTGAAGGACAGCAACAGTTATCCCTGTGCACAAAGGGGAACCATCAACTTCCCTAGGAGTTGTAGACCAATAAGCCTGGCCATCATTATTTGTAAGGCCATGGAAAGAGTCATTATGGACCATATCAACAAGGACCTAGGTAAGCTCCAGAATGTGGACCCAAACCAGTTTGGATTCATGAATTTGAGAAAGTCACCAAGGCCATGGATGAGGGGAAGACTGTGCATACTGCCAACTTTGACCTAGCCAAGGGATTTGACACAATTCTCCACTCTGGTAATGTAGAGAAACTCGCTCAGTTGGGAATTAACCCCTATGTCGCCAGGTGGGTAGCCAAATGGCTCACTGGCAGGACCACCACGGTCTAAGGGGGTGATTTCACATCTAGCAAAAGATCAGTCACCAATGGTGTACCCAAAGGATTCTGTGCTGGGCCCTTTACTATTCGGAATTTATTTTTCAGAGGTACAGGCAAATGGGGAAGGCCTATGGCTAACCAAGTTTGCTGACTACTGCAAATTGGAAGCAGTCATGGAGTCCCCCAATGATGATAATGTACTGCAGAAAGAATTAACACTTTCTGACTGGTGCCAAAGCCACAGACTGAAGCTAGATGCAAAAAAATGAATAATTATTCCCTTTGGGAAAGCTGACAACCTTCTAATTACAGTATTGACAGCAGCCCCCTAAGAGTTGACCCAGTGGTATGAGACCTGGGTACTCGGATAGGAATCTGAACTTCGACCACCATGTATCTACTGTGGTTAATAAGTCCTTCTGTGTGGCACATCTCAGAAGTAAAGGCATGGCATGTAGAGCTAATGAAATTTTAATTCCATTGTACTCGGCCCTCATCAGACGGAGTACAATGCATGTACCTCGCCAGAAACCTGCAACAGCTGGAGAGAACACAGAGGTTTCTAGCCAATAAAATACAGGGTACACAAAACATGTCTTGTGTGGAAATATTGAAAGCCCTATCCCTGTATTCTGTATCCTACAGGCTACTAAGGGATTATCTTTTTCTGCATACAGGGCAGTTTCTGACCTGGCCGTGATGAAAATGTTATACATTAATAAATCAAACCGCAGAAGAGTCACTCACTCCAGAGATCTTATCCTAGCCTTGGATATAACAAATCATGTTGGAGAGAGAGAGAGACTTCTCCCAAAGAGTACCCCTCCTCTAGAACAAGCTTCCTATTCACATGAAACAAAGCCCCTCCCTGACCCTCTTCAAGTGTAACCTAGATCAGTGGATGGGAATTCATAAATTCACTCCTTGTGCCAATGTCCCTCATGGACTCGTAATTTGTATTAGGTGAGCAAAGTTTTGAGAGGTATGAGGCTAAGTATCGATAATCGAAGTAGCTCTGAATAAATATGGCTAGGCTTGTAAAGGCTCTTGGGCCATTAACCTAGTAGCCACTTGTGAATCAGAGAGGACTACCTGACTTCATAAAAGCTCTTTTTGACTGGAGCAGAAGGATCAAATTGTCTGTTTCTTGGTGCAGCTGGAGAAATCCTGTTTGACTACTTTGAAGTTAAAAACGTTCAAGTCTGAATAACTTTGTAGATGTTCTTCATGTTTCACTGTTGCAGTCATTACATTTGGGTTATCTGCTTGCATGTAGCCCTTAGTCGGCCTGATTAACAAAGTCTTGGGTCCTGTGTCGGTTGCTGTCCCTTCTTCCATGACGTCAGGTCGTCAGGGGTATAAAACATGCAGCCGACGCCATTACATCAGTCTTTCTTGCCGTGCGGTGCCTGAAGCAGAAGCATTTCTCAAGTGCTGGTCAGCCGACTCCTGAAGTATTCGAGTTTGAGTTTCATAACCAAAGTCTTCACTAAAGCTAAGTACCTAGTTGGGGAAACTTTTTTTTCTTGCTCCATACTGATGTCAGAAAAAGTTAATAATTGTATTACTTGTGGGAAGCAAATACCTCATAAGGATTTCCATTTATACTGTATTCCTTGCGTAGGCCCTGATCACAATGTGCCTGGCTGTCGGTTTTTTGCTAGATTTAACCAATGCACTATTAAGCGTCGGTATATTTTTGCCTCAAAGTATTTTGGAAACTGATATAACTACCCAGAAATGTCATCAGATAGCAATCCGACTACCGGAGTACATAAAAAGCGCAAAGAAAAGGACAGAGAGAGACAGTCGAGTTCCAAACCCGATGATGAAGCTTCTCCTAAGCCAGTTGCCAGTTCGCCTGTGCTCAGTGAGGTGCTTTCGCAGCCCCTGATACCCACTACTTTCAAGTCGCAGGCCCCTACCGACACCCATGTAGAGTCCGGCATGCCTCGAGATACTCAAAGTATTGGACCCACGGATGTATATCCTTCGGATGGGTCCGGAGCCGCTGAGCAGGCACCGGCTTCTGAGGGTGTATTCAGGCCTCAACATTTTTATATCAAACTGACGACCGCTGCAAAACCAAAGACAAAAGCAACTTCTAAAACTAAATAACTGACGCATGAGCCACGTGCACAGGTCTCTATTCCTAAAAAAACAGATGATCAAAATGGCTGAAGACCTAATTACGTTGATCAGGGGTTCCCATCCCCCTCCAGATAAGAGGCCTAGGCAAGACACTGATTATGAATCTTCAGATCATGTTTCTATTTCTTCTTCTGATTCCTCTTCTGATCAGGAATTATCTATACCTCCCTATGAGGATTCTGATGCAGAGGAGTCTATACCATCTGCATCACCTCCTGAGGATTATTCATTTGGAGAAACCTTGCGTACTTTGAGGGAGCATTTTCACTGGGAGAGTCAAGATTTCTCAGAATCTAAAAATAGGCTCGGGGATTTCCTCCTTCTCTCTCAGCACAGGCCTCTAGCCATACCTCCTGTTTTAGACATTGTGTATGATGTGTTTTCGGAGTCAAGTTTGGCTGAAGACCTAATTACCTTGATCAGGGGTTCCCATCCCCCTCCAGATAAGAGGCCTAGGCAAGACACTGATTATGAATCTTCAGATCATGTTTCTATTTCTTCTGATTCCTCTTCTGATCAGGAATTATCTATACCTCCCTATGAGGATTCTGATGCAGTGGAGTCTATACCATCTGCATCACCTCCTGAGGATTATTCATTTGGAGAAACCTTGCATACTTTGAGGGAGCATTTTCACTGGGAGAGTCAAGATTTCTCAGAATCTAAAAAGAGGCTCAGGGATTTCCTCCTTCTCTCTCAGCACAGGCCTTTAGCCATACTTCCTGTTTTAGACATTGTGTATGATGTGTTTTCGGAGTCAAGTTTGACCCCTGATTCCTTGCCTCCGGCTCCCAGCAAGCCTGACAGATATTACAGGGTCCCTGACTCTCACGTATTTTTATTTAGAAACTCTGCTGATGATTCTGAAACAATTTTACAGTGTCCAAAGGGAGTTCAAGCCTCAACAGCAAAAAATCCTTCCCCTTCTGACAGAGATTCAAGGGCACTGGATAGATGGGGAGAAAACGTTTATACATCTGCAACCTTGGCAATTAGGGCCTTAAACTGCCAGTTTCATATGCTCAAGTATCAATAACATGTTATGGGATTGCTGAAACAGAAAATGATGTTGATTTCTGAATGTGCAGAAAATAAAGAATTGCAGGAATTATTGCATGCAGCTGAACATGTTGGAAAACATACTTTGCAATGTGGTTTTGATTCCTTAGAGGCCTCCTGCAGGGCCGCAGTTACTGGATCTCTGATTAGGAGGCATGGCTGGTTAAAGGAACAAAATTTGCCTAATCATGTTAAAGCTAAATTACTAGATGCACCTTTACAGCGTGATACTCTGATGTTCATCGTGTTACACTGCTGCAATCATCACACTTGGGTTATCCTGCCATCAGGCGGTCCCGCAGTCAGCCAGAGTTCCAAAGTCTTGGTCCGGCGTCGGTTGCTGTCGCTTCTTCCCTGACGTCAGTGCGCCAGGGGTATGTAAGATGCGTCCGGCACCATTTTCTTCTGTCTTTCTTTCTGTGCGGTGCCCGAAGCAGAAGCAGTTCGCAAGTGCCTGTCGGCCGACTCCATGGATTTTCGAAGTCTAATTTCAGATCCAAAGTCTTCAATAAAGCTAAGTACCCCGTTGGGGAAACTTTTTTCTTGCCTCAGACCGACGTCAGAAAAAGTTAATAATTGTATTTCTTGTGGAAAGCAAATACCTCATAAGGACTTCCACTCTTACTGTATTCCATGCCTAGGCCCTGATCACGACGTCACTAGTTGTCGGTTTTGTGCTAGATTTAACAAACATACTGTAAAGAGGCGTTTTGATTTTGCTTTGCACTACTTTGGCCAAAGGTTCAATTATACTATGCCGTCGGATCAACAGACAACCGCATTACCGAAGAAACGCAGGGGCAAGGATAAAGACAGACATCCGAGGTACAAAACCGACGACGAAACCTCTTCTAGGCCAGTCGCCAGTTCTCAGTGAGGCGCTTTCGCAGCCCCTGACACCCGCTACCTCAGAGCCACAGGCCGCCTCCGACTCCCACATGGAGACAACTAGACCTCTGGAAACTCCAGGTATTGGGCCTATGGAAACTAACCCCTCAGATGGGTCTGGAGCCGCTGAGAAGGCATCGGCCTCTAAGGGTGTTTTCAGACCTTCACAACTTACCATTAAATCAACAGCCAAGACAAAAGTACCACTAAAGACAAAGAAACAAGTACAGCTTTCTCCTGGACAATCCACCATGCCTAAAACGGATGCTTAAAATGGCCGAAGACCTCCTTACTCTAATCAGGGGTTCCCAACCCCCTCATGAGAAAAGGCCTAGGCAGGATACAGACAATGATTCCTCAGATCAGGTTTCCATTTCCTCTGACTCCTCTTCTGACCAGGGGACTCTATACCTCCATATGAGGACTCTGATGCTGAAGAATCTTTCCCTTCAGCCTCTCCTCCTGAGGATTATTCTTTTGGGGAAACTTTGCATACCATGAGGGAGCATTTCCATTGGGAAAGTCAGGAATACTCAGAATCTAAAAAAAGGCTCGGAGATTTCCTTTTACTGCCTCAGCACAGGCCACTGGCTATTCCGCCTGTGCTAGATATTGTGGATGATGTGTTCTCTGAATCCAACTTATCTCCTGATTTCTTTACCCCCTGCACCAGCCAAGCCAGATAGGTACTACAGAGTCCCTGACTCTCACAAGTTTCTTTATAAAAACCCTTCTGCAGATCCAGAAACTATTTCCCAGGGTCCAAAAGGGGTTAAGGCTTCCATTGCAAAAAATCCAGTACCCTCTGATAGAGATTCCAGAGCTTTGGATAGATGGGGGAAGAAAGTATACACTTCTGCAACTCTAGCAGTAAGAGCTTTAAATTGCCAGTTTCACATAAGTACCAACAATATTTAATGGCTCAATTAAAACAGAAAATACTTGCAAGCTCAGAAGCTCCTGATTTGTAAAGAAATGCAGGATGTCCTTCAAGGATGCATCTGTAGTCATCACATATGGGTTGTCCTGCCTCAGGCAGCCCTTCGGTCGGCCGGATTCCAAAGTCTGGGTCCGGCGTCGGCTGATGTCGCTCTTTCCCCGACGTCACAATGCCTGGGGTATAAAAGTGTCAGCCGGCGCCATCTTCCTCAGTCTTTCTTGCCACGTGGTGCCCGAAGCAGAAGCAGTTCGCAAGTGCCGGTTGGCCAGCTCCTGTATTTCAGCTACCGAAGACGTCAAAAAGCTAAGTACCCCATTGGGGACTCTTTCTTGCCTCAGCTGATGTCAGATAAAGTTAATAATTGTTTAACTTGTGGGAAACAAATACCTCATAAGGATTTCCACTCTTACTGCCTTCCTTGCCTAGGCCCAGACCACGACGTCTCGGCCTGTTCAGCCTGTGCTTCCTTCAACCGACGAACATCCATTGCAAAAAATCCAGTACCCTCTGATAGAGATTCCAGAGCTTTGGATAGATGGGGGAAGAAAGTATACACTTCTGCAACTCTAGCAGTAAGAGCTTTAAATTGCCAGTTTCACATGCTTAAGTACCAACAATATTTAATGGCTCAATTAAAACAGAAAATACTTGCAAGCTCAGAAGCTCCTGATTGTAAAGAAATACAGGATTTGTTGCATGCAGTTGAACAGGTGGGAAAACATACTCTGCAATGTGGTTTTGATTCTCTAGAGGCTTCATGTAGGGCCACAGTTGCAGGTTCAGTGATTCGAAGGCATGCTTGGTTAAAAGAACAGAGTTTACTTGATCATGTTAAGGCAAAATTATTGGATGCTCCTTTACAGCAAGATACCTTTGGTGTTAAGGCAGAAGAGGTGTTAAAGAAAATGGAGGATAAAGCTAAATCTATGCAAACAGTCAAGGATTTCTTACAGGTACAGCCACCTCGATTTAGCAGAAATTGGCCTACAAAAAATTGGTCCTTTCCAGTGTCAGACAGGCCACACAGAGGCAGATACAGACGCCCAAGAGGCAGATCTCAACCCCAAGGCTCAGACAGACAGAGACAGTGGGGCAACTCAACCCCAAAGGAGGCGAGGACAAGTCTCAACCTTACAGGAAACAGTCACAATGACTTTCCCCTTCGTACGCCAAGCACTTCCCTTTTGGAAGCCCCCTTGGGGGGGAAACTAGCACTTTTTTCTCAAAACTGGCAAACAATAACCCAAGACAAATGGGTTCTGAATATTGTGTCTCAAGGTTACAGGTTCCACTTTCATACTTTACCAAGGCTAAAAGGAATGCCAGACCTGCCACAAAATCAATGGGCAGAGGCACAAAGACAAATTTCAGCCCTCATGGATATGAGAGCTATTCAAAAAGTACCACAGCAAGAACAAGGACAAGGATTTTTCTCAAGACTCTTCCTGGTCTCCAGAAAAGACAAGGCCTGGAGGTCCATACTAGACCTTTCAATTCTAAATACTTACCTGGATATTCCGAAATTCAAAATGCTGACTTTACAGCAGCTTCTACCCATGCTGGGCAACAACGCTTGGCTTGTTACTCTGGACCTCAAAGAGGCATACCTGCATGTCTCTGTCAGACAAAATTGCAGAAGATACCTCAGATTCAAAGCTGGTTCAATGCACTACCAATTCTCTGCACTGCCCTTTGGCTGATCTACTGCGCCCAGGGTCTTCACAAAGTGCCTGGCACCAGTAGTTGCTTTTTGCAGACAAAAAGGAATTCAAATATATCCATACCTGGACGACTGCCTCATTCAAGCAGAGACAAAGGACATTCTTCTACAGCATCTGGCGTTTGTAAAGTGGTTACCAACTTCTCTAGGGGTACACAGTAAACGAAAAGAAGTCAAAACTAGTGCCCTCACAACAGATTACATTCCTGGGTTCTAGCTTAAATACAACGGCCCAGATGGCTTACCTCATGCCAGACACACAAGTGCAATTAACTCAATATTTTCAATTACTGGCAAAAAAGTCCCATCTCCCTGCAAGAAAAATTATGCAGGCACTGGGATTCATGGCATCCTGCATACTACTAATACCATATGCCAGACTGCATATAAGGAAAATACAATGGTACCTAAAAAGTGTTTGGACTCAACACTCTCACAGTCTAGAAGCAGTAATACCAATGATTCCCTGCCTACAACAGGAGTTTCAATGGTGGGCACAGGCATGTCACCTAAACAAGGGTCAGCCTTTCACCCTACCCACAGCCAGGCAGACACTAACAGATGCTTCGGATTATGCCTGGGGAGCACACATGGCAGGAAAATGCATTCAGGGCAAGTGGACCACAGACCAGATGCATCTACACATAAATGAAGATGTTGGAGTAGCTATTCTATATAAAACAAACCTGAAGCTTACTCTTCTTGACCTTACCCTTACCCAAACAAATAATGCTGAAATAATCTGCTCCAAAATTCAAATTAACACTACTAAAGCAATAAACATCATCTGTGCATACCTCCCCCCTGGAAATAACATCCCCACTTTAGAACTACTTCTTGAACAACTCTCTAATAACCTCCCTCAAGAAACACTATTCCTTGGGGACTTTAACATTGATTGGAAACCTTGTAACAATGCTAACCCTACTTCCCATATAAACCTTTATGGTTTCAAACAACTAATTGATAGTCCCACTAGAATAAATAATAAGAGCAAAAAAGAAACCACCCTAGACTGGATTCTTACAAACCTACCAAACTGGCATCCTTCCTGATGACCTCAGCGATCACTCCCTCACCTATGTCGTTAGAGCTAAAACTAATCTAAACTTACCTACCTCTCACAGAACACTATATTCAAAAAAACAATTTAATCTGAACAGTTTCAAACAGAACTTTCACAATACAACTGGACCCCTCTAAAACACCTCTCACTTAACAATGCCGTTGAACATTTCAACTCAGCATTCCTCACAATCTTAAATCAACATGCCCCAAGTCGTACCATTAGAACAAAGACCAAAACAGCACCCTGGCTAACCTCTAATACTAAACAAAAAATTATATTGAGAAACAAATCTTGGAAAAAATGGCGTTCCTCTAGAAACCCAACAGATCATCAAACCTTTAGAGAGCTCAGAAACAATACCAAAAAAGCCATCCTCTCCAATAAAAATAATTATTACTTTGAACTTCAGCAATCCACCAAAAAAGAACCAAAAAAGTTCTGGTCTACTATCAATAATCTACTTACCCCAGGCAAAGTAGTTACACCCAATCCACAGAATTTAGACCCTGATAATCCCTCTTTAATTGCCAATAACTTCAATACCTTCTTTACTACTTCCATACAAAGTCTAGCTAACCACTTATCTCCTGATGCTTCCCAACTGCTTTTAAGTAACATCAACAACTCCCTTCTTCCCCTTCAACTTCAACCCATACCCACCTCCTACATACAGTCTCTTTTACAAAAACTTAAACCCACTACCCCCTCAGCAGATAAACTTCCTGCTGAATTCCTTCAAGTAGCAGCTAAATCTATTGCCTACCCTGTTTCTATCCTAATAAACAGATCTATAAAAGAAAGTACTTTTCCAGCAATCTGGAAGATATCACACATCATACCCTTACACAAAGGAGGTAAATCCACTGACCTTTCTAACTTTCGCCCTATTATCTCCACTAGCTAAAATCATGGAAAAATGTATACACAAACAACTACTTAACCATCTCCTTCATAACAACCTACTAGCAAACACTCAACATGGATTTAGACCTTCACATAGTACTACCACTGCACTACTTTCTTTTACCAACACCATCAACTGTAACCGTAACAACAACAAACTAACCTCTTCTCTTTTCCTAGACCTGTCAAAAGCCTTCGACATGGTCAACCATACACTTCTTCTACACATATTAAAATCCCTTGCCTTGGATCTCTCTTCCTTAACCTGGTTCTCATCCTATCTTGAAAACCGACAACAAGCAGTACTATGGAAAAATTCTCTATCTGCTCTACTACCTATCTCTTTAGGAGTACCTCAAGGATCTATACTAGGCCCACTCTTATTCTCTATCTTTATTAATGATCTCCAATCATCTATCCAAAACACTACCTGTATACAATATGCAGACGATTCCACCATTATTTGCACAGCTTCCACTCAATCTGAACTCCAGTCACTGACACAAACTACATTTTATACCGTCGAACAGTGGTTCTCAAAAAGATGTCTTCTCCTTAACCCCAAGAAAACAAAACTTTTACTATTCTCACCTACCCACAAATCTTCTCAACTAAACTTTACTGTTACCGCAAGTGATAATTCCCTCATCTCCCCCGACTCTACTACCAAACTGCTTGGTGTTACTATTGATAATAATCTTAGCTATGATTATCACATCAATAACACTATAAAAACAGTTAATAAAAAGATTGGTTCACTGTACAGAATTAAACCCTTCCTTACACCAGAAGCACGGACCACCTTAGCACAATCTCATCTTATCTCTACCCTACTGTATGCTTCCTCCATTTACACTAACCTCTCCAAAAGCAACCTTAGGAAACTGACTACATCCTATCACAATATAGCTAGTTTTGCCACAGCATCCCAGTATAGAACACACCACTGTATAAACTTAAAACACTTACACTGGTTAGAACTTCCTAATAAACTTATCTATCAACAACTATTAATAACACATAACATTCTATACCAACCATCAAAGACATCTGCTCTTAGTAACCTCTTGACCCCCTATAATAACTTGAAACAGCTGCTCATGAAAAGCTACAAGTCAACACAACTAGAATTACAAATTCTGCAGGTAACTCCCTTTTCTCCAACTCAGTAGGCAAAATATGGAATAACCTCCCCTCACACATTACCTCTCTTGGCTCCTTTCATCTTTTTAAAAAACAACTTATTTTACATCTGAACAACTTCTGGCTCTGCTCTTGTACCAATCCAGACTAATCTACTTTCTTCATTCTACTATCATAATTCCTTATTTCAAAACTGCAATCTTTCTCTGTGATCACAAATGACTTAATGACTGTACTGTTATTACTGTTCTAAAAAAAAAAAAAATGTACAAACATTGTCTTTTATAAGTATGTATATACATTTTAAACTATGTAATTACCCCATTCTCACATAATTGTACTGTAAAGAATTAATGCCTTTCTCAATACGTAGATAGCACTATGTGTGTTTTTATTACTTGATCTAGACTAATATGTATGCATTGTTGCTCACTGTCTGTATCTCAGGCATTTATTGTAATTGTTTAATTTCTATAACCTTGTTTTAATCTGTGGAGCTTTTCTCCCCGGGCCTCCACTGAAAATGGAAATTATCCAGCTGGACTAGCCCGGTCAACAAATGTAAAATAAAATAAAATAAAAAATGTTGGCTGTTCAAAATGCCCTAACAGCTTTCAAGGATCTTCTGCAGCCAGGACAATTACTATTAAAGACAGACAACACCACAGTAATGTGGTACGTAAGTAAGCAAGGGGGCACTATTTTTACCCCCTATTCAGGCAAGCCATAACCTTGTGGGACACAGCTCTAACGTACCAAGTCCACCTGCAAGCACAATTCTTGCCAGGAAATTGAAATACTCTGGCAGACGATCTAAGCAGAAATATCGTGGACCCTCACGAATGGAAATTGAAACCACAAATATTCAGCATGGTAACCCAAAAATGGGGATGCCCAGACATAGATCTTTTTGCCTCCCCACTGAATTGCCAACTACAAAAATTTTGCACAAGGACTTATCACAAACAAGCGTGGAAAGTGGATGCTCTTTTGTTCAGTTGGAAAAACCTAAATGTTTATGCATTCCCACCTCTGCCTCTCCTTTCAAAGGTACTCCTAAAAGCCAGACAAGAGAAACCACAGATGATCCTGATTGCTCCAGACTGGCCACGCCAGCACTGGTACCCTATCTTAAGGAACCTTGCTCAAGGACCACCATGGATTTTGCCTCAAATTCCACACCTTCTGACTCAACAAAACAATCAGATCCTGCACGGGCAACTCAAAACCCTAAACCTGGCTGCATGGCAGATACATTAGTCAAACAGGCAACACTTCTCTCTAAAGCAGTTATGGGTGTCATTTTGGAGGCCAGGAGGCCGAGCACAAGGAAAGCTTACTCAGAAAAATGGAAGAGATTCTGTCTCAAAGCTTTGACCCTCTGATTCCAGACATTCCTCAGATTTTATAATACTTAACTGAGCTGCTGGACAGAGACATATCCTTCTCATCAATTAAGATCCACACCTCTGCCATTTCAGCACATTACAACACGGATCCTCCTTTATTCTCTCATCCCTTGCTAAAGCAATACCTCAGAGGAGCTAAAAACATAAGACTGCCCCGGAGAGCACAAGTACCAACTTGGGACCTCAGTTTCGTTTTGGAAAAACTAACCCTGCCACCTTTTGAGCCAGCAAATACAGCCAATCTAAAATTTTTATCATGGAAAACAGCTCTGCTCCTAGCAGTAACTTCAGCACGAAGAGTCTCAGAGCTACAGGCATTAATGGCAGTGGAACCTTTTATAATTTTTCATCAGGACAGGGTTTCTCTAAGGGCAAACCCTACTTTTATGCCAAAGGTGGTATCTAGTGTGGCTCTTAACCAAACCATCTATTTGCCAACTTTTTATTCAAACCCCCAGAATAAAGGAAAGAAATTTCTGCATTCCTTGGACATACACAGGCAGCTACGCTTCTACTTGGACAAAACAAAAGCTATCAGGAAAACTGAGCAACTGTTTGTAGCATATGCTGCAGGATCGCAGGGAAGGCGATCTCAAAGCAGACTATATCCAAATGGATAGGACACTGTATTCGTTACTGCTACACGCAGCATGGAAAATCAGTCCCAAAACACATTAGGCCACATTCCACCAGGGCTACAGCCACTTCAGCGGCCTTTCTCAGAGGAGTACCTACCAAGGAATCTTTGGAAGCTGCAACTTGGAGTTCAGTGCACACCTTTACCAAGCATTACCACCTGCCTCTTTACTGTAAATCCAGAGCAGGATTTGCCACTGCAGTTCTGCAGGGCCTTATAGCCAATCCTAACTCCTTATAGACCAGCCACCTAACCTTAGCTTTGGGATTCTACCCAAGTATGATGACTGCAGCAGTGTAACATGATGAACATAGTACAGTTTTGTACCTACCATAAATGTAGGTGTTCGAGTGTTCACACTGCTGCAGTCCTGGTTACCCTCCCTCCCTCCATCCCCTCTGGACTGACTGACCTTATCTATACCTTTCTATCCTATACAATGTTTGTGGTGTATTTGCTTGTAACTGAAGGTATTGTTGTTATTTTATATGTATAACTGTTATTAGCAATATGTATTGCCTACCTACTTGGGGGCACCTGACATCTGGGGCAAGAAAAACTGAAGAAAATGGCATCAAATGCATCTTATATACTCCTGGCGCACTGACGTCGGGGAAGAAGTGACAGCAACCGACGCCAGACCAAGACTTTTGAACTCTGGCCGACTGCGGGACCGCCTGACGGCAGGATAACCCAAGTGTGATGACTGCAGCAGTGTGAACACTCGAACATCTACATTTATGGTAGGTACAAAACTGTACTTTTGTTATTAAGGCAGAAGAGGTTTTAAAGAAAATGGAAGACAAAGCCAAGTCTATGCAAACTGTAAAAGACTTCTTACAAGTGCAGCCACCAAGATTCAGTAGACACTGGCCTACAAAAAATTGGTTCTTTCCTGTGTCATACAGAGCTCAAAGGGGCAAATCGAGACACCCTAAGGGTTCCAGATACCAGGCGCAAGATTCATACAGGCCAAAGCAATGGGGCGCTTCTACCTCCAAAGCTGGAGGAGATAAAATGCAAACCTACAGAAAACAGTCCCAGTGACTTCTCTCTGCCATCACCAAGCACTTATCTTTTGGCAGCACCCCTAGGGGGAAAATTAGCACTTTTTGCTCAAAATTGGCAGTTAATAACCCAGGACAAGTGGGTGCTAAACATAGTATCACAGGGATACAGATTCCATTTCCATACTCTACCAATGGCAAACGGATGGCCAGATCTGCCAAAAAATCAATGGGCAGAGGCACAGAAACAGGTTATGTCCCTTATGGATATGGGGGCCATTCAGCCAGTACCAGAACAGGAAAAAGGACAAGGTTTTTACTCGAGACTGTTCTTGGTACCCGGAAAGGACAAGGCCCGGTGGCCAATACTGGATTTATCGATTTTGAACACATACCTGGACATTCCAAAATTCAAAATGCTGACTTTGCAGCAGCTTCTGCCCATGCTGGGCAAGAATGCTTGGTTGGTGACATTAGACCTAAAAGAGTCATACCTGCATGTCCCAATAAGGCAGTCGTGCAGAAGATACCTCGGATTCAAGGCTGGCTCAATGCATTACCAATTCTCTGCACTGCCTTTTGGCTTATCTACTGCGCACAGGGTCTTTACAAAGTGCCTGGCACCAGTGATTGCATTTTGCAGCAAAGAAGTATACAAATATGTCCTTACTTGGATGACTGTCTCATTCAAGCAGAGATCAAGGACATTCTTCTTCAACACCTGGCATTTGTGAAAAGGCTTCTAACATGCCTAGGGTACACAATAAACGAAAAGAAATCACAACTGGTACCCTCTCAAAAGATAACATTCCTGGGTGCAAGCTTGATTACAACTGCCCAGATGGCTTATCTCATGCCAGACAAGCAAAGGCAACTGGCAACAAAAACCCAGTTATCTGCAAGACAAATTCTGCAGGCTTTGGGCTTCATGGTATCCTGCATCCTACTGATTCCGTATGCAAGACTACATATGAGGATATTTCAATGGTACCTAAAAAGTTTATGGAGTCAACATTGTCACAGTCTGGAAACAATGATTCCTCTCATTCCCTGCCTACAACAGGAGTTTCTGTGGTGGGCAAAGGCATGTCACCAAAACATGGGACGGCCCTTCACTCTACCCCCTGCCAGCCAAACCTTAACAGCAGACGCATCAGATTATGCTTGGGGGGCCCACATGGCGGGAAGATGCATTCAGGGCATATGGACCCCAAAACAAATGCATCTACATATCAACCAGAAAGAGATGCTAGCTATTCAAAATGCCCTGACAGCCTTCAAGGACTTACTTCATTCAGGACAACTACTGATAAAGACGGACAACACCATGGCCTTGTGGTACATAAGCAAGCGGGGGGGCACGCACTCATACCCTCTTTGCAGGTTAGTCATGGTACCGTGGGACACAGCTTTGACTTAGCAAATACATCTTCAAGCTCAATTCCTGCCAGGAAAACAAAATACTCTGGCAGACGACTTAAGCAGAAATCTTATGGATCCTCATGAGTGGAAACTAGATCCAAAAGTCTTCAGCATGATAACAAAGAAATGGGGGAGCCCAGACATAGATCTATTTGCCTCTCCTCAAAATTACCAGTTGAAAAGATTCTGCACAAGGACTTATCACAGACAAGCCTGGAAAGTGGACACCCTATACTTCAGTTGGAAAAACCTATCAGTTTACACCTTTCCTCCTCTGCCTCTTCTTCCCAAGGTGGTCCTAAAAGTCAGACAAGAAAAGCTAAAGATGATACTAATTGCCCCTGACTGGCCCCGCCAGTACTGGTACCCAATCCTAAGGAACTTGTCTCAATACCCAGCTTGGACCTTACCTCAAGGACCTCAACTGTTGTCCCAGCAAAACGATCAGATCCTGCACAATCAACTCCAGACACTGAACCTGGCAGCTTGGCTGATCGTATAGTTATACAAACAACACCTCTCAGTAAAGCTGCGAATAATGTCATTTTGGAAGCCGGAAGGCCTAGTACTAGAAAATCTTATGCTGATAAATGGAAGAGATTCTGTGCTTGGAACCAAGCACAAGGAACTGATATAGCAGAACCAAATATTCCTCAGATATTACAATACTTGATTGAGATGCCTGACAAAGGCCTATCTTTCTCATCAATTAAAATCCATGCCTCTGCCATTTCGGCTCATTACAATACAGAGCCACCAATCTTTTCTCATCCTTTACTAAAGCAGTATCTTAGAGGAGCCAAAAAGTTAAGGCCTTTTAGAAGATCACCAATACCTCTATGGGACCTCAGTCATGTGTTGGAAAAGCTCACCTTGCCTCCATTTGAACCAGCTTCTACTGCTGATATGAAGTTCTTCATGGAAAACAGCTCTGCTACTAGCAATTACTTCAGCAAGAAGAGTTTCCGATCTACAGGCCCTCATGGCTGTGGAGCCTTTTATCATATTTTACCCAGACAGGTGTCTCTGAGGACAAATCCAACATTTATGCTTAAGGTGGTTTCCAGTGTGGCTCTTAACCAAACTATTCATCTGCCAACCTTTTATCCAAATCCGCAGAACAAGCTGGAGAGAATTCTGCATTCCTTGGATGTACACAGACAGCTATGATTCTACTTGAGCAGGACTAAAGCTCTAAGAAAAACTGAGCATTTGCTAGTGACATATGCTGCAGGATCAGAAGGAAAGGCTATTTCAAAGCAGACAATTTCAAAGTGGATAAGCCACGTATTAGTTTTTGCTACTTACACCATGGTAAACCTGTGCCCAAGGGCATTAGGTCTCATTCCACCAGAGCTGCAGCTACTTCAGCAGCCTTTCTCAGAGGAGTACCAAACAAAGACATTCTAGAGGCTGCTACTTGGAGTTCTGTCCACACCTTTACAAAGCATTATAATTCGCCTCTCTACTCGGGCCTTATAGCCGCACCTAATGCTGTTTAGCTTCAGCCTCCCCAACCATAGCTTTGGGATTCTACCCAAATGTAATGACTGCAACAGTGAAACACGATGAACATAGTACAGTTGTGTACACTTACCATAAATGTAGATGTTAGAGTGTATTCACTGTTGCAGTCCTGGTTACCCGCCCGCCATCCCCCCTTTCATTCTGGAGTTTCTTTCCTTCTCTGTCTTCTACAACCTATGTGGTGTATTTGCTTGTAGATGAAGGTAAAGTTTATATTGTTGCATGTATATGTACTTGTTATACATATATATTTTTGCTACCTTTTTGGGGGCACCTGACATCTGGGGCAAGAAAAACTGAAGAAAATGGCATCGGCTGCTTGTTTTATACCCCTGGCGCACTGACGTCATGGAAGAGGAGACCGCAACTGACACAGGACCCAAGACTTTGGAATTCAGGCCGACTGATGGCAACCTGCCAGCAGATAACCCAAATGTAATGACTGCAACAGTGAATACATCGAACATCTACATTTATGGTAAGTATACACAACTGTGCTTTCTATGCTCTACTCATTAGATCTCACAGTGGGTGAGCAAGTTTGAGCAATAACTGATGCTTCTATTGTAGTTACGGACCCCCCCTGTACTGTTGTTGAAACATCCGTGGTTGTTGTTGAGCCAGCGTTTTTCTTTTTGTATACATTTAGCATTCCCACATCCTTTTTCTCTCCTGTTCCCCACTTGAGAAGCCGACAGCTGCTGCTACTCATATGTTCCTTGTGTATATGTGTGTGTTTATGTATGCATACGTGTGTGTGTGTGTGTGTGTGTGTGTGTGTGTGTGTGTGTGTGTGTGTGTGTGCGTGTGCGCGCGCGCGCATGTGTGTGTATGTATATATGTATATATGTATATATATATATATATATATATATATATATATATATATAAAATTTATTTATTTATATATATATATATATATATATATATATATATATATATCTTTTTTTTTTTTTTTTTTTTTTTTTATAGGCCATTGTAATATCTACATACAGTTGCCTTCCATCAGGTGTGCCTGTCATGGTCAATGAAATATTTTTAGATGATGCACTTGGCAGATGTTTCTTAAAATGGCCTTTTGCTATATTGTAAACTTAAGTTCTTATTGCTTGCCTGTTCAGTATCACCCTTGTGTATTACATCCTTCTTGTTTCTTTACCTTCTCCTTGGGCTCTTGCCTTTCCTCCTTCATGTCTTTTAATTTCATATCGATCACCAGTTATCTCCTTATTTTAATTTTTAAATGACCCTCAGCTTCTGCTTACTTATTTGCATTTTTCATAGGTGATTACTAGGTTAATGGCACAAGAGCCTTTACAAGCCTAGCCAGTAATACCCAGGATATGATAACATTACACTTTACTACCCCGTCCCATATTTGGGGAATTATGGTAGATTCACTGGATGTTGGAGCCCCGAGTCATTTTACAGACTGCCTCTGTACAAAAGGGACATGAGCAGTACCCCAGTAGTGAATTTACGGTTCCCCAACCATTTATCCAAATTATGTTTTGAAGAGCATGAGGAACGGGCTTTGTTTTACAAAGATGGGAAGTTTATTCCATAGACAAGGTAGCCTTTGGGATGCAAATCTATCACTTCAGCAAGTTCTATTCAAGTCACAAATAAGGTTCAGGTTCATGGAATGAGAAACAATTGTAGAATTTTCCTTGTGAATGTGTAAGATTTTCATCAGAGCGGGATCAGAGAATGCCTTGTTGCTGAGGCATAAGTCCCATCTCAATAAACAGTATGAGAGGGAGTAAAGGGATAGGGCCTTTAGTCTGCCTATGTGTTTTAAGCTTTGTATTTTTTTAGTGAGAAACCTCTGGGGCTTCTCCAGTTGGTGTAAGTGCCTGATTAGGTACATGCAGAAGGGCGCAGTGTACTCCGTTATGGGCCTCATGATGGCTGAGTACAGTAGCACTATGACTTCCTTTGATCTAGATGTTATGTCTTTACTTATAAGTTGAGCCAGTCAGAAGGATTTCCTCATTACTGTAGCTACCTGTGTTCCCAAGTCCCTCACCACTGGGCTTACTTTTATGGGTGTGCTATCAGTGTTGTAGATATAGGTTACCCTCACCACTGGGCTTACTTTTATGGGTGTGCTATCAGTGTTGTAGATATGTTACCCGCACTACTGGGCTTACTTTTATGGGTGCGCTATCAGTGTTGTAGATATGTTACTCTCACCACTGGGCTTACTTTTATGGGTGTGTTATCAGTGTTGTAGATATCTGTTACTCATTTTTTAGCATTGTCTCAGACCATGCTTCTGGCACCAGTCATTTGCCATTTTTAGGCCTGTTTATAGGATGTCAGCATCATTTGAGAATTCATTCATTGCTCTCAGCTTACAGTCATCAGTAAACTTGGTGTGTCAGAGGCCCCCTAACATTGGCCTTAATTTCAGAGAAGTATATACCAAACAGGAAGAGTCCCAACAGTAAGCCCTTTGGGACACAGCTAGTAACAGTTTCTTATCGGAAGTGGATTCACCTATTTGGACAGCATGTGTCCTGTCAGTGAGCCAGTTGGCTATCCATCTGTCTATGTAGGGGTTTATGCCTAACTCAGTAAGGTGATCTGTGTTCCCAAGTCGGGGATTGTGTCAAAAGCTTTGGCCAGATCTAGGTAAACAGCGTGTACGATTTTACCATCATACATGGCCCTGGTGACTCTTGCCTGCTCATTTTACCCTCATTCGAGCCCCTGGTAACTTTCTGTAAGAAAGAAGTCTTGAATGCTCATTTTTACCTTCATCCATGGCCCTCGTGACTTTCTCTAAGAAAGAAGCCTTGCCTGCTCAGTCTGGTAGACCTCCCTTTGACAAAGCCAGATTGGGTCTGGTCCAGTTTTTGGAGAGTTCATGTGTCATTGTTGATCAGATCCATGATAATTTTCTCCATGGTTTTGCAGATAACACTGGTCAATAACACTGGTCAAGTGTATGGGTCTACAGTTACCTGGGTCAGTTGATGCCCCCCCCCCCACACACACACACCTTTTGCATAGAGAATACTATTGCAGTCCTCCATTTCTCTGGGACAAAGCCTGTACTGAAGCTGTGGTTATAAGGATTTTTAGTGGCCCTGATTAGTTTCTGTTTTAAGCTATTTAAGAAGCATCCTGGAATGTTGTCAGGATCCATGGCAGCTGTTTGTCATGTTCACATTAGAGTGAGCAATGTTCTCTTTAACATTCAACATCTCATATTAGTATTTGTTTCTCTTTTCTCTTGTTTTATTGTTTTTTTCTTTTTATATAGTTGAGAAGTACAGTAGAAGTCATTGAAGCTTCAGGAAAATGTAACTTATTTTTAAGTTTAAAAATCACCTAGTAACATAGCTAGAAGCATTCAGTGTTACTGAATATGAAACATTCGGAAACCAAATGTATTAAAAAAAACATACAAACATACCTAATTGGTCAGTAAGACTTCTTAATGAAAACCAGTCACATTCTGTAAAAGTATGTAGTTCAAAATAACTTGGGTGTTTATAGTAAAAACTTGTTTATGCTGCAAACAAACCAGGCATCCACAAGGATGTAAAATATAAAACTTTAATACACAGATGTCTCTCTTAAGGGGCTATCTGAGGTGGTATTCATATTGACTTGGGGAAGTTTGGCCAGAGAATGGGGGGGGGGGTCCCTTTCTCTTTTTAGTAAGTGCTGTGTGATGTTTTTTTCATCCACCAGAGCTACCACTCACTCAGGCAGATGGACCATGGTTTAACATCTCAGCTGAAGGGCGGTGCAATCAGGAATGCAGTGCCTCCTTTATACTGCACTGTAGTGTTAGTATTGGGAAATTAATGTACTTGGCATAGGAATGGAATCCACACTGTTATGCACCAAATGTGTGTGCGCTGGGTCTACTACTAAAGACCGAAACGACGATTCCCCGACAGAAAACTCACCGACGCCAGAAGACCGACAGGTAAGTTTACCGACAGGGAGATTTGCCGACAGCGGAAAGACCGACAAGGGAATGTGTGATCGCGACCCGGTAAGTGTGCGATAGTGACGGAGTTAGGAGCGGTCAGGTAAGTGCGCGAGATTGTGGGATGTCGGGTTAGGCTGTGGGAAAGGTGAGTGTGTGTTCGTGTTGGAGGTATGGTTCGGGTAAGTGTGTGCTAGTGAGGGACTGTAGTTTAGGGACGGGTTAAGTGAGTTGGGGTTAGGGTGCAGGTAGGTGATGTGTGCGTTAGTGTCGGAGCTTGGGCTAGGGGTGGGTTAAGTGAGTTAGGGTTAGGGTGCAGGTAGGTGATGTGTGCGTTAGTGTCGGAGCTTGGGCTAGGGGTGGGTTAAGTGAGTTAGGGTTAGGGTGCAGGTAGGTGATGTGTGCGTTAGTGTCGGAGCTTGGGCTAGGGGTGGGTTAAGTGAGTTAGGGTTAGGGTGCAGGTAGGTGAAGTGTGCGATAGTGTCAGACGAAGTGTGCGATAGTGTCGGACCTTAGGGTTAGGGTTTGGGTCAGGGCTAGTGTGTATGCTATGTAGTGTCGCGTGTTGTTTACGTTCCGTGTGTCGGTGTTCTGGTGTTCGGTGTTTTGCGTTGTCGGGTTTGTGTGTTGTCGGTTATTTGGCGTCTGAGTTTTGTGTCGGGGAATCGTCGTGTCGGTGTTTAGAAGTAGACCCGTGTGCGCTACCTGTTGAGCCACTGACAATACTACTTTAAGTATTTTATTTAATCTCTTATGGTGTAATGTTTCAAATGGAAAAATAATAAACTGCTTCTGTGTGCAAAAAGAATTTCTGTGTTGCCCAGGTATAACTTAATGTACAAAAGACTGTACTTAAGGCATTAGGATGAGGTGTGCTCAAGAACTCTGATTCTTCTGGAGGTCTGTCCTATGTAATATTTGAAACGTGACCATCTTAATTTGTAAACCACTCCAAACAGATAACAACAGACTTGAACACTCCTTAGAGTGTAGGGAATTGGGAAAGGGGGCCAGATGACCCATAAAAGGAGGAGAATTAAGGTAAGATGTTTGAGGGGATATTTTGTTTTCATCCTGGAGGCTCCTCCTATAAATGGAACCGATTTGATGGCAAAATAAATATCATTATTTTCCGTATTTCCCTTCAGAGGGATGTACATTATTATCTAAAGTCTAGTACCAGTAACTCCATCAAAAGAGTTCTTAGATGTTCACGTCTGTGTAACTTCTCTACTAATATGATCTGCGTAGCAAAAATCTTCACTCTTTTTTTTTTAATGGACTGATCAAAGGCAGTGCAGCAGGATGCCCTCATTAACCTCCCCTTAGTTGGGGTTGAGTCAGAACTAGGCTAAATTGTTTGGGTTGCCAAGCAATGTAGACCAGGCGTCATCTTTGCTTCCTGTCTGACCATACAGCATGCCACTTTACAGACTATTCACAAACCGACAAAACCGTTCAGGCAATCCAGTCTGCAAAACTAGCTATAAAATGTCTACCCTGCACTAATATGGGATGTTCTCCTCCATTAAGCAACTGTCTTAGTTTCCTGCAATAGCAGAGGTCAAAAGAGGAAAGCAGTCTAATGCTTTCTTAAGACATAATGAACCATAACTCCTTTCCCGCAAGAGAGAGGTGAGAATACTGCCCTCCAGATTCTAGTCTGTAATTCATAGTTATGATTATTCTGTGGGCAGTGCTTTCTATTAGTTTATACAGACACTCTCTTTGCTCTGTCTCTTATGCTTTCAAGAACCATTTTTTCCGCTTGAGTAGGATGTACCTGGGTCATTAGCAGACTAAGTATGATGCCCTCCTTTTTCTGCATACTGTGGATACATAATGATTGCCCCCCACCACCACCACAAGCTAACACATCCATTTTACCTTTGCTAGGGCTTAATGAATAGTTTATCAAATTAAAGTGTAAATATCTGGCTATTTTCTGTCCTTCTGGCAAATCCCATAAAATAATTTGTATTCAGAACAAGTATACTTTTAATAACATTGTTTGTTTCTGCCTACAGGGAAAATTTGAACTATTATTTTTAGTGCAGTCTTCATCACTAATACGTAAATTATTGATAAACCTGTTTATATTGTATTGTGGTTTGGCAGGCTCACTCTGCCAGAGTTTTAGTGCCAGTATGTTAAACTAAAATTTTTAGACTTTTTTTTCTCATTCTAATGATTTTATTTGAAGTGTCTTACTGATTGGTTTGTAAAACGTTACATACACTTAACTGGCAGCAGATGACTTTAAACAGTGTTTGCTAACCCAGCTTGTTACAGTCTAAAGTCAGATGGCTGCTGTGTCAGCCAACCCTGCTCAGGGTCATACCTACTCTCCATCTCAAAAGAACCCCCATATTCTACTTCAAGCAAATCAAACCTAAAGACATTCAAAGCCTGTTAAGAAAACTGGACCAAAGATCAGGTGGTGCTGGACTTTAGTCTCTACCCTGTGTACCTCAGAATGATGGCAAAGTATTGTGACAAACCTCTTAACGTACATAATCTTTCATTGATATCAGATATAGTGTCTGCCTCCTTTAGGCATTCAGTTGTAATACCTTTGCCCAAAGTCCAGGTTCTGTTCTTACCACGGCACTACTTTTCCATTCTTAATTTATAGTAGTAATAAAAACTTTCAAAATAATTGGTACAGAGCAACATATTCAATCACATAACCAAATTTGGTTTCCTCTTTGAAAAGGATTTGGTGCTGTAACTGCTGTATATACGGCAACTGATATAATCTGCAACTGAAACAATAGAAGTATTACAGCTGGAATATTCATGAATATTTTTATTTTTATTTTTATTTTACATTTGTTGACCGGGCTAGTCCAGCTGGATAATTTCCATTTTCAGTGGAGGCCCGGGGAGAAAAGCTCCACAATTAAAACAAGGTTAAACATTTAAGCAACAATGCATACATTTTAGTGTAGTAGAAAATATAGTGAAAAAAACAGGTAAAAAACAAATAGCCTAAGCTATATATTCATATTTTTTTTTTTTTTTTTTTTTAGAACAGTACAGTAATTTAGTCATTTGAAATAGCAGGGAAAGATAGTGATTTTTACGTAGGGAGGTATGGCTGAAGAGCGAAGAAGTCATTTAGTCTGGATTGGTACAGGAGCAGAGCCAGAAGTTGTTAAGATGTAATAGAAGTTGTTTTTTGAAAAGTTGAAAGGAGTCTAGTGAGGTAATATAGCCAGAGCATTTGAAACCGTAAACCATTTTCTTATAGTTAATAGACCAGACAAGTTCAACTTTGGGCACAACACTGTAACCTAGTTTAATGAGCTACTTACGTAGTCAGATGTTCTTCGTGTTTCACTGTTTCAGTCTTTACATTTGGGTTATCTGCTGGCAGGTTGCCCTCAGTCGGCCTGAATAACAAAGTCTTGGGTTCTGCGTCGGTTGCTGTCTCCTCTTCCATGATGTCAGGTCATCAGGGGTATAAAACATGCAGCCAACGCCATTTTAATCCATCTTTCTTGCCGCACGGTGCCCGAAACAGAAGCAGTTCGCAAGTGCCGGTCGGCCGACTCCTGAAATTTTTGTATTCGAGTTTTAGAACCAAAGTCTTCAAACTAAAGCGAAGTACTCCGTTGGGGAAACTTTTTTTTCTTGCTCCTTACCGATGTCAGTAAAAGTTAATAATCGCATTACTTAGTGGGAAGCAAATACCTCATAAGGATTTTCATTTGTACTGTATTCCTTGCCTAGGCCCTGATCACAACGTGCCTTGCTGTCGGTTTTGTGCTTAATTTAACCAACACACTATTAAGCGTCTGTATATTTTTGCTTCTAAATTGTTTGGTTCAAGATTTAACTACCCTGAAATGTTGCCGGTTAGCAATCCGACTACCGGAGTTCACAAAAAACACAAGGAAAAATACAGAGACAGACTGTCGAGGTCCAAAACCGACGAAGCTTCTCCTAAGCCAGTCGCCGGTTCACCGATACTCGGTGAGGCGCTTTCGCAGCCCCTGATACCCGCTAATTTTGAGTCGCAGGCCTCTACCAAGACCCATTCAGAGTCTGGTATGCCGCGAGATTCTCAGAGTATTGAACCTGCGGATGTCTCTCTCTTGGATGGGTCCAGAGCCGCTGAGCAGGCACCGGCTTACGAGGGTGTTTTCAGGCCTCAACATTTTTATATTAAACCGATGCCAGCAACAAAAACAAGGTAAAAAACAACAACTATGTCTAAAAAAACGACGTATGAGCCACGTGCTCAGGTCCCTATGCCTAAAAAGGAGATCAAAATGACTGAGGATTTAATTACTTTGATCCCCCCCCCCCACACACACACACACTAAATGGCCTAGGCAAGGCACTGATTATGAATCTTCAGATCAGGTTTCCATTTCTTCTGTTCAGGAATTTTCTATTCCACCCTATGAGGCTTCTGATGCAGAGGAATCCATCCCATCTGCATCTCCTCCTGAGGATTACTCTTTTGGAGAGACTTTGCATACTTTAAGGGAACATTTTCACTGGGAGAGACAGGACTTCTCTGAATCAAAAAAGAGACTTGGGGATTTCCTTCTTCCTCAGCATAGGCCTTTGGCAATACCTCCTGTATTAGACATTGTTGATGACGTGTTCTCGGAATCAAGCTTGGCTCCTGATTCCCTGCCTCCGGCTCCTAGTAAGCCAGACAGATATTAAAGGGTTCCTGACTCTCACAAATTTCTTTTAAAAAATCCTGCTGCTGATCCTGAGACTATTTTTCAAGGGTGTTAAGGCTTCTACAGCCAAAAATCCTATCCCTTCTGATAGAGATTCCAGGGCACTGGATAGATTGGGTAAGAAGGTTTATACGTCTGCAACCTTGGCAATCAGGGCTTTAAACTGCCAGTTTCATATGCTTAAATATCAACAGCATGTTATGGGCTTAAACAGAAAATGATGTTGATTTCTGATTGTGAGGAAAATAAAGAATTACAGGATTTATTGCATTCAGCAGAACAGGTTGGAAAGCATACTTTGCAATGTGGTTTTGATTCCTTGGAGGCCTCTTGTAGGGCCGCCGTTACTGGATCTGTGATTAGAAGGCATGCCTGACTCAAGGAGCAAAATCTGCCTGATCATGTTAAAGCTAAATTGTTGGATGCCCCTTTGCTGCATGATACTCTGGTAATAAGGCAGAAGAGGTTTTAAAGAAAATGGAAGACAAAGCTAAATCTATGCAAACTGTAAAAGATTTCTTGCAAGTGCAGCCACCCAGGTTCAGTAGGCACTGGCCTACTAAAAATTGGTCCTTTCCTGTGTCCAACAGAGCCACTCGGGGCAAACCCAGGCACTCAAAGGCTCCAGATGTCAGTCACAAGGTTCTTACAGGTCTAAGCAATGGGGTGCCTCCACCTCCAAATCTGGAGGAAACAAAGGACAACCCTACAGTAAGCACTCTCAATGACTTTCCTCTACCATCTCCAAGCACTTATCTTTTGGCATCCCCCTTCGGGGGGAAAACTAGCACTTCATGCTCAAAACTGGCAGTTAATTACCCAGGACAAGTGGGTATTAAACATAGTATCCCAGGGGTACAGATTTAATTTCCATACTTTGCCAATTCCAAATGGATGGCCGGATCTGCCACAAAACCAGTGGGCAGAGGCCCAGAGACAAGTCATGTCCCTCATGGATATGGGGGCTATTCAACCGGTACCAGAAAAGAAAAAAGGACAAGGATTTTATTCAAGACTTTTCCTGGTACCCAGAAAAGGCAGTTCATGGCGTCCAATACTGGACTTATTGATTCTGAACACGTACCTGGACATTCCAAAATTCAAAATGCTGACTTTACAACAGCTACTGCCTATGCCAGGCAAGAATGCTTGCTTAGTAACTGTAGACTTAAAAAGGCATACCTGCATATCCCAATAAGGGAATCGTGCAGAAGATACCTCCGCTTCAAAGCAGGTTTTTTGCAGTCCCAGTTCTCTGCACTGCCCTTTGGCTTATCTACTGCGCCCAGGGTCTTTACAAAGTGCCTGGCACCAGTAATTGCATTCTGCAGACAAAGAAACATCCAAATTTATCCTTATCTGGACGATTGTCTCATTCAAGCAGACAAGGACACTCTTCTTCAACATCTGGCATTTGTAAAAGGGCTTCTTGCATGACTAGGGTACACCATAAACGAAAAGAAATCATAACTGGTACCCTCCTCAAATAATTACATTCCTGGGTGCAAGCTTGAATACAACTGCCCAGATGGCTTACCACACGCCAGACAAACAAAGGCAATTGACAACGTACTGCAAACAAATGGCAACAAAAACCCAGTTATCTGCAAGACAAATTCTGCAGGCTTTGGGATTCATGGCATCCTGCATTCTACTAATTCCATATGTGAGGCTGCATATGAGGAAACTTCAATGGTACCTAAAAAGTTTATGGAGTCAGCATTGTCACAGCCTGGAAACAATGATTCCTCTCATACCCTGCCTACAACAGGAGTTTCTTTGGTGGGCAGAGACATGTCAAACAAGGGACTGTCATTCACTCTACCCCCTGCCACCCAAACCCTAACTACAGACTCATCAGACTATGCTTGGGGGGCCCACCTGGCAGGGAGATGCATTCAGGGCAAATGGAGCCCAAACCAAATGCATCTGCATATCAACCAGAAGGAAATGCTAGCTGTTCAGAATGCTCGGACAGCCTTCAGGGACTTACTTCATCCAGGACAACTACTGATAAAGACAGACAGCATCACAGTTATGTGGTACATAAGCAAGCAGGGGGTACACATTCCTACCCCCTTTGCAGACTAGCCATGGCCTTGTGGAACACAGCCTTGACTTACCAAATACATCTTCAAGCACAATTCATGCCAGGAAAGCAAAATACTCTGGCAGATGACCTAAGCAGAAATCTTATGGACCCGCACGAATAGAAACTGGACCCACAAATCTTCAGCATGTTAACACAGAAATGGGGGAGCCTGGACATAGATCTATTTGCCTCTCCCTATCAGTTGGACAAATTCTGCACAAGACCTCATCACAATAAAGCATGGAACGAGGTTTTTCCAGCTGAAGGATAGAGCATCCAATCAGTCTATGCCTTTCCCCCTCTGCCTCTACTCTCTAAGGTCTTACTAAAAGTCAGACAGGAAAAACCAAAAATTATCCTAATTGCTCCGGACTGGCCTCGCCAGCACTGGTACCCGCTTCTAAGGAATATGTCACACCTTCCTCTGTGGTACTTGCCTCAAACACCTCATCTGCTGTCTCAGCAGGACTTTCAAATTCTACATATTCAGCTCCAAACTCTGAATCTTGCAGCATGGCTGATCAGCTAATTATTCAAACCACATCTCTCAGTAAACCTGTGATGGATGTCATTTTGAAGCCAGAAGACCTAGTACTATAAAATCTTATGCTGATAAATGGAAGAGATTCTGTGCATGGAACCAAGCACAAGGAATAGACACAGCAAAGCCCAATATTCCTCAGATTTTACAATACTTAAATGAGATGCTTGACAAGGGCCTGTCTTTTTCTTCAATAAAAATCCATGTCTCTGCCATCTCGGCTCATTACAACACAGAGCATCCCCTCTTTTCTCATCCACTGCTTAAACAGCATCTCAGAGGGGCCAAAAATTTAAGGCCTCCCAGGAGAACACCAACTCCTGCATGGGACCTCAATTTTGTGCTGGAAAAACTCACCCTGCCTCCTTTTGAACCAGCAGCTACTGCGGATATAAAATTTCTATTGGAAGACAGCTTTTCTTTTGGCAGTCACTTCAGCAAGAAGGGTTTCAGAACTACAGGCTCTCATGGCAGTGGAGCCTTTCATTATATTTTACTCGGACAGGGTAGCCCTCAGGACCAATCCTTCTTTTATGCCTAAGGTGGTATCCAGTGTGGCTCTTAACCAGACCATTCACCTGCCAACTTTTTTCCCAAATCCACAGAACAAGGGGGAACGGATTCTGCATTCATTGTATATACACAGACAACTAAGATTCTACTTAAACAGGACCAAATCTCTAAGAAAGTCTGAGCAACTACTGGTAGCATTTGCTGCAGGATCAAAGGGGAAGGCTATATCAAAGCAGACTATTTCTAAATGGATAAGCCACTGCATTCGTTTCTGCTATTTGCACCATGGTAAACCTGTGCCCAAGGGGATCAGATCCCATTCCACCAGGGCTGCCTCTACTTCAGCAGTTTTTTTCAGAGGGGTCATAACCAAAGACGTTCTAGAAGCTGCTACTTGGAGCTCTGTTCATACTTTCGCAAAGCATTATCATTTACCTCTCTTCTCTAAATCCAGGGCAGGCTTTGCCACTGCAGTCCTGCAGGGCCTTATAGTTGCTCCTAATGCTGTTTAGTTCCATCCTCCCATCCATAGGTTCATAGGTTGGTACTAGGCTATCGGCCCTAGGGCCTATGCAAGCCTAGCCATAACATTTCCTTGGATATTTCTTCCCACAATATTTATTTCTCTGGACCCCTGTCTAGCAGGGCGACTGACATGATCCCCGGGGTGAATTTCCTATCTCCCATCCAATCATCAAGGTTCCTTTTGAAGAGGGTCAAGGAGGCGCTCTGCTTGACATGTATGGGCAGTCTATTCCAGAGTATGGGGAGTCTCTGGGTCAGGAAACTATCCCTCCAGCATGCTTTGTAGCTTTGGGATTCTACCCAAATGTAATGACTGCAACAGTGAAACACGAAGAACATAGTACAGTTGTGTACACTTACCATAAATGTAGATGTTCAAGTGTATTCACTGTTTCAGTCCGGGTTACCCACCCGACATCCCCCATTCTATACCTTTTCTTTCCTTCACTATACTCAAAAGCCTTTGTGGTGTATTTGCTTTTAGTTGAAGGTAAATTTTATGTTTCTAAAAGTGCATTTATATATTTACAGTTTATTTATATATATTTTTGCTCACCATTTTGGGGGCACCTGACATCTGGGGCAAGAAAACCTGATTAAAATGGCGTCGGCTGCATGTTTTATACCCCTGACGACCTGACATCATGGAAGAGGAGACAGCAACCGACGCAGGACCCAAGATTTTGTTATTCAGGCCGACTGAGGGCAACCTGCCAGCAGATTACTCAAATTTAATGACTGCAACAGTGAATACACTCGAACATGTACATTTATGGTAAGTGTACACAACTGTACTTTTCCTAGTGAGTCTGGCCTCTATTGTATCACGGGAGGAATTCATTTTGGCGCATCATGCTTTTTCACTGTTTAATGCTATCTCTTCAGACCTTCCATCACTTAAACTAATATTGTGCACTGATGTGTTATTATTATTATTAGTCTAATAGGTCAGTAAAAGAACTAGAACAAAAAAGTGCGTAACCAGACTTGGATAAACTGTGTGAAGAGGCAAGGTAAACTTTTTAGTGAGCTCGACAAAATCTGCTGTGATGCGGTTTGCTGCAGCTCTTGGAAAAAGTTAATTAATGCTGCCCCTAACTGTACTAAACTAATTATCAAAGATCCTTTAGGCAGCATTTGTAACTTTGGTAACACCTCTTTCCTGATTCCTCCCTTTAATTTATACTGTACGCTGAGACACTGCTACAAACAATCCTCTTACAGTTAAAATTATGCTGCAAAGCTTTACATCTCCTTTCACGTGAAGCAGGCCTATTCACTAGAAGGAAGGTGTCCTCTACCCAAATTACAATATGAACGCCTAGTTATCACACTCCTGTCAGCATGCAGCATGCCCTTACTGCAGAAAACTGTTTATTTTCCAGGTCCTCTGACTCCCCACTGTGAGTGCCTAAGCAGATGTGGCAGGGGTTACCCTATGCTTGATATTCTGATATGCAAGTAGTACAATTACCCAACCTTGCACAGCTATTTAATTTTTAGGGCTGCACCATGCTTCTCACAAATAAGTCCCAGTTTATTTCTGCAAATGAGACCACAATATGGTTTAGTATTATCTGTAAAATAAATAGCCCCTGTCCTGGAATCACATACCTGAAAATATAGACACACAGGAAATATCTGCTTTCAGAACAAAACCAAGTAAGCCCTTGTCTAAAGAGAATGCTTTAGGGACAGTAATTTGGAAACCTCAGTTGTACGTGCCGGCCTGTAAATATGTATGAAATGACTTCTTTTGAAAACGGTACTAAGAAGAACCAGCTGAGGAACAATGCCTGAAATATTCCCTTGTATATAATTAATGGGTTTGTTTTTGTCATGTTAGTGTTGTGGGATTGTGGTTTGCTTTTGTGTATTACTGTAACTGTTGTGATATGAATTTGTTTACTGTATGTGTTCTCTTTGTAAGTATGCATACCTATTGCTGTCTGATCAGTAAATTTTGAGCTTGGATCAAGGCCAAAAAGGGTCAGTAGACAAGACCACCTGTCCACTTTTCCCAGCATTCAAATGCAGTACTCTTGCTGGACAAACATTTACCATGTCAGACAGCCTGGAAGTTGAGAAGATCAATTCTTTCCAGTTATGCCTGTCAAAGCACCAGAGCCACTGTTATCCTCACATTGGATGTAACATTGAAGGCTTATGTGAGAACTGTCAAAGTTCAGGAAGCATGGGATGTCAAGCTGAGGAAAAAACATTAAACAAGAGATGATAGTGGCGGTCACTGAGGATGTGAAGGGATCCTCAAGATAATGACCGGCACCTCACATTCATTCCTCTCTTGTGCGGGTTGCCAGTGTATGACTCTGGATACCAGCCTACATCCCCATTCTGGCAGATGGGCTGGCCATGTGTTAAGGAGACTCCCATAAATGCCTTCTTCCTAACTTTTTGGTCTGTTTCTTTACCCATGTCCCCTTTGTTTTTAACATATTTATTAAAATGTCACTTAAGACGTTGGGACACACACATTAATAGAAAAAAAACAATATTCACATTTTTGCATTTACACACGTACTGTACATTACGGGCTTTCTTTATAATAACTTTTAGTCCAACATCACATAAATAACTGAATTTTATGCCTTCCCTTAACCCTCACTTCTCCTCCTGGACATTATTCTGCATGTATTGTTCTCACAAATTCCATTTATTTCTGTGTAGTTTGCTCTTTCCCTTTTCTAAAGATCCCTGTTCCAGTTCGTTTCTCTCTCTCGCAATATCCAGTGCTTCAAATACAGCTGGTTTAGGGCCAGATTTACATTTTCAACTGATTGTTTTTCAGCAGCCAACAAAATTATACTTGAGAAGGTCTGACTAACTCTAGGCAATCCAGATCATATATCCCATCTCAATAGAATCATTTAATCATTTACTTAGATACAGAGGTAGGATAATGAAGCGAAACAACTAAACAAGTGTCCGATCCCAGAACCTGGTAACTCAGGCAATGCGGAGATAAATGAACAGTCAAAAGATGAGTCTCCACCAACTAATTGTGTAAACCACGGTTTAATCCACTCAATACGTCAAACAGAATCACGAAACAGTACATCCATCAGCAAGGGTTAAGCGCTTTCATCTGTCCATGCCAGATTTCTTCAGAACCATTGAGTTACTAAGATAACTCTTTTATTCCAAATTTTGGCGCCACAATTAACTTTGATTAAATAATTGAATACATCAAATTAAATAATTCAAGAATGTTTTTTTTAAAAAGGATATTTTTAAAAGGATTTTTTTTAAAAAACTTGATATATAGCTACCTTATACATACAAATACTCAATTTTACCATTACTAAACTTGCAAATCCATATAAAAAAACTTTAATGTGACATAAAATACATGTCTATCTAAATAAATATAAATATAAATGTAAATGTTACATAATGTACTAAGAATCTCTGTAAAATGTAGATCTCATAAAATGGCAAAAAATTATAATACAGGACTAGTATAGTAGTCTGGCCCACTAAAATACCAGTACAACGTAGTAATGTAAAAATATAAAAAATATAAAAATCGGGATCCTATATCTCACTGTTCTCACATGATATGACTTTGATGTAACATGATAATAACTAATTTAAATTAGTGTGTGGCATTTAGTACTAAACTATCCACAGAAACTATCTCTCCATGTTTAGGAGGATCCTAGTACCAGAAATGGTTTAAGACTAATGTATTCATTGAGACCTGGGAACGTGGTGGCATCAAGACATATCTGCCATCTACTCTCCAGGGAACCTAATCTAGCCTTCCAGTTTCCACTTCCAACTGTTCTATCTACCTGATCTATTATGGCAAATTTGAACCTGTGGTCATTTCCATTAGCTATAATATGTTTACTGAGTGCATTATTCTCATCACCTTTTTTCATCTTATAAATGTGTTCATAGATCCTGGTTGAGTTTTCTTTCTGTTTTCCCTATGTAATATATGTTGCACTCTGTACAGGTGGCTAAGTATACGACTCCTTGGCTGTTACAGTTTCCTGATTTGAATTTACATATACTTTTCATAGTATTATTCAATTTAATACTGTTATCAACATTGATGTATTGGCACTGTCTACATGAACCACATTTTTTTGTACCTTTAGTCTTACAATTTTTTCCATTGTTGATGTCACTTCTTTCTATTAGTCTCTTTAAATTGTATCCAGTTTTTAATATTATGTTGGGAGTATTACCTACTGTATTTCTTACTTCCTCATCGATAGTAAAGATAGACCAATGTCTACGTAATATTTCCTTGACTATGTTAGTATATGGATTGAACATAATGACACACACTCGTCTGTTGAACACTTTATTAATCTTTGTATGGGGATCTGCTTTCCCTAATAATGAATTATATTTTATACCCCATTGGGATCTAACATAATTAACTACATCTTCAAGCATACCAGTAGGATATCCTCTTTCCACAAATAATTTTTGTATAAAATCTAATTCTTGAGACATAATTTCTCTAGTGGATGACATCCGTGCAGCCCTCACACACTGACCTTTGACCACATTCTTGAAAGTATGTGGAGGATGACAGCTCCCATATTGAATGTAATCATTGGAGAAAGTGGGCTTACGGTACAATTTAGACACATAACCATCCTCATTAGTACTAATGTATGTGTCTAAATATGCTGTGCCACATTTTTCAACTGTGTGTGTGAATCTTAGAAATTCTGTTGTATTGTTGATATAATTAATGAAGGCTGAAATACTATCCGTTTCTCCTTTCCATACAATAAATATGTCATCCAAGAATCGTGTATACAATAACATATGTTTGTAATGTTCACTGGGGAATATGAACTGGTTCTCCCATTCTAACATCACTAAGTTGGCAAATATGGGTGCACACGATGCACCCATAGCCACTCCTCTAGTTTGTCTAAACATTTCTCCTTGAAATTCGATGTAGTTGTGATCCAAAATGAGTTCCATCATGCTCATAATTAACTTAATTTTGTCCCAAGTGAATCCAGAGTATTTTCTCATACTATTACAAAAATAATCTAAGCCGATGTCTTTAGGTATGCAGGAAAAAAGATCTTTTGCATCCACTGTTATAAATGTTATATCCACATCCCATACATCTCGATTTAATTTGCTAAGAAAGTGCCAGGAGTCCTTAATTAAATGTGGAACATTATTGTATACGTGTTTTGTCCAATGATCCACTGTTACCCTTGTTAAATGTTTTGGATTTAGAACTGGATATAATAGGTCTATAAGGGGGGTTATTGAGGTTTTTATGAATCTTAGGAATACCTATGATATGTGCCAATGTTGGGTATTCATTCCTTATAAAATTGTAAAGCTCTTCTGTAATTCTTTTATCCAATAGGTATTCTTCAATGGCTAAGTCAATCCGTCTGTAGCCAATATTAATCTGATTCAGTGAAACTACCTCATAGTTACCAGAGTTGAACAATATGTCGTGAAGTTGATTCTGGTAGTCACATTGGTATGTAAGTATGACCCCCCCCCCCTTGTCCGGTTTCATAATCCTGACATCTTTATTTGAAATAATATCATATAACATTTTCCTTTCTTCCTTTGTTAAATTGTCTCTAGGTGTGTCTTGTGAATCCTCTGTTTTCCCAGTTTTATTATATAAAGCATATACTTCTCTACACACCGCTTGTTCATATAGTGCTACATAAGTATTGTTAGGTGGAATATATGTACTTTTCTTAACCAATTTATTTTCATTAATTATAGAACCATCTTCGGTGTCCTTAAAAAATAAAGCCAAGTTCAGTCTTCGACAATATAATTTTACCTCTTTTATAATATCAAATAGGTTGAAACTTCCTGTGGGAATATATTTCATTCCTTTACTGAAGAGAGTAAATAGTTCTTGTTTTATTTCCAAATTAGTGTAATTGTATACCATAAATCCCTTGAAATTAAAAATCATAGGGCTACTTTTACTAATGTTTTCCTCTTTTTGGTCACTTTCATGTTTCTCAGCTGTCACATTTTTCACCATATGATCCAACGTAGAGGTGAGATAACCTATACTACTCTGTTTCAATATCTCTTTTGGAATTTCTTTGGGGCTGGAAAAAATCTGCCCCCTTGAAAATTTGAATAAATATCCTGTCTATCATGTATATTCTTACTTTCACTGTGTTCCAAATAGTTACTATTATTACCTTCCCTCTGTTGTTGTGGTCAAATATATACTCTTCCTACCCGATATTTTTCAGTGTCTCTCTCCACTTTATGTACTTTCCTATTATATATAGTCTTCATCCTATAACTAGCTGTCTGAAACTGTTTGAAATATAGCTCTTGCCATTTGTCAAAATCATTATCACAAGTAATTTCATCATTTAATACTTCTAACTCATTAAATAACTTGGCTATCTTTTCATCATTGTGTTTCATTAACATTTTCACGTACATGTTACCAAACATATCAAATAATTTATTAAAGTCTTGTTTAACAGTGTTACTATATTCAATCCCTAAAGGAAGTTTAAAAAAACGTAGCCCTTTGGGCACTATATGTGCATTCATGCACTTCTCCAAATACACATTATCTAACTTAACACTTTTAAATTGTATTAACTTTTTACCCAAAAGGTTAATCTTCATTTTCATACTATTAGATGGTACACTAAAAGCATACGTATCATGTCTATTTTTAAAGTCACCATCTAAATTGAACTCGAAGTCATCAGCTAAAAAATCTTGCATTATATTGTCATTATGTTCAATCCATATACTAACATCGTCAAGGAAATATTACGTAGACATTGGTCTATCTTTACAATCGATGAGGAAGTAAGAAATACAGTAGGTAATACTCCCAACATAATATTAAAAACTGGATACAATTTAAAGAGATTAATAGAAAGAAGTGACAACATCAACAATGGAAAAAATTGTAAGACTAAAGGTACAAAAAAATGTGGTTCATGTAGACAGTGCCAATACATCAATGTTGATAACAGTATTAAATTGAATAATACTATGAAAAGTATATGTAAATTCAAATCAGGAAACTGTAACAGCCAAGGAGTCGTATACTTAGCCACCTGTACAGAGTGCAACGTATATTACATAGGGAAAACAGAAAGAAAACTCAAAACCAGGATCTATGAACACATTTATAAGATGAAAAAAGGTGATGAGAATAATGCACTCAGTAAACGTATTATAGCTAATGGAAATGACCACAGGTTCAAATTTGCCATAATAGATCAGGTAGATAGAACAGTTGGAAGTGGAAACTGGAAGGCTAGATTAGGTTCCCTGGAGAGTAGATGGCAGATATGTCTTGATGCCACCACGTTCCCAGGTCTCAATGAATACATTAGTCTTAAACCATTTCTGGTACTAGGATCCTCCTAAACATGGAGAGTTAGTTTCTGTGGATAGTTTAGTACTAAATGCCACACACTAATTTAATTTAAATTAGTTATCATGTTACATCAAAGTCATATCGTGAGAACAGTGAGATATAGGATCCCGATTTTTATATTTTTACATTACTACATTGTACTGGTATTTTAGTGGGCCAGACTACTATACTAGTCCTGTATTATAGTTTTTTGCCATTTTATGAGATCTACATTTTACAGAGATTCTTAGTACATTATGTAACATTTACATTTATATTTATATTTATTTAGATAGACATGTATTTTATGTCACATTAAAGTTTTTTTATATGGATTTGCAAGTTTAGTAATGGTAAAATTGAGTATTTGTATGTATAAGGTAGCTATATATCAAGTTTTTTAAAAAAAATATCCTTTTTAAAAAAAGCATTCTTGAATTATTATTTAATTTGATGTATTCAATTATTTAATCAAAGTTAATTATGGTGCCAAAATTTGGTATAAAATAGAGTTATCTTAGTAACTCAATGGTTCTGAAGAAATCTGGCATGGACAGATGAAAGCGCTTAACCCTTGCTGATGGATGTACTGTTTTGTGATTCTGTTTGACGTATTGAGTGGATTAAACCGTGGTTTACACAATTAGTTGGTGGAGACTCATCTTTTGACTGTTCATTTATCTCCGCATTGCCCGAGTTACCAGGTTCTGGGATCGGACACTTGTTTACTTAGATACAGCCATTTGCTTCACCAATATTTCTGACAGAGTACTTTTGTACAGGAGGAAAAAATCTTTGAAGTCTGCTCAGGGTATAAAAGTACCTATGAAAACTAGCTGGGCTTGGAATGGGTCACAAGAAATAAAGCTGAACGGTGCTCTAAAGGATGTCTAAGATGGGAAGATTTTTTTTTTTTTGGTAACAGTGCAGGAAAAATAGAATTCCTTTCCAGAGGTAATCATGCAGGCTGAAGCAGTTGAAAGATAATTCTGAGGGTCAGTGATAAATAAAGTAGGGAAAAGCTTTATTTATTGTTTATTGATATTTGATTAATCAAATTTGAATTAAGATAATGTAAAGTGTCGAGCTTATGTGGGCAGACTTTGGAGAGCCACAGGTTATTTTATGTCAGCAGAGACTATGTATGCATAGAGATGTTATTTCTTTAAAACAACCTGCTCTTTACAGTATGACAACACCGTAGAGTAGGTTTAATGTGTAGAAACATTTGTAGTCATAATAAAACATCTTAAGTTCTTAAAGTAATCATACTTAAGGAATTTCTGTTTCTGTATGCATGATGTCACTGCCTAATATGAATGGCATGTCAATCATGCCTCATTTCATACGCAACTTTTCATGCCAATGACCGGAGCCACGCCCACTCCTGTGCAGAACTGAAGGTGAGCCAGTACACTACACTACACTATCGCCGCATGAAGCTTAACTGTATAGCTCTGAAGTATCCCATCAGATCAGGTAATCCTAAACCACCTTGTTTTGTTGAGAGGAACAATTTATCCCATTTATCACTTACCAGCTTTCCCTCCCAGATAAATTCCTTCAACTCTTTTTATTAATTTAAAAAAGTCAAATGTAACCCCTGAGCATGGGATGTAACACCAGCAGGTAAAGTAGAAAGTAATCCAAACAGCCAATAGTGCTGGTGTCAAACGGCCTTGAACAAAATACTTCACTGGTAAACACCAACAGAATTGTATAATGAAAGGAAACCCTTCACAAAGTCACTCCAGCTAATCAGACTTCCAGAAATTCCAAGTAGAAATCACCACGCTAGTGCTAGCAATGTGGAGCAGTAAATCCTTTAATACACAGTGAGCTTGCCATGCGGCTTCTTCAGACTGTTATACAATAGTAAAAATTCTAACAGTTACATATATAACACATACCCTCACCCCATTGGTTTGAAAAACTCATCACATACATTCAAAATGTAAGGCAATTGATTTTGTCAACAAAGCACTCATGCAGAGCTAGCCGCTTCGTATTTGCAGAAAGGTAATCACCAATCCCATAAAAACATCCTATAAAAACATCCTATAAAAACATCATTTCATCTCAGCAGCAGCAATACAAAAGGCGAAGTAAATACGACAAACCATCAATAAAAACATTCAAATGAATCTGCAGCATTGTCCTAATAAAATAAGAGCAACAAATAAACAGTGTGAAGACACTTAGTATATTCACATGTAACAAGAGTTGACTCCATATTGAATTAACCTACACTAAACAGAGGATGTGTATGTATGAATGAATTAATCCTATACTTACTCATGCATAACCATCCTACCCTTAAAAATCCTTAAAAAACCTTTAACGTTGTAAGGAAAGCTACTTCTTCCTTTTAGCAGCAGCTGCACTGTTAACACGCTGAACCGCGTCGCTCAAGGGTACGACGTCAGCTTACCCTTAAAGGGAAATATGCTCTGGATTCTCGCATACTAATAGCAGATTCTGAGGTTGTTACCTCAACTCCAATCGGAGATTTATGAACATTTAAACGTGCCTATTTAAAACACATAACTATCTAAAAAACACACTAACATAATGAAAAGCAATTTCTTAAAAAGGGTTTTTTCAAAAAGTGTATATACTTCCTGTTAAAAAAGTATCTAAAATACATACGGTTGGTTCATAGGGTGTCAACATATCTAAACATTAAACATCCAATAACAAGACTTCTGTAAAGCCTCGGCTAGGACAACCTAGGGTAAGATCGGGAAATGGAACGCATACGTTACCATCGATCCAGGCACAGCTTACACTCTTACCGTGTGCTAAATGCTAAGGTGCGCATGCATTGCAGCTAACAGAATCGCTTGCAACCGCATAGCCACACATCTTACAACCAAGACCGGTCATATGTCGACAAATGGTCAAATCATACTCTATATTACTACAATTGACCATACAGTGGGTCACTATATGTAATACCTAACAACTGGGCATACACAGCTTGGAATGATGAAACAAGAAGTGAACAATGGAAAGGAAAACAGGCAGGGTGGGGAGGGAGGGGAAGGGGGAGAAAGACAAGGAATGGCGAGGAATGAGAAGACGGGGTGAGGAGTGGGTATAAAGGGGGGAGAGGAAGAAAAAAGACGATAGTAAAGACCAATGAAGGAATAGGCAAAGGAGTGAAAAACACAAGGCAGAAAACAGGGGTGAATCCATGCCTGTGCATGGTGCTTGTGGGGAGGAGGGGAGGGGGAAAAGGACAGGGACTGGGAAAGAGTAAGGAGGAAAAACCTAAGAAAGATAAAGTGAGAAGTAAAATGCAAATGTACACTACAGGAGTGTGTTGTGAATCTACTGCTTGGGTACAAACAACCTCCTCTTTCGAAGGAAAGGTCTGACCTGCACTTTGTCATTTAGTCCTGGGTATAGGTCAGCCCTTAATCTGATTATCCATTTCGTCTCATTCTCCAGGGTGAAGTTAATGATATCACCTCCTCTCTTATTGGGAGTGATCTTTTGGATGACAAAGAACGAGAAGGTATGGCTGGAACCTTTCTCTTTATGGTGTTTAGCTAGGGCATTAACCTCAGATGCTGTCCTAATTTGGTAAACATGCTCCCTAATACGTTCTCTGAATGACCTGTTGGTTTTACCAACGTAAAACGCCTGGCATGCTTCACAGGTTGCCATGTAAATGATATTTGCCCTAGCTAAACACCATAAAGAGAAAGGTTCCAGCCATACCTTCTCGTTCTTTGTCATCCAAAAGATCACTCCCAATAAGAGAGGAGGTGATATCATTAACTTCACCCTGGAGAATGAGACGAAATGGATAATCAGATTAAGGGCTGACCTATACCCAGGACTAAATGACAAAGTGCAGGTCAGACCTTTCCTTCGAAAGAGGAGGTTGTTTGTACCCAAGCAGTAGATTCACAACACACTCCTGTAGTGTACATTTGCATTTTACTTCTCACTTTATCTTTCTTAGGTTTTTCCTCCTTACTCTTTCCCAGTCCCTGTCCTTTTCCCCCTTCCCCCCCCCTCCCTCCCCACAAGCACCATGCACGCAGGCATGGATTCACCCCTGTTTTCTGCCTTGTGTTTTTCACTCCTTTGCCTATTCCTTCATTGGTCTTTACTATCGTCTTTTTTCTTCCTCTCCCCTTTATACCCACTCCTCACCCCGTCTTCTCATTCCTCGCCATTCCTTGTCTTTCTCCCCCTTCCCCTCCCTCCCCACCCTGCCTGTTTTCCTTTCCATTGTTCACTTCTTGTTTCATCATTCCAAGCTGTGTATGCCCAGTTGTTAGGTATTACATATAGTGACCCACTGTATGGTCAATTGTAGTAATATAGAGTATGATTTGACCATTTGTCGACATATGACCGGTCTTGGTTGTAAGATGTGTGGCTATGCGGTTGCAAGCGATTCTGTTAGCTGCAATGCATGCGCACCTTAGCATTTAGCACACGGTAAGAGTGTAAGCTGTGCCTGGATCGATGGTAACGTATGCGTTCCATTTCCCGATCTTACCCTAGGTAGTCCTTGCCGAGGCTTTACAGAAGTCTTGTTATTGGATGTTTAATGTTTAGATATGTTGACACCCTATGAACCAACCGTATGTATTTTAGATACTTTTTTAACAGGAAGTATATACACTTTTTGAAAAAACCCTTTTTAAGAAATTGCTTTTCATTATGTTAGTGTGTTTTTTAGATAGTTATGTGTTTTAAATAGGCACGTTTAAATGTTCATAAATCTCCGATTGGAGTTGAGGTAACAACCTCAGAATCTGCTATTAGTATGCGAGAATCCAGAGCATATTTCCCTTTAAGGGTAAGCTGACGTCGTACCCTTGAGCGACGCGGTTCAGCGTGTTAACAGTGCAGCTGCTGCTAAAAGGAAGAAGTAGCTTTCCTTACAACGTTAAAGGTTTTTTAAGGATTTTTAAGGGTAGGATGGTTATGCATGAGTAAGTATAGGATTAATTCATTCATACATACACATCCTCTGTTTAGTGTAGGTTAATTCAATATGGAGTCAACTCTTGTTACATGTGAATATACTAAGTGTCTTCACACTGTTTATTTGTTGCTCTTATTTTATTAGGACAATGCTGCAGATTCATTTGAATGTTTTTATTGATGGTTTGTCGTATTTACTTCGCCTTTTGTATTGCTGCTGCTGAGATGAAATGATGTTTTTATAGGATGTTTTTATAGGATGTTTTTATGGGATTGGTGATTACCTTTCTGCAAATACGAAGCGGCTAGCTCTGCATGAGTGCTTTGTTGACAAAATCAATTGCCTTACATTTTGAATGTATGTGATGAGTTTTTCAAACCAATGGGGTGAGGGTATGTGTTATATATGTAACTGTTAGAATTTTTACTATTGTATAACAGTCTGAAGAAGCCGCATGGCGAAAGCGCTCACTGTGTATTAAAGGATTTACTGCTCCACATTGCTAGCACTAGCGTGGTGATTTCTACTTGGAATTTCTGGAAGTCTGATTAGCTGGAGTGACTTTGTGAAGGGTTTCCTTTCATTATACAATTCTGTTGGTGTTTACCAGTGAAGTATTTTGTTCAAGGTCTTTTTATTAATTGTCCACATCTTTTTCTGTGGCTGATAAAAGGGACTAAAAACATTTTCACTGCCTGCATTGTACCATCCATTTCCACAAACGAGAGCTTCCAGTTTCTCAGTTTTTTGTATTCTATCCACCACCTCTTTTTCTATTTTTTTGCACATGGGGTCAGGATGTCCCTTCAATAGTGACCATCATCTAGAGCCAAGTTTTACACTACCGGGTGGCCAGCCCTGCCAAAATACTTCTTCCACACCACACACCCACACCCACATTCATATCTGTGGACAATTTAGTGTGTCCGGTCCACCTGCTGCATGTCTTTGGAATGCGAGAGGAAACCGGAGCACCTGGCAGAAACCCACATGGAAAAAGGGGAGGACATGCAGTCTCCGCACAAAAGGCACCCCAGTTGAGGATCAAAGTGGGGAACCTCTTGCTGTGAGGCAACAACACTGTCTGCTTTTTATTTAGTCTTTTTTCCCACGTATCATTATCTGCCATAACTGAAGCCTTTTTAATCCATACTCCTAAATACTTCATCTTATTATGTCCGTATAAGTGTGGGTGTTGCTGACCCAAGTCATGAGTGGGTACATAATTTGTGGTTATGGCTTTTGTTTTATATTCATTAATTTTATATCCTGAAAAGACTTGAAATTGTCTCAGAATGTTGCACAACACTGAGATGTCCTTTTCTGGATTTATCAAGTACAAAATAATATTATCTGCAGTTGAAGCCCGGTTTCTTGAGAACCACACAAATCATATCCTTGAATTTTGGAGTTCCTTAGTTTCTATGCCAGTGGCTCTAAATAATGAAGCAAATAACAAAGGGAGAAGAGGACACCCATGCCTGATTTCCTCTGTTCAAACACTTTCTGTCTTATACCAGAGAGGTACCCTCCAACTTTAATTCTTGCTTCTGATCCTTCATGTATCCTAATTAACTTTATTATTGTGTCAGGGAATACAGATGTTTCCAATGCCCTACTCATAAAATACCAGCATACTCTGTTGAATGCTTTCTCAGCATCAAGACCCACTAACAATAGCGATATTTTCTTCCATTCTGCTTTCCTGTGGATTGTCATTTTTCTATTTAATGTCAGATGTTTACCTTCCCTTCACAAAACCACATTGATCCATATCTAATTTTGACAACATCTTGGCCATTCTTTTAGTTAGCATTAGTCATAAACACTTTATAATCATGGTTTAAAATTGAAATGTTTCTATATGAGGCTGGGTCTGATGGGTCTTTACCCCTCTTTAGGTAATACAGCCACCACAGCTTTCTTCCAAGATGCTGGTGCTTCCCCTCCTTTTAAAATACCATTAAACAAAATCTTTCAGATCTTTCTGCCTTTCTTCCCTTCTAAGCTCCAACTTCTAGAGGAATGCCATCTGTTCCTGAAGACTTGCATGTTGATTGATTGATTGTACAGCAATGTTTATCTCATCTCCTCCTAGCTTAACTATTAGTTGAGCCTCATCTTCCTCTAATCTTTGCATTACTCGACTTCTATAACTCTTTCTTAAAATTTCCAAAATATCTCTGATATGTCTATAGGATCTCTGTTTTTTTTTTTCCATAGGCTGCTTAAAGATGTGTAGCAACCTTTCTGCTTTCTGTTGCCTAAGTTTCTATGCTAAAAGTTTTTGTATCATGGAGTTATCAAAAAATCTTTCTGAACTCCTGCATATTATCCACATACTCGCCTGTTTTCTCTTTAGCACTCTGCAGTTCTGTGAATTTCTTCTTAATTCAGCCATGTTTTAACCTTTGTAAGGCCCTCTAAATAATTCCTATTACTTCCTGACCATATCTTTCTTTATTTCTTCCCTATTTTTAAACTCCATTTTCATTTTATCCCACTCAGTAAATGTCTTTCTGAAGAAGTTTCTGCCTTCCCTAGTAACACTGAAATTTCCACTACCCATTCCTTAAATTCCTCTTTTTTAACAAGTAGTTTGGAAGACACAGGTGTCTCATTTTTACTTCATTACCCCACATTTTTTTCTGTATTTTTTTTATCAGTGCTTGATTTCAAATAGTTATTGGATGTGTGTTGAAGCTTTCAATTAAATGTACGTCTTCCTGTGAAGTATAATTTCTATCTAGTCTAGCCTAGTTGTACCATGGGTAATGTTCTGTAAATGCTCTCTGACTTCATGCTACTGAATTTCCATCTTCTGTCCCAAACATTCTAATAAATTTCTTCAGAAATCTACTATATTTTAATATATTTTCCTTCTAGGTCCTCCGTTATATCTTCACTATTGCAAATCAAGTTCTAGTCCTGACCCATAAGTAATGTTCCCTGCTGAAACCTGATTATTTCTCTGATTTTTATGAAGCTTTATAATGGCTTTTGCTGGAATGTAAATGCATGCCGGCATAATTATTTTATTTAAATTTGTTTACCGGGAGTGTCCGACTGGACGTAAGTCCATTTTCAGCAGAGGCCCGGGGAGAAAAGCTCCACAGTTAAAATAAACAGACAGTAGTTACATTGGATTACATAGTGATTAACAATTTAACATAGTAATTACTTACAACATATTTACAGATGAAGAACATATTACATCAGTAGACAACTAGAATCTTTATCTGCGAAGTACATAACAGACATTAACAAATGTTACAATGAGAAGTTCCTGCTGTATAATAAGTGCTAGGCTTATGAGCATCTGAGCTTGCTATAATCAAGGTAGTTAGTGGAGTAGAAAGAAAGGTAGTGGTTAGATGGGGTGGATGATATTAGAGTGGGAGTTGCAAGGGCATAGCCAGCATGTTTTTATGTGCGCTTTTAGTAAAGTTTTGAAGTGGGTGCATGATGGTACGGAGGTAATTGTGGGTGGGAGTAAGTTTCATAATTTGGCTATGGTGCAAGAGAATAGTGCTTCACCAGCAGAGTTACTGGCTTTAGTGATAATCCTCTTCCCTTGTCAGTGTCCCCTTACTGTCACAAATCTGCAATTGTTGTCTTATTTCTTTTGTAGCAACATTGGGGCCCTTCTAACAATAATTATTGTTACTGATCTTTTCTTTTGTGTGTGATATTCTGCTTAATATCTATCCTGAAGTCCTTTCTTTGTCAAATTTACCTACTCATTTTTTTCCAAATGAGTCTTTTGGAGCATTGTTATGTGCACTCTGCATTTCTTAATATAAATCAGTGCTCTTTCCTTTTTGTCTGTAGCTGTAAGGCCATTTATATTTCAAAATACCATGGCTAGAGAAGCCATTATAATAAAAATCTAGTGTGAAGTTCCAGGTTTTATCTTCCTTGCACACTGATGTTTGGCAGTTTCTTATTACCATTTGAACCTGTCATATTTCTCAACTCTGTTTGCTTAAATGAAAACAAAAAAATTAGTACAGATTTTGGAACACGCCCATTCCTTGTTAACTTAAAAACATTGTCTATATTTTTAACAAATTAAGTTTGGTCCTCCAGATAGGACCAATTGCCCCAAATCGACAGCTGCACACACAGGCATAACCTACTCTAAAGTTAAGGTTACAAATGCTAAATGGTATGTTAAAGCCTGCGTTCCCACTTACACTGATTGCAGTCTTTTTCTCTCATGGATGTGAAAAACAGCTTGTATGCTTTCAGAAAACATTGTTTTAACCATGAGAAAAAGAGCATTGGCTACCTTTAAATAAAACTAAAATGTTCATCGTATTGATTACTTCTGCAGTAGCCTTAGCTGTATGAGTTGTATCCTGCTAAGGATATAACAGCCAGCCAGCTTCTAAAGCTTTGGGGCACCTTCTGCATGTCCAAACTGTCAAGCAGCTCAAGCTGAGCTGACTAACAGACAAGATTAGGCGCAAAGCCCTCCAGAGCTTTACAGCCATTGAAGTAGCTCCTCTGAGGATTGACGATCAGCTTGTACTTTCCTTTGCTGGGCAGATAAGTTCCCTTTGTAGAGGAAACTTCCATTTTCTTAATTTTGTTGATGTTTCTGTTACTTTCATCTTCAAGAAAGTTATTTTAATGCCAGGAGTGTGTTTTAAAAGACTGACTTGAGACTGTAATGTACTTTTAAAAGGAGCATTTTTTTTTGTAAAGTAGTGTAAAGTAACTGAAAACATGTCTTCTGTGTTTTTGTGGGGCTGACATTGTGTGTTTTAAAGTGCTTTTTATTGTCTTTTTTTTTTTTTTTTTGTCAGAGGTATTGTTGTTGACTTGTTGTGTTTACCTGCAATTGCTGCTTGTCTTGCCCAGGAAGGTGGCATCATTTTCTGCTTGACAGTGGAACAGGCTACCAGTTCCACAGTCAGCCATCTTCCAGCCACAAAAAGAAAAGGCTAAGCAAACTGCCTTTGCCACAACAGCAGGCTAGCAATTTACTTCAGTCACAGGAGGGGTTATTTGTTGTACTTCAGACCACTCCTCTTTTACCCTGGATTTCTCTGGTGCAGCATGTGCAACCACTTGGAACTGGTGGCAGGGGTAGCCATCTCCTCTGCGGCTGTTGGAGTCCCCTAAGTGGGCAAGGGAGAAACACTCTTGTCGGTCTTGGGAGATGGGATGGGGAGGTTTCCCTGTTTGTGTCCGAATACTCTGCCCATCCCTGGGGAAGCAACTGCTGCCATTAGTAACATGGTTGATCCCATTTTTTTCCTGTCAAAAAAAAGAAAAAAACAGTATGTATCTATTCCTCCTCGCATTTCTTTGGATAGGAGTAGTTTACTGGGTCTAGCTCGGGATTTAATTCAGGCTGTTTGATCCTTTTTGTAAAGTAGTTCCTGGTAAAAGAGAGGAATTCCACTTTCAGAAGAGTTTCAAGATTCTGAATCTGAACATGAAGGTGCATGAGCAGATTTTTTTTCTCGGATTTCTGAGTCAGACTCTGAGGAGAGCTCAGTGTCTGATGCTCTGTGTGGAAGAGAGCTCAGTGTCTGATTCACTCTTTGGAAGTTTCTCTTTCTCTGAGACTGTTGCTAGACTGTACCAGTATTTTCAGGGAGAGAATGTTGAGGTTTCACAGTCTCCCAGAAAATACTATGGGTTGTTACAGAAGGATTTTCCAGAACACAAACCAATTTCTCCTATTCTGTCTGCTTTAGAGGATGTGTGTGTTACTGCCTGCAGTTTTCCTGATAGTCATCCAACTGTCCCAAAAAAGGCAGGTAGGATGTATAAAGTTCTGCAGCAATTTAAAATTCTAAACACTATTCCTAAACTTGACCCAGCAGCTGTAGCATTAGTTGATTCCACTGTTGCTAACCACACAGTTCATTCCAATCCTATTCTTTCTGATAAGGCTTGGAAAAAATATTGATAGTTATCGGGGAACCTATACTTCCACAACTTTGATTTTCAGAATTTTGAATTGTCAGGCTTGTATGTTAAAATTTCTGACAAATTGCGAAAGAATGACAAATGTTTTATATATAGTTTCTTCTGAGGAAAAAGACTGCTTTAGATAACTTCTATTGCACAGGTCACTACTCTTTACTTAGTGTGTGTGTGTATGACTCTGATACTTCTTGGAGGGCCATGGCCACTGGTACTGTTTGAAGGTTTCCTGGGATGCATTCTGAGAACCTCACAGATGATGATGATAAAAATTAAAGTTTAAGTTCTCCCTTAGATAAAGATTTAGTGTTTAGCTCCCTTTGCTGCAGAGGTCATAAGTGTGAAAGGGATAAGCTGATCCAGGAAATCTCTACAATTCTTTATTTTATTTTTATTTTACATTTGTTGACTGGGATAGTCCGACTGGATACATGTCCATTTTCAGCGGAGCCCCGGGGAGAAAATTCCAAGGCAAAAACATACAGTGAAGTCGTAAAATAATTGCAATTGACAGTCCTATGACATACATTAATAGAACAAGTAAGTTATGCAGTCTGTCACATTTTTAAAATCACTTGAGTAAATAGACTGAAACAATGTATGTCATAGTACGCAAGTTATAGAGGAAGAGCTAATCAGGATTAGAACGGGGACATAACCAGAGAGTTTTAAAGTATAGCTTAAGACTTTTTTTGAATAGAGTTAGAGAGGATTCTAGAGTAAGATCTGCTGGTATTGAGCTCCAAGTTTTGCTAACAGAGTTGGCAAACAGGGCTTCCCCAGCAGAGTTATTGGCTTTGAATTTTGAACTAGCAGTCTATTAGATGAGCAAAGTGGCTTCTGGTTACTATAGAGACTGATTGATATTAAGTGCAGGCGTATTTTCAGGATGGTTGAGAACTTTATGAGCCACAATAAGCTGGTTGTACTGGAGTAGGCTAGGCAATTCTAGCCACCCTAGAAGATTAAGGTTTTAGCACTGGTGTGTCATATTTGCCATGCCAGTTGCAAATCTAGCAGTGTGGTTATAACAGCTAGAAAGTCTGTTAAGAGAGGATTTGTTCAAGTTGGCGAGTAAAGGGGAGGTATAGAGGAGAGTGGAGAGTAGATGGGAACGGCCAATAGTAGTCCTAGCAGATGGAATAAGGAAGTGTTTAATCTTGTAAGCAGGCCAAGTTTCTTTTGATGGTTTTAATAGTTTGATTGACATGCATATCAGATTTGAGGTTTTTGTCTACTATAATGCCTAAGTTTGGTATGGGCATCTGGGGAAATGATGGTGCCATTGTTAGATGTTATGTTAAAGGAGAGTGAGGCAGACTTACAAGTGGGAGAGAAAAGCAGCAGTTTGTCTTGCTGGGGTTTAAGATCAGCACACGATTAGATGGCCAGTTTTCGACTGTGTTGAATTTATTTTGGGTTAATGTCAATAGTTTAGTCGGGGAGGAGGCTGAACAAATCAAAGTGAAGTCATCTGCATATTGAATGCAGGTTGCATTTGGGATGACAGTGTGAAGGTCATTAATAGAGATGGGAAAAAAAGAAGGGGTCCAAGTATAGAGCCCTGAGGGACACCTAGGGTGATGGGTTGACAGTGTGTCTTGCTGTAGGATGGGCTGTCCTCTACCACACATTTAAGATTGAAACCACTGGATATCATGGCTATTTAAGGAGATTGCCTTCAGAGAATTGCTGAGTAGTTGGTGGTTAACCATATCGAAGGCTTTGGAGAGACCTAGAAAGAGAGCTGAGGATAGTTCGCTATATTGGTTGTGGTTTATGGTATTTGAGCGAGAATGGAGGGCTGAGGTGGTACTATGGTATGGTCTAAAGACGTGCTGAGAATCGGTCAGCAGCTTGTTGTGAATAAGTTAGTGTAGAAGTTGTTTATGGACACATTTCTCCATAATTTTCGCCAGTGGTGACAGAATAGCTATGGGTCTGAAGTTTGACAGTTCACTGGAGCTACTTCCTTTATGGAGTGGAATAACGTGAGCTATTTTCCAGATGGATGGGATGCTGGCTTAGGATGTAGTTCTATTAATTAAGATGGAGAAGGGGTAGTCTATGATATCTGCAGCTTTTTGCAGATACTCTGCAGGGAGGAAGTCAGCAGCTAGAGTGGTTGGTTTTAGTTTCTTGAGTAGGGCTCGGATAATTGAAGTGGAAACAGGATGAAAGCTAAAGGAAAATTGGGTAATGGGCATAGCAACATCTGATTTAGAGCCGGTAGGAGTTAGTTAATTAGCTAGGGACTAAATAGTCTCTGTGAAGAAACTGTTGAAAGAATTAGCAGTATCCTCTGGGGATTTGTGGTTAGAGGCTGAGGGGGTAGGGGTGGTGGTTTGACCTGGCTGAAGTAGTTTATTAATTCCTGCCCAAAACTTGTGGAGTTTGTTTTGCTGTATCTGTTGAAAGTGGCAGCAGTAGTTTTTTTGTCTAGTATAATACATTTTTTGTGTCGTTCCTAAGCTGTTTCTTAAGCCATCCTTTTCCAAATTGTCCAAGGGATGTTCTGATGTTCTTAGTGTTTCACTGCTGCAGTCATTACACTTGGGTTATCCTGCCAGGGGGTAGCCCTCATTTGGCCCGAATACCAGAGGCGCTTAGTATTTCTGCGTTGGTTGCTGTCGTTCCAGGACAGACGTCAGGTCGTCAGTGGTATAAAAACAGGCAGACGACACCATTGCATCAGTCTTTCTTGCCGAGGAGCCTGAAGCAGAAGCAGTTTGCATGAGTGCCGGTTGGCCGCTACCTGAGTTTTAATTTCCGAAATTGAAGTTGAAGTCTTCTAAAGCTAAGTACCCCATTGGGAATCCTTTTTTCTTGCTCTAACCGATGTCAGAAAAAGTTAACAATTGTCTCGCCTGTGGAAAGCAAATACCACACCGAGATTTCCATTCTTACTGCGTCACCTGTTTAGGCCCAGACCACGACGTCCCTTGCTGCCGGTTTTGTGCTTTGTTCAATGCCCGAACTATACGTCGTCGGGCCCTTATTGTAGCTAAATACTTTCACTCTCAATCTCCGTATTCCAAAATGGCTTCGGTAAGCCATCAGACTACCGACCTTCCGAAAAAACGTAAGGATAAAGACAGAGATTGGACAGGTCCAAAACTGCCGACGTAGCTTCCGTTAAGCTAGTAGCCAGTTCGCTGGTACTCTGGTGCTTTCACAGCCCCTGATGCCTGCTTCGATGGATTCGCAGGCTGCTACTGAGACCCGTTCGGAGTCCAGTATGCTGCGAGACTCTTCTTTGATTACGGAACCTGCGGATGTCTCTACCTTGGATGGGTCCGGAGCTGCTGTGCAGGCACCGGCTTCTGGGGAAGTTCTTCACACTACCGATATTTGAAATAGACGGCTTCTTTCGTGTCTTCAGTTCTTTCTAAAACTACCGAGTTTCTAAGGCCCAGAGTACGAGCTGCGCCTAAAAAACTGATGACCCAACCTCAAGCGCCTGCTTCTATGTCTCAGTCTCAGATGCATAAAATGGCGGAAGATCTTATCATGCTGATTGGGGGAAGCCAGCCTACCCCTGCTAAAAGGAAAAGAAACTTTTCCCCAGCAGCTTTATCTGACCAAGAGTCCGACTCTGAGGTTTCTGATTATGAAGAGATGCCTTTATCTGCTTATGAGGATTCAGATGCAGAGGAAGCATACCTTGTGAGAGCATTTCCATTGGGAATGCCAGAATTATCCTCAGTCCAAAAAAAGACTTGGGGAATTTTTAGATTTACCACAGCACAGACCCTTGGCTATTCCTCCTGTTTTGGATGTTGTGGATGATGTTTTTATGGAATCCAGTCTAATTCCTGATACTCTACCTCCTGACCGGTACTACAGAGTCCTGACTCTCCCAAATTTCTTTTCAAAAGTCCTACTGTTGACCCAGAGGTCATCTTCCAAGGGCCTAAGGGAATAAAAGCAACCACAGCTAAGAATCCCACCCCCTCGGAAAGGGATTCCTGAGCTTTAGACAGATGGGGTAAAAATGTATACACCTCTTCAACTCTTCCCATTAGAGCATTAAATTGTCAGTTCCACATGCTGAAATACCAACAGTATACTATGGAACCTATTAAGCAAAAACTATCTACCTTCGCTGACTGTGCAGAAAATAAAGAATTACAGGAGCTTATGCATTCTGCAAGCCAAATTAATAAGCATACCCTACAGTGTGGGTTTGATGCCCTAGAAGCATTTAGCAGGGCAGCAGTCACAGGTTCTGCACTTAGAAAGCATGCTTGGCTTAAGGAACAGACCTTGTCAAATCAAAATTATTGGACGCACCACTGAACAAAGACAATCTGTTTGGTACCAAAGCAGAAGAGGTTCTAAAAAAGATGGAAGAAAAAAAGCTAAGTCTATGCAGACAGTTAAAGACATTTTGCAAGTCCAGCCTCCAAGATTCAGTAGGCACTGCCCCTCAAAACATTGGTCCTTTCCAGCCCCCTCAAGGCCACCACAGACTAGACCTAGGGGAAGCAGACCACCAGACAACAGTCTCAGGGTTTGCAGAGATCTAAGCAATGGAGTACATTCACTTTTAAAATGGGGAGTGCTAAGCCACCCCCTTATGGAAAGAATTCACAATGACGTTTCAACTCCACCTCTTACCTCTGCCCACCTGCTTGTGCCCCTAGGAGGAAAACTTGCCTCCCATGCAAAAAACTTGGCCTCCAACAACAACGATTGATGGGTCCTCAACATAGTGTCCCAGGGGTACAGATTTTATTTCCACACACTGCCAACCCAAAAAGGTTCCCAGATCTTCCTCCAAACCAGTGGGCAGAGGCACAAAACCAAGTTCATTCCCTGCTCTCAATGAGGGCAATTCAGCCTGTTCCTGCAGACCAGATAGGCCAAGGTTTCTATTCCAGACTTTTCCTGGTACCCAGAAAAGAGTGCACGTGGCGCCCAATCCTAGATTTATCCATTCTAAACAGCTTCTTGGTGGTACCAAAATTCAAAATGCTCACCCTCCAGCAGCTTCTTCCTATGCTATCCAAAGATGCTTGGTTAGCCACTCTAGACCTAAAAGAGGCCTATCTGTGCATCCCAGTCAGAGACCCTTGCAGGAAATGGCTACGTTTCAGGGCAGGCTCTAGGCATTATCAGTTCCTTGCACTTCCCTTTGGCTTATCCTCCCAGAGTTTTCACCAAATGCCTGGCTCCAGCCATTGCTTTTTGCAGGCAAAGAAATATCCAAATTTACCCCTACTTGGACAACTGCCTGATTCAGGCGGACAGTCAGGAAAAACTGTTGCAGCACCTGGCATTTGTAAAAGACCTACTGACCTCACTGAGGTGCACTGTAAATGAAAAGAAATCCAAACTAGTCCCCAGTCAGAAAATTGTGTTCCTGGGAGCAAGCCTGGACACAGCATCCCAGATGGCATTCCTTACTCCAGAAAAACAAGCCTATCTGACAGGCTACTTCTCTCAACTGGCCACCAGAACCCAGTTATCCACAAGGAAAATCCTGCAAGCTCTAGGGTTCATGGCCTCCTGCATTCTACTAATTCCATATGCCAGACTGCATGTGAGGAAACTTCAGTGGTACTTAAAAAGCCTTTGGTGTCAAGATTCCCAGGACCTGGAAACTAGTATACCTATGATACCTTGTCTAACGAAAAATTTTCTTTGGTGGGCAGCAGCATGCAACCACAACAAGGGACTTCTCTTTTCACAACCCCACGCCGCCCAGACCCTAACCACAGATGCATCAGATTATGCCTGGGGTGCTCACCTGGACGGCAGGTGCATTCAGGGCCACTGGAGCCCAGATGAAATTAATCTGCACATCAAAAAGAGATGCTAGCTGTTCAGCACGCTCTGACAGCTTTCAGACCCCTACTCTCTCCAGGGCCTCTTCTAATCAAAGCTAACAACACCACAGTGATGTGATACATCAACAAGCGGGGAGGAACCCACTGTTTTCCACTATGCAGGCTAACCTTGATCCTTTGGCACACTGTTTCAGCCATGCAGATTCACCTGCTAGCACAATTCCTGCCAGGCAACCAAAACTCTCTGGCAGACAACTTAAGCAGAAATCTCCTAGATCACACGAGTGGCAATTGAACCACAGCACCTTCAGCCTCATAACCCAGAAATGGGGTACCCCAAAGGTGGACCTGTTTGCCACCCACAACAACCACCAGCTCAGCAAATTCTGCACCAGGGAACCTCACAACAAGGCCTGGAAAGTGGATGCCCTATCCTTCCAATGGGTAAACCTCTCTATCTATGCATTTCCCCCTCTACCCCTTCTTTCAAGGGTGTTGCTCAAAATAAGGGAGGAAAGACCAAAGGCAATCCTGATTGCCCCAGACTGGCCACGCCAACACTGGTACCCACTATTGCGCACCCTTTCACCATTGCCTCCGTGGCACCTCCCTCAGATTCCAACTCTCTTGAAGCAGCAAAAGGGAGAGTTCCTGCATCCACAATTGCAGACCCCAAACCTGGCAGCCTGGCTTATTGCTTGACCTCTCCTCCAGTGGCCAGCTTAAGTAAGCAAGTCCTGGACGCTATACGTGAAGCCAGATGACCCAGCACTAGAAAATCCTATGCATGTCAAGTGGAAAAGGTATTGCTCCTGGGTCCAGGATAAAGGAGCTGAACCAGCAGAGCCCTCCTTACCTCTTATCCTGGATTACCTAGCAGACCTGCTTTACAGGGCCCTATCCTTCTCGTCTATTAAAATCCATGCCTCTGTCATCTCTGCTCATTACAGCACAGAGCCACTTCTATTTTCACCCCCCCCCCTCATCAAGCAGTTCCTTAGAGGGGCTAACAACTTATGGCCACCCAGAAGAGCCCCTACACCTGCTTTGGGACCTTAACTTTGTGTTTGGAAAAGCTCATGCCCCCCCCCCCCCCCTTGAGCCTGCAGCTTCAGCAGAGTTAAAATTCCTCTATTGGAAAACAGCCTTGCTTCTGGCCATATTACTTCAGCTAGAAGAGTGTCTGAGCTATAAGCACTCATGGCTATGGAACCCTTCATAATTTTCCATGCTGACAGGGTCTCCCTCAGGGCTAACCCAACTTTCATGCCCACATTTTTCCCTACACCTCAAAATAAGGGGGAAAGGATCCTGTACTCTTTAGATGTGCACAGACTGGATAGGACTAAGTCCTTCAGGAAATCTGACCATTTACTGGCCAGCTTTGCAGCAGGGGCAGAGGGCAAGTTCATATCAAAACAAACTATTCCCAAATGGATATCACACTGCATCCATTTGTGTTACAAACACCACGGGAAACCACCCCCACAGGGGGTCAGAACACATTCCACTAGGGCTACTGCTACCTCTGCAGCTATTCTCAGAGGGGTCCCTACCCAGGGACATCCTGGAGGCTGCAACATGGAATTCTGTTCACGCCTTCACCAAGCATTACCACCTGCCTATATTTTCCAAATCCACGGTACGCTTTGCAACCGCAGTCCTGCAGGGCATTCTAGCCAGCCCCAACTCTTCTTGACTGCCTCCTCCCGTTTCTTCAGCTTTGGGAATCAACCTAAGTGTGAAGACTGCAGCAGTGAAACACGAAGAACATAGTACAGTTGTGTACACTTATGTTCGAGTGTATTCACTGTTGCAGTCCTGTTTTCTCACCCTCCATCCCCCTTGTCTCTCTCTCTTCCTCACTCCTTACTGTGATGTTTGGTATTTACTTTCTGTTGGTGGTGTTATTCCACCATAACCTAGCTCCCGGTTTGGGGGCTTCTGACATTTGGGGCAAGAAAAACTGATGTAATGACATTGGCTGCCTGTTTTTATACCACTGACGACCTGACGTCAGTCCTAGAGTGACAGCAACTGACGCAGAAATACTAAGCCTCTGGTATTTGGGCCAACTGAGGGCTAGCCCTGCTAGGATAACCCAAGTGTGATGACTGCAACAGTGAATAAACTCGAACATTTACATTTATGGTAAGTGTACACAACTGTACTATTCTTAAGCCATCCTTTTCCAATTTGTCCAAGGGATTTTCTATCTCCTCATCCAGTTTTGGCAAAACAAAAGTCTCAAAATTCAGGTAGGTAGACGTTTAAGAAGAAATGACAAGGGGGGACCACAAAGAGTCTCAAACCTTCCAAACCCAAGGACAGTCTAACAACTCTGAATGACTGTTCAAGAGACCTTCTGACCCCCTCCCATTCTGGCCCCTTATTTTATTCCAGAAAGTCTGAATCTGTTTTTCTTCTTGGCAACCTTTTGTTTCAGACAAAATATTTTGGAAAATCATTCATCAAGGTTATAGATGGTAGTGGATGGAAATTCCTTGTTTCCAGGGGGTCATTTCTCTTCCTGCAGGTCAGACACTCTTGTTTCCACCTATTCTGTCTCCAGAGTGATAGAATCAGCTCCTCCTTCCCAGGTGAAGAAAGTTTTTGTTCAAGGATGTTCTACTGCCAAAGAAAGACTATGCTTGGAGACCAGTTCTGGATCTTTCTTTCCTAAACCTGTTTATAGTAGTGCCCGAGTTCAGTATGATGTCACTTCACAACCTGTTATCAGGAAACTTGAAAGAGGAAGAAGAGGGTAACACTAGACTTAAGATGCTTATCACACCCCTATTCATCCAGACTTCAGATGTTTCTTAAGGTTCTGTGTGTCTAGATCACATTGTCAGTTATTTGCTTTACCCTTTGGATTATCCACTAAACCAAGATTGTTCACAAAGTGTCTAGCTGCAGTTAAAACTTATTGCAGGCTACAGGGTATTCACATGTTCCCATATTTAGATGATTTTGATAACTTTACAGAGTTTCTTTCAAAGTGTCAGGAATCTCTCAGTTTGGTGAGAAATAGAGAACATTCAAAATTCTTGACTCTCTCACACGTGATTGTGTTCCTGGGATGTCAGACACCTCATTCTAAAGACCCATTTCTTCCATGGGAAAAAAAATCATTGTTTAGATCCATTTCTAAGGTTTTCTACCCATACTTCGATCACTGCAAGAGAATACCTCAGAATTTTGGGTCTTATGCCTTCTGTGATACTTCTAGCAAGACTCCACATGAGAAGGGTACAGTGGTGTCTGAAATCTTTCATTCTATCAACACTTTTATCTTTTCAAATCACAGTGCTGGGGTTTAGCAGAAGAGAAATCTTTTGGTGGAGACAACAGATATCTTTTAGTCCAGGTATCCCTTTCTCTCTCGCTGGTCCAAAAGAGTCAGTCACCACATACGCTTTGTACTTTGCTTGGGGAGCAGTTTCAGGAGGGATAAAAGTGTAGGGGGTTGTGGAACACCAAGGACAGATTCAAACATAAATATCAATGAGATGCTTACCCAGTAATGTTTGCAACTGGGGAGTGTGTCATTATGGTTTGTGATATAAAATGCTTGCAACTAGGATTGTGTCGGTGTGGTTTGTTTCCATTTATGTAAATGTATGATTGCCTGTGTTGTAAGTGATGGCCTAAAAAAGATGTTTTGTTTGTTTTTTTTTAAAAAGGGAGATGCTTGCGCCGATCGAAGCACTGAACTGTCTGAACTATCTTTGGTCTCAGAGACCTCTTCAAATGGTTACAGAGATAATACAACAGTGTTGTGGTGCATCAACAAGCAAGGAGAAATCAAGTTGTATCCTCCTTTGCAGATTAGCCAAGGTAGCTTAGAGCTTTGTAGCACAATCAAACTCTACAGGCATCCTACATTTCTTCAGACCAAAATTATGTGGCAGACTAATTGAGTATGACCAGGACAGACCCTCACAAATAGAAACTAGATTAGGGGGTCTTCCGATATTGGATCCATTTGTGGGGAGTTCCTCAAGTAAGCCTCTCTACCTCCTCTGTGAACAGTCAACTGTCAAGATTCTGTTCCAGGACTCCATGGAAAAAGGCCTGGGAGACGGATGCATTTTCTTTGGACAGGAATGTTCCTGTATGCTTTTCTACCTTTTCCAGTAATATCTAGGGAACTTTTGACTATTCAGAAGGAATCCCCCCAAATCATTGTGGTGATTCAGTTCTGGCGCTGGTAACGGTGGATGTTCTTCGTGTTTCAGTGTTGCAGTCATTACATTTGGGTTATCTGTCTGCAGGTAGCCCTCAGCTGGCCTGAATATCAAAGTCTTGGATCCCTGCATCGGATGCTGTCTCTTCTTCCATGACGTCAGGTCGTCAGGGGTATAAACCATGCAGCTGATGCCATTACATTGATCTTTCTTGCCACGCGGTGCCCAAAGCAGAAGCAGTTTGCAAGTGCTGGTTGGCTGACTCCTGAAATTTTCGTTTGAGTTTCAGAACCGAAGTCTTCAAAAAAGCTAAGTACACCGTTGGGGATCCTTTTTCTTGCTCTAAACCGATGTCAGTAAAAGTTAATTGTATTACCTGTGGGAAGCAAATACCTCATAAAGATTTTCATTCGTACTGCATTCCTTGCTTAGACCCAGACCACGACCTCCCTCGCTGTCGGTTTTGTGCCTTATTCAACCCTCAAACTGTTCGTCGTCTGTTCATTTTTGCAGCAAATTATTTTGGTACTCTGTTTAACTATCCAGAAATGGCTTTGGTAAGCCATCCGACTACTGATATTCCGAAAAAATGTAAAGATAAAGACAGAGACAGACCGCATAGGTCCAAAGCTGCCGACGACTCTTCCGTTAAGCTAGTCGCCAGTTCGACGGTACTCAGGTGCTTTCGCAGCCCCTGATACCCGCTACTTCAGATTCGCAGGTCTCTACTGAGACCCATTCGGAGTCCGGTATAGCGCGAGATGCTTCTTTGACCATGGAACCTGCGGATGTCTGTACCTTGGATGGGTCTGGAGCCGCTGTGCAGGCACCGGCTTCTGAGGGTGTGTTCAGGCCTACTGACTTGCATTTCAAACCAACAGTTTCTTCAAGGCCTAAAACTCGACCCACGACTTGAAAATCGATGTCCAAACTGCATGGTCAGGCCCATATGCCTAAAAAACAAATAAGAATGGCTGAAGACCTTATTACTTTAATTAGGGGAAGCCGGCCTTCACCCTCTAAGAGACCTAGAACTGATTTTCCTTCTGATTCTTCTGATCAGGATTCTGAAATTTCTGTTTCTTCTGATTACCAGGATTTGCCCTTATCTACCTATGAGGATTCTGATTCAGAGGACTCCATTCCCTCTGCTTCCCCTCCAGAAGATTTTTCTTTTGGTGAAACCTTGCACACTCTTAGGGAGCATTTCCGCTGGGAAAGCCAGGATTACTCGACTCCAAAAAGAGGCTTGGGGACTTCTTACTCCTTCCTCAACATAGGCCTTTAGCTATCCCTCCTGTCCTGGACATTGTAGATGATGCTTTCTTGGAATCTAGCCTCGCCCCAGAAACCTTACCGCCAGCTCCCAGGAAACCTGACTGGTATTAGAGTACCTGACTCTCACAAGTTCCTCTTCAAGAATCCTACTGCGGACCCAGAGACCATTTCCCAAGGACGTAAAGGCATTAAGGCTACTACTGCCAAAAACCCTACCCTCTCTGATAGAGATTCCAGGGCCTTGGACAGATGGGGTAAGAAGGTATACACTTATGCAACTTTGGCCATTAGGGCCTTAAACTGCCAGTTTCATATGTTAAAGTATCAGCAGCTTATTATGGAACTACTTGAACAGAAAATTGTGTTGATTCCTGACTGTTTTGAAAATAAAGAATTGCAGGATTTAATGCATTCTGCTGAACAAGTTGGTGAACATACTTTACAATGTGGTTGTGACTCTTTAGAAGCATCTTGCAGGGTTGCTGTCACTGGGTCTGTTCTTAGAAGGCATGCTTGGCTTAAGGAGCAAAATTTGCCAGATCATGTTAAAGCTAAATTACTGGATGTTCCCTTAAACCAAGACTGCCTGTTTGGCAACAAAGCAGAATTCCTTAAGATGGAGGAAAAAGCTAAATCTATGCAAACTGTTAAAGATTTCCTGCAAGTATAGCCTCCTAGATTTAGTAGACATTGACCGTCTAAGAATTGGTCCTTTCCTGTCTCTTCCAGGCCTTCTCAGTCCAAACCCAGGAACAGCAGACCACCTAGGCTACAGTCTCAAGGTACTCAGAGGCCTAAGCAGTGGGGGGCTCCCACTTCCAAAGCTGGAAGTAGTAAGGCAAAGATACTGTTCCTGGAGCCAGTCTCAGGGGATGGGCACAAAGGTGCCCAGCTTACTGCATATTCTTCAGTACTTAACAGAGATACTCCACAAGGGCCTTTCATTCTCGTCAATTAAAATTCATGCCTCTGCCATTTCAGCACATTATAATACTGAACCGCTCCTCTTCTCTCACCCCCTGCTAAAGCAATTCCTCAGAGGGGCCAAAAATTTAAGACCACCCAGGAGAGCTCCTACTCCAGCCTGGGACCTTAGCTTTGTATTGGAAAAGCTCACTCTACCTCCTTTTGAGCCAGCTGCAACTGCAGAGTTGAATTCCTTTCTTGGAAAACAGCCTTCCTTCTAGCCATCACTTCAGCAAGAAGAGTGTCTGAATTATAGGCCCTCATGGCAGTGGAGTCCTTCATCATCTGTGCAGACAGGGTGTCCCTCAGGACCAACCCTTCCTTTTATGCCCAAGGTGGTGCCTAGTGTAGCCCTTAATCAGTCCATTCATTTGCCTACTTTTTTCCCTAATCCACAGAACAAAGGAGAATGAATACTGCACTCTTTGGACGTGCATCGACAACTTAGATTTTATTTGGACAGGACTAAGCCTCTCAGAAAATCTGAACAGCTGCTAGTTGGCTTTGCTGCAGGGGCAGAGGGGAAGGCCATTTCAAAGCAAACCATTTCTAAGTAGATGGCCCATTGCAGTCATTTCTGCTATAAGCACCATGGAAAACCTACCCCACAGGGGAAAAGATCACATTCCACCAGGGCTGCATCTCTACAGCCTTTCTCAGAGGTGTCCCTACCAGGGACATCCTAGAAGCTGCTACCTGGAGCTCTGTACATACCTTCACCAAGCATTATCACATGCCCATATTTTCTAAATCCAGAGCTAGTTTTGCCACTACAGTCTTGCATGGCTTAATAGCTGGTCCTAATGCTCTCTAACTTCCTCCTCCCTTCCTTAGATTTGGGAGTCAACCCAAATGTAATGACTGCAACAGTGAAACACTAAGAACGTAGTACAGTTGTGTACACTTACCATAAATGTAGATGTTCGAGTGTATTCACTGTTGCAGTCCTGGTTACCCTCCCTCCAGCCCCCTGACTTCTCTTGGCTATACCTTTCTTCTTGTTTAGTATATTTCAGCTTTCTGGTGTATTTGCTTTTTGTTGGAGTTGTAACCTAACATATAATTGCTTCCCATTATGGGGGCACCTGACATCTGGGGAAAGAAAAACTGATGTAATGGCGTCGGCTGCATGTTTTATACCCCTGACGACCCGACGTCATGGAAGAAGAGACAGCATCTGACGCAGGGATCCAAGACTTTGATATTCAGGCCGGTTGAGGGCTACCTGCAGGCAGACAACCCAAATGTAATGACTGCAACAGTGAATACACTCAAACATCTACATTTATGGTAAGTGTACACAACTGTACTTTATTTTTCCTTTTGGAAATGGCCAGGGGCAATTGCCGCAAACTTCACACAAACTAGATCTACTCTCACAGGGGCGTTTGATATACCCTGTTTCAGTCATCTTCATTTGACTGCCTGGATGATAGGGTCTGAATTCGTTTTAGGCACCTGTTTACCAAGGACAATGCAGCAGGTACAAATGGAGGCATGACAACAACATAACCAGCACCCAGTAAGGGCTAGTTATTCTCTGGTTTTACAATATTTGCGCAAGTTACTATCCTGTGGCCTTTCTTCTTTGTCATATCAAGGTTCATTTATTGGCCATTTCAGCATGTCTGCCCATGGATTCTCTTTCAATGCAGTGTCATGTCATAATGTTTTTGAAAGGGGTTTTGCATAAGAGGCCTCCAAGAAAACTGGTGGCTCCTCCTTGATATTTTAATTTTGTGTTAGAGAAGTGAACACTTGCTCTGTTTGAACCAGCTAATCTGGCTGACTTGCAGTTCTTGAGAGAACTATGCCTAAATGTCAAGTTTTTCTTTCCAAAAGGATCTTTTTGTCTTCCCTGTAATTCAACACTACACACATTGCATACAGGAAAAGCATCATTTAATAATTCTTCCATTTGTTCTATATCTGAACTTCTTTCCTTTTGCCTTTCTTTCCTGAATTTGTCTCGTCATCTGTTACAGCATGAAGGCTACCAAGAGTGGTAGAGTAATTAGGTTAGATCACTCATTTCAACTACTGGACCATTAAGTAAATGATGGCTCTTGCATATTGGCATTTAAATGTGCCTTATCAGTCACAAATTGCCAGCTTCACACCTCATATCAGCTGTTAGCCTGGAGTCTGAACAAAAGCAAGGCTTTCAAGCTTAGTTTTCAGATGTAAAATAGTCAAACTAAGTTTATCTATTTACAAATTAGTTGTCTTTCCATTTAATCAAATCCTGGGGTGCCATAGAGGAGGACAACATTTTCATCTTACTCATATTTTCTGTCAGTATTTGCAGCTTGTTTTCTACAATGTAGTGCCTGTAGAGGTGCAGGTTTCTTCTGGTGTTTTGTTACAGTATTTTTGCACACAGTGTGTTGAGACAAGTCAGTGAGTTGGGGGAGGAAGATTAATGGCAAAAACTCTCTAATTCATGCCATTATATTAAAATCTTTGAATGCAGCCCAAACCATATCAGCCAAAGTAACACCTATTAATCACAGGGATCAGAGTTCTCTTACTTCAACTCTGAACTAGTCGCTACTTTAGAAAGATTAACACTGCTACATGTTTGTCTGTCATTCAAAAAATTCATTAAAATGGTGTAGCAAAAATGGCCACTAATGACAATCAAAGGACACAAAGTAATTAAAAATGTAGATTGATGATAATAGTCAAAAGTAGGCAGTCACAGTACTGTTGTAAGCCATTGAGAGAGAGAGAGAACCACAGTATGATCCTCACATGTTTGCTCCTGTAAAATGATATCAGGAAGGCAAAGGCATTGACTGTGAAACAAAACTCATGCTACCCATGGCAGCCCCCTTTCAGGGCATTTTGGGGTATAAGATATTAAAAAAATAGTTCTTCTTTTGGCTTTTCCCGGTTAGGGGTCGCCACAGTGGAACTCCGGTCTGCTAATGATTGGCAGATTTTTTTATGGGTGCTGAGGTGCCAGCTCGACGCCCAACCTTCATCGAAGGCACTCCCATTCTACGCATGTCTTTCGAACGCCACTCGACCGCGGGGAGGACATGCAGACTCCACACAGAAGGTGCTCCAGCCGAGAATCGAACGGGAGAAACTCTTGCTGTGAGGCAACAATGCTACCGCTGCACCACCGCGGCTTATTTTAATATCTTTAAGACATTAAAAATAGTAATAACCCAAATAATAGCTGCTTACTTTGATATAGAGACATATGTAATGCAGAAAAGTTCAAGAAATGCTGAAAAACATATTTTTCTGTTTGCTTATATAGACCTTTCCCCCAAGGGAAATGCTTTTACTGTTTGCTCTGACCTCTGCAAGAAGGTTATCTGAGTTGCAAGCTCTTATGGTGAGTTAACCCTATCTCATTTTCTATAAAGAAGGGGTTTCTTTGAGAGCTAATCCATCTATTATGCCTAAAGTGGTACCCAGCTATATTTTAAGCCAAATTATCCATCTCCTTGTCTTTCCTGAACCTAAAATGAGGAAGTAAAGATGCTCCATACCTTCATTGTTCAGAGACAATTTGGATACTATCTTGACAGAACTAAATCTTTTAGATCTTCAGATCAGTTGTTCATTTCTTGTGAAGGTAAGAAGGGACAACCTGTGCCAAAACAGAGTATTTCAGATAGTTTTCTAAGTCTTTTAACTTTTATTATACTCCCCATCACAAATCTATTCCAGGCAGGGTCAACAACCACTGTATGAGGGCCTTGGCTTCATCTATGGCTTTTTGGAAAGGGTTAGATTGTAGAAGTATTCTAGATGCTACTGCAGCATCGTCTTCTGTAAACACTTTTACGAAAAACTATAAACTTGATTCATTCTCTAGGTCCAGATCAAGCTGTGCTAGGACCGTTCTTCAGGTGCTCCTAGACTCTTCTCCTTCCACCTCCCAAATGTACTTAGCCAGGGTAATCTATCCATGTAGCTAATCAATATGATGAACATAGTACAGTTGTGTAAGTTGAACATACCATAACTGTAGATGTTTGAATGATCACCGCTACAGCAGAGTAGGTGCTCCTTCCCACTTTAAAATGTTAAGGTGTGGACATTTTAATTTTTGTTCCCAGCATTGTTGTTTCAGGGCTCACCCTCCCTGTCTCTGCTGTCAGAAAAGCTCTGAAGGGCTTTACACCCAAACTTGCCTTTTTAGCCACCTCAGCTCATGCTGCCTGACAGTTTGGGCTGGTGGAAGGTGCCCTGAAGCTTTGGAAGCTGGTCAGCTGTTATATCCTTGACAGGATATAACCCATATAGCAAAAGCTACTGCAACAGTGATTACTCAAACATCTGTTATGGTAAGTTCAACTTGTGCATCTCTATGCAGTAAAGCATTAAGGCTGCCACAGAGGCTACTATCTGTTACGTGCTTCCCATAATTTCAAATGTTACTTCACTGAAGTGCTTGTTTTTCATTTCCCTTTGCAAAGAATGCTCAGATCTCTCGTGATTAACTAACTGCTTGCATTTGCAGGCAGCTTGTGTCCATGTAAAAGTAGTGTGCAATGAGAAGAAACAGCTAACAGCTGGCAGATGCTTGGAGTCTTTGTAAATTTCACTCAGAACAGAATGCACAGAATTCCGCTGGCTTAACTGCCTCACAATGAGAACATTTGCTAATGGAAAAAACATGTTAATGTCTTTGCATATGCAAGAAGCTTATTCATTTTTTTGTGGCTTTCATAACTTTCTTATTTCAAATCTAGTTGCTTACATAACATGTTTGTCGCTAAAATAAACAGCAATTTAGACATCCACCCTTGTAAAAACAACAAAGTTATCTTAGTTCTACATATAATGTTATTACTATGCCAAATCCCACCCAAGCATACTAAGATCGCAGCATTATATTAACTTAATTTTGCTTTTATTCAACTTTTTTTCTCGTTGAACTGTAAAGCCAACATTTCTTACAATCAAAATGGTACTTGTTTACTGCAATATCTTTAGCACATGCAACAGTCACTACTTCTCCACACATTTAAAGTACCTTTGACTGCACCCTATACAAAACTGCTTTATAATATAACATGCTTTGTATATCATGAAATACTAATAAGAACAAAAATTTTTACTTACTCTTTTCCCTTTAGTATCGTTTTAAACAGTTAAGACATAATGTGGTTATATGATTCACAGTCCGCCCACAAGTTTTGCAAAGTCAGCAAAAGTCCCTGTATTTTCTCAGCCACATTTATTTGCAAAGCCATATTTCACAAGTGTGATTGTTGCTTCTAGTCCTATTCCTGTCATCTCCATCCTCCAACATTAGACTCTAGTTCAGGTTCAAGGTACTTCTGATTCTTCTATTCAGTTCCTGTGCTTTTTTTCTCTCTCAAGCATTTTTCCTTGCAACATTGGAAAAGGTGTCCCTGGCAAAAAGTCTCTCTCTGAGCTTTGTCAGATGACTTTATCAGTCTCCCCTTCTGCTTGCTCACTTTTATTGGATAAACTTTATTTCCTTCTTAACCTGTTGTGTATTAAAAATGTCCTTTATCCTCCAAGGAAAATATATTCTGAATGCTGGATACATCAGCTTGTATTCAGCATCTTCCTCTTGACATTCCCTGATTGCGGAGATAAATTTGCTTCTCTTCTACCTGATGTACAGTGAATAATCATTTTACGCAGATACTTTGATGCCTCCAGTGCTTAATGCTTTCCCTTCTGCAACGACTTTGTCAGGATTAAATCTTTCTGCTGGATTTGTATTTTGGTTGCTTTCTCGTGGCCAGGTTAGGATCATACATTTGATGTGCCCTTTCAGTTAACATATTCTGCGGGACACCAGTGCAGTTGCTTATTTGTGCTTTCATAAAATTAATACAGACTGCTGCTTCCAGTTTCTCTTGTTCAGCAGAAAATGCTTGCTCTGTCTACTAACTCTACTGTTTTTTTTTTTTTTGAAGCAGCTCTTCTTGGGAATCCTCAAACTCTGCCAGTTTTTCTTCATTTGAATCTTTGATTTTTGCAGGTTTATCAGTTCATCTGAATAGCTAGTTAACATTTCTCCTATTTTTCTTCAGTCTTTTGTTATTTGAGTTGCTGTATTCCTTCAGTGTTTCATTTATTTTATTCACAACTGAATACATTTGATTTATTTTTCATTTAAATTACTGGAAACCATCTCTTATACCAAAGCTGAGGCTTGTACTGTTGCTTTTCCCTCAACTGCTGTAGGATCCTTCCAAACCAGTTCTCTCCGCCTTTTCTTGTTTATTTTCTTTCAGGTTCTCCAAATTTCTTCTTTGCTGGCATGCAGTTAGTGCACTTGCTAGCCAGTAACTGAATTTTACCCATATAAGCGTCAGTGATGCTCCTTTTTTCAGTTTCTGATGTTCTTCGTGTTTCACAGTTGCAGTCATTACATTTGGGTTATCTGCTTGCAGGTAGTCCCCAGTCGGCCTGATTAACAAAGTCTTGGGTCCTGCTTCGGTTGCTGTCCCTTCTTCCATGACGTCAGGGGTATAAAACATGTAGCCGACGCCATTACATCAGTCTTTCTTGCCGTATGGTGCTCGAAGCAGAAGCAGTTCGCAAGTGCCGGTCGGCCGACTCCTGAAATTTTCATTTTCGAGTTTCAGAACCGAAGTCTTCAACTAAAACTAAGTACCCCATTGGGGAGACTTTTTCTTGCTCCTTGCCGATGTCAGTAAAAGTTAATAATTGCATTACTTGTGGAAAGCAAATACCTCATAAAGAGTTTAATTCATACTGTATTCCTTGCCAAGGCCCTGACCACGACATACCTTGCTGTCGGTTTTGTGCTTTATTTAATCAGCGCACTATCCGTCATCTGTATATTTTGCCTCTAAATGTTTTGGTTCTCGGTTTAATTATCCAGAAATGTCGTCTGTTAGCCATCCGACTACCGGGATTCCGAAAAAAACACAAGGATAAAGACAGAGACAGGCCGCCGAGGTCCCAAACTGCCGACGACACTTCTCCTAAGCCAGTTCGCCGGTACTCAAGTGCTTTCGCAGCCCCTGATGCCCGCTACTTCAGATTCGCAGACCCCTACTGAGACCCATTCGGAGTCCGGAATGCCGCGAGATGCTTCAACTATGGAACCCGCGGATGTCTCTAGAGGAACTGAAGTTAAGTTGTTGATCATTGCGCAGCCATCTTGGAAATCCATTGAAAGAGGAAGGTAAATGGTGGTCTTGAGATTGTCAGAAATTAACAATTTTTTTTATTTTGTGTAGAGCCTTATGTAATAAGTTAATGTTATGATTATTAAGTAAAGTAGAGTGAGTGAGTGCATGTGTTTTAGCAGGAGAAGGGCTTTCACAAAAACTTTGCAAAACTCGTCAGAGAAGAAAAAAGTATGCAAGTAAAATTAATAGAGAGAGCTATAATTGCAGATGAATATTTGAAGGTTATGTACTTTGGTAGCCTAGGAAATGAGTACAATTTTGGTATAGGAGCTAGGTAGGTGTGAAGGACAGTATATGATTCTAGCTGGAGGAAGTGAGTGGCTGCAAGGTAGTAGGGTGAGATAAACTGTGGTGAGATGATGGAGGTGGGGGCGAAGGAGAAAAATGATTTATAAGATGGTACTAGCTTGGTGTGGAGCATTAACAGAGCCATTAAATAGGAATATTTTAAAGAAGTTTTTAACATGTGGAGATTGTGTGATGACCTAATTGTTATAAGGAGTTAGTTCCAGGTTTTTTGCCGAGGTTTTAGAGTATAGGGAGTGTCCTGCAGACTTTTTGGTGTCTGAGTATGATAGGCAGCTGTTTATAATCTGATCTTAAGAGACATTGATTTTGGAGAATTGTATAAAGAAACAGACATTTTGAATATTTGATTTTTTTTTTCTTGTGCTGTGATTAATTGGGTGTATATAAGATGGTGATATAGTTCTAACTAGTTTAGGTATTTTAGTGCAGTAAAGCGTTGGCTTTGATTACGCTTGAGCATGCAATCTTGTTACATCATCACTCCGGTTTAGTTTTTAGAGAGGTTTGAAGATTTTTAAGGCAGGACAGAGAAAGTTAACGGATTGTCTTTTAGACAAATAGCTTCTAAAGCAGGTGAGTAGAATGCGAGAGGCCAAGAGAATACATTTTCTGTATGAGTTTGTGTGTGATTCTGTGTTGAAGGCCTTGGACAGGTCTAGGAATAAAGAGGATGCAGATTCACTATTCTGTAACTTTTATTAATGGTGTCTAGGAGGAATGAGGGCAGTGGTTTTAGCTTGGCAGAAGTTGTAGGTAGGTATTGAAAAAGTTGCTTGTGGATACTTTTTTCCTCAGTATTTTTGAGAGGTGGGATAGGATGCCGGCTGGTCTAAAGTCCGCTTTTGTTGAGGTCCCTTTTGTGGAGTGGGGTTACATGTGACTTTTCCTGTGAAGAAGGAATGTAGAATTCTTCTATTGACTTATTTTCAAGGACTGATACTGGGTATGCTGTAGCACTGGCTGCTGTCTTGCAGAATTCAGGTGGGAGGTTGTTAGCAGATAGCGAGCACGATTTGAGATTACGAGCAAAGTTTTTTATATATTAAGATGAAGCCGTTTTAAAATGAAAGGTGTAGCAGTGGAAGTGGTTTGGGGTGGGGTCAGGGTTATTATGGGGGTTTGGATTTTTTTTTTAGCAAGGGCAACAGAGCTGTCTGCGAAGTTGGTATTAAACTATTTCAAATGGGGAGGAGGCTCGGTGAAGGATTTGGATTTTTCCCTTGGTTGGATTGTCATTTAGGACCAGAATGTTTTGGATTGTGTATGGCAATTCTACACATTATTGCAATGTTTGTTTTTTTTTTTTTTTTTTTTTTTTTTTTAACAAGAGACATTTTCATTAAATTATCACTTATGACATAGGCAGTCATGCAGATGTTCTTTGTGTTTCACTGTTGCAGTCATCACACTTGGGTTATCTGCTTGCAGTAGCCCTCATTCGGCCTGATTATCAAAGTCTTGGGTCCTGCATCGGTTGCTGTCTCATCTTCCATGATGTCAGGTAGTCAGGGGTATAAAGCATGCAGCTGACGCCATTACATCAGTCTTTCTTGCCGTGCGGTGCCCAAAGCCGAAGCAGTTCGCAAGTGCCGGTCGTCCGACTGCTGAAATTTTCGTTTTCTAGTTTCAGAACCAAAGTCTTCAACTAAAGCTAAGTACCCCATTGGGGAAACTTTTTCTTGCTATAAACCGATGTCAGTAAAAGTCAATAATTGCATTTCTTGTGGAAAGCAAATAACTCATAAAGATTTTCATTCGTACTGTATTCCTTGCTTAGGGCCTGACCACAACATCCCTCACTGTTGGTTTTGTGCCTTATTTAAACCACAAACTATTCGTCATCGGTATATTTACGCTTCTAAATATTTTGGTACTCTGTTCAATTATCCAGATATGTCTTCAGTAAGCCACCTGACTACCGACATTCTGAAAAAACGCAAAGATAGACAGAGACAGGCCGCCTAGGTCCAAAGCTGCCGATGACACTTCTAAGCTAGTTGCCAGTTTGCCGGTACTCAGTGAGGCGCTTTCGGAGCCCCTGATACCCGCTACTTCAGATTCGCAGGCCTCTACTGAGACCCATTCGGAGTCCGGTATGGCGGGAGATGCTTCAACTGTGGAACCTGCGGATGTCTCTACCGCGGGTGGGTCCGGAGCCACTGTGCAGGCATTGGCTTCTGAGGGTGTATTCAGGCCTACTGACTTTCATATTAAACCGATGCCATCTTCTTCTTCAAGGCGTAAAATTCGAACCATGCCTAGAAAACCGACGCCCAGACCGCATGGTCAGGCCTCTACGCCTAAAAAACAAATAAGAATGGCTGAAGACCTTATTACTTTAATCAGGGGAAGCCAGCTTTTCCCCCTCTAAGAGACCTAGGACTGAATTTGCTTATGGTACTTCTGACCAGGATTCTGAAATTTCGGTTTCCTCTGATGACCAGGATTTACCCTTATCTACCTATGAGGATTCTGATGCAGAGGACTCTATTCCCTCTGCTTCCCCCCCAGAGGATTTCTCTTTTGGTGAAACCTTGCATACTCTTGGGGAGCATTTTCGCTGGGAAAGCCAGGATTACTCTGATTCTAAAAAGAGGCTTGGGGATTTCTTACTCCTGCCCCAACACAGGCCTTTAGCCATACTTCCTGTACTAGACATTGTTGATGATGCCTTTTCGGAATCTAGCTTGGTCTTTGACTCTTTACCTCCTGCTCCCAGAAAACCTGATAGATATTACAGGGTTCCTGACTCTCAAGTTCCTTTTTAAAAATCCTACTGCAGATCCTGTGACATTTCACAGGGACCCAAGGGCATTAAGGCTACTTCTGCCAAAAATCCTACCCCCTCTAATAAGAGACTCCAGTGCTGTGGATAGATGGGGTAAGAAGTTATACACCTCTGCAACCTTGGCTATTAGGGCCTTAAACTGCCAGTTTCATATGTTAAAGTATCAGCAGCATATTATTGGATTGCTTAAACAGAAAATGATGTTGATTCCTGACTGTGCTGAAAATAAGGATTTACAGGATTTGATGCATTCTGCTGAACAGGTTGGAAAACATACTTTGCAATGTGGTTTTGATCCATTAGAGGCATCTTGCAGGGCTCCTGTCCACCGGGTCTGTATTTAGAAGGCATGCTTGGCTTAAGGAGTAATCTTTGCCAGATCATGTTAAAACTAAATTGCTGGATGCTCCCTTAAATCAGGACCGCCTGTTTGGTAACAAAGCAGAAGAAGTTCTTAAAAAGATGGAGGAAAAAGCTAAATCTATGCAAACTGTTAAAGATTTTCCTACAAGTACATCTTCCAAGACTTAGTAGGCATTGGCCTTCTAAGAATTGGTCCTTTCCTGCCTTTTCCAGGCCTTCTCAGTCCAGACCCAGAACCAGCAGAACACCCAGGCTTCAGTCCCAGGGTACGCACAGGACTAAGTAGTGGGGGGCCCTCACTTCCAAATCAGGGAGTAGTAAGACTCACCCCTATGGTAAGTTGTCTCAATGACTTAACTTTAAAACTTCCAAGCACTTCTCAACTGACTTCTCCTTTAGGGGGAAAGATTGCTGTGCAAGCAAAAAACTGGGAACTCATTACCTAGGACAAATGGGTTTTAAATTGTTTCCCAAGGATACAGATTTCACTTCCACACATTACCAACCCCAAACGGTTGGCCAAATCTACCCCCAAATCAGTGGGCAGAGGCTCAAAAGCATCTCTCTCTTGAGCTTAAAGGCTATTCAAACGGTACCAGAAGAAAAAGGGACAAGGTTTCTACTCAAGACTTTTCCTGGTACCCAGAAAAGACAACTCATGGTGTCCTATCCTGGACCTTTCTATCCTAAATACCTTTTTGGTGATTCCAAAATTCAAGATGCTAACTCTTCACCAATTGCTTCCTATGCTAGGCAAGGATGCCTGGTTGGCAACACTGGATTTAAAGGAAGCCTACCTGCATATCCCAATCAGGGAATATTGCAGAAGATACCTGTGCTTCAAAGCAGGCTGAATGCCCTATCAGTTCTCTGCACTGCCCTTTGGCTTATCTACTGCGCCCAGGGTATTCACAAAGTGCCTAGCTCCAGTCATTGCATTTTGCAGGCAAAGAAAGATTCAAATATACCTATACCTGGACGATTGTCTAATTCAGGTAGAAAGCCAGGACATACTTTTGAATCATCTGGCATTTGTACAGAAGGTGCTAACTTGTCTGGGGTACACCATAAACGAAAAGAAATCACATCTGGTACCGTCAGCAAATTATATTCCTGGGAGCAAGCTTGAACACAGCTTCCCAGATTGCTTTCCTCATGCCAGAGAAACAAATGAATTTGACAACTTACGTCAAACTAATGGCCACAAAACTCCTGTTGTCTGCAAGGCAAATACTGCAAGCCTTGGGGTTCATGGCCTCCTGCATTCTACTAATTCCATATGCAAGACTGCATATGAGGAAACTACAATGGTATCTAAAAAACCTATGGTGTCAACATTTTCAGGATCTAGAAGCAGTGATTCCTATCATACCTTGCCTACAGTTAGAGTTCCTTTGGTGGACAGAGGCCTGCTACAAAACAAGGGACTACCGTTCACTCTACCCCCTGCCGCCCAAACCCTAACAGACGCATCAGACTATGCATGGGGGGACTCACCTGGCAGGGAAGTGCATTCAGGGCAAATGGAACCAAAGTCAAATGCACCTGCATATCAATCAAAAAGAAATGTTAGCTGTACAGAATGCTCTGACAGCCTTCAAGGATCACATTCTTCCAGGACAATTAATGGTAAAGATGGACAACACCACTGTTATGTGGTACATAAACAAGCAGGGGGGTACCCATTCTTACCCCCTCTGCAGACTAGCCATGACTCTGTGGAACACGGCCTTGAGCTACCAAGTGCATCTACAGGCTCAGTTCCTGCCAGGAAAACTAAATACACTGGCAGACGAACTAAGCAAAAATCTCATGGACCCACACGAGTGGAAACTGGAACCAAAGACTTTCAACATGTTGATAAACAAATAGGGGAGCCTCGATATAGACCTGTTTGCCTCCCCCCAGAACTACCAATTGGACAAATTCTGCACAAGGACTCCCCACAAACAAGCTTGGAAAGTGGATGTTCTGTCCTTCAGCTGGAAAAATGCATCCGTTTATGCCTTTCCTCCTCTGCCTCTCCTTTCCAAAGTGCTACTAAAGATCAAACAGGACAAACCAAGGACGATACTGATTGCACCAGACTGGCCACACCAACACTGGTACCCCCCTCTTGCGCAGTGTGTCACTGCTGGCTCCATGACACCTGCCTCAGACCCCTACCCTGCTGTCTCAGCAGAAGAGCCAGATTCTGCACCCTAAGCTTCAAACCCTGAACCTGGCAGCCTGACTAATTACCTAATCTCTTCGCTACCATCCCTCAGTAGACAAGTGTTGTATGTCAGTCTGGAGGCAAGGAGGCCTAGTACTAGAAAATCTTATGCTGAAAAATGGAAAAGATTCTGTTCCTGGAACCAAACTCAAGGGATGGGCAAAGCAGCATCCTATTTATGTCAGATTCTTCAATATTTAACGGAGATGCTTCACAAGGGTCTTTCTTTTTTCTCCATCAAAATTCATGCCTCAGCCATTTCAGCTCATTACAACACAGAACCACCCCCTCCTCTCTCGTCCACTGCTCAAGCAGTTCCTCAGAAGGGCCAAAACATTAAGACCACCCAGGAGAGCCCCAATTCCACCCTGGGACCTTAACTTTTTATTGGAAAAACCCACTCTTCCTCCTTTTGAGCCAGCTGCAAGTGCAGAGTTAAAATTCCTTTCTTGGAAAACAGCCTTCCTTTTAGCAATCACTTCAGCAAGAAGGGTATCTGAATTACAGGCCCTTATGGCAGTGGAGCCTTTCATCATCTTTCAAAACGGACAGGGTGTCCCTCAGGACCAATCCCTCCTTCGTGCCCAAGGTGGTATCCAGTGTGGCCCTTAATCAGTCCATTCATTTGCCAACCTTCTTTTCTAATCCACAGAACAAAGGGGAACAGATACTGCACTCCTTAGATATGCACAGACAACTTAGATTTTACTTGGACAGTACTAAACCTCAAAGGAAATCTGAACTGCTGGTGGCATTTGATGCAGGGACAGAGGGGACGGCTGTTTCAAAGCAAACCATTTCTAAATGGATAGGCCATTGCATTAATTTCTGCTATAAGCACCATGGAAACCTATCCCACAGGGGATTAGACCACATTTAACCAGGGCTGCATCTACCTCTACAGCCTCTCTCAGAGGTGTTCCTACCAGGGACATCCTAGAAGCTGCTACCTGGAGTACTGTGCATACTTTCACCAAGCATTACCATTTGCCAATTTTCTCTAAATCCAGAGCTGGCTTTGCCACTGCAGTCTTGCAGGGCTTTATAGCTGGTCCTCATGCTATCTAAATTCCTCCTCCCATCCTTAGCTTTGGGAATCTACCCAAATGTGATGACTGCAACAGTGAATACACTCTAACATCTACATTTATGGTAAGTGTGCACAACTGTACTTTATATAAATGAAAACAAACCATATTTGACATATTTTACTTGCAAACATTATACATCACTTACAGTAATCTATCCAGTCATTGTCAGTCAAACATTATATAGCTAATTCATATCCTGCCTTCTAACCTCATTCTTCTTCCAAAATGTTATTCTGCATGTATTGTTCGCACAGTACCCATTTTTTCTATGTAATTTGCTCCTACCCTTTACTAAAGATCCCAGTTCCAGTTTTCTGTGTTAATGTATTCACTACTTTTAGTGCATTTGGTTTAGACTTTGGTTTCAATTTTCTAGTAATTGCTTTTTTTGGCAGCCACCAAAATTGGATTCGGCAAGGCCTTACTGTGTCTAGGCAATTTCCATTTCTGTATGATGGCTCAAAAAATAATTTCCTTATACCAATTTGCTCACCCAGTATTTCTGAAAAAGTCTGTCAACTCATTACATTCCCAAAAAGTATGTTCCTAGTTACCTCTTTTTCCCTATCACACCTCCAGCATTTGCTGTCTACCTAAGGAAAAAATATTTGTAGTCTACTTAAGGTGTACACCTGCCTATCTAAACACTTCCAATCTTCTAGACTTTATTGCTTACTTGGGAGACATACATATATCCCCCGTTGTTTCTTTGTGAATTCCTTAACCAGTCTGTCTTCCCAATCCTTTACAACGTCCTCTGATTCTTACAGTTTATCATACAATATTTGGTATGCTCTACAGATTATCCCTTTAACAGCAGCTTCTGTTCTAGATTCTACTAAAACCTCTACCATTGCTGGCTCCGCCTATTTCTTTCTCTTTGCCTCCCTTTGGAGACTACTAGGGATTGATGTCAGAGTATAGGCAATCCCTAGTAGTCCAAATAAATTCTTGGCTTCTTCCCATTCTATTACTTTTCCTTCTCTAATTATTTGCTCCTAATGCCATGGTTCCTTTGCAAGTTTTCTTCAATAAATTCCATCCCCCTCCAGCCATTGTCTGTATCCCTAATTGCAGTTATCCCTATCGGCAGAAATCTCCTCTCTCCATTCCAGTGTTGGCTTAGCTCGTAGAATACTTGTGTATAATATTTTGTATGGTGGTGGTGGTTCTCCTTACGGATCTGCATGCAAAATCCATTTAGTGAGCCACCCTCTGTTTTGTCATCATCCCTTTCCACTTTGAATTATAGCTTTCTGCTTGTGCTATATGTAGGAGTCTTAACAGTGTGTAGCTCTGAAATACCCATTCAAATCGGGTAATCCCAAGCCACATTTTTCTTTTGGAAGAATTAGTTTATCCCACTTGACTGTTGCCATCTTCCACTCCCAGATAAAAATCCTTCGGCTCTTTAATTGCTATCAACAACTTTTCCACTGGTTGATAAAAATATGCCTGACTTGAATATAAAACTAAAGGGACTAAAAACCTTCTGACTACTTGTATTTTGCTATCCAGATCCATGTCCCCATAAACATGGGTATTGCAAAACCAATTTGTGTGTAGGTACATAGTTTTCACCTATTGCCTTTGTTTATCTTCATTAATTTTGTTTCCCGAAAAGACTTGAAATTATCTCCAAATGTTCCTCAACACTGAAATGTCCTTTTGTGGATGTTCTTCGCGAGTCATATTATTGGCGTAGTCCGTTGGTTGTCCGGCCTGTTCACTCTTGAGAGAGGCAATTCCTTACATGGCCGCGCATTAGACTGCGCGGGAACCTGGCGATCCTTCGTCCACCGCACTATTGCCATTCAGGCTTCATTTCCTCAGTCTTTTGCAGGATGGTCAGATGCAGTTTAGGTTGCGATTTTTGGTTGGTAGTTCTATGCCTTTTCCGGCTTGCCCAGACCGGGGGCACGTTATTAGATTCGTTTGGGTTTTCGGTTTTCTTCAGTGTAAGTATTTCGCGGTCATTAGAAAAGACTGTTCGCGTCTTGTTCAACTGTGCCAAGTGCACTGGTGGGGAGCGGAATGCCTTGTGGGTGCCTTGTTTAGGGCCTGAGTTGAGCGTTCGTTGGACAGCGCTCTTAGGTTGATGATTTGCAGAGACTGATATGCCTTTTCAGGACGGTGCTCAGGTTAGTGTTTGGTTAGGGTAACTGTGTAAAATGTTTGGGATGCTCCGGCGGGGCGGACGTCGCTGTTGCAGGACAAAACAGCGAGCCCTAGGGTTTTTCAGGTTCTGGGAGTTCGACAACGGTTCTTTAGGCCCACAGAGTGTTCCTTCTGTTTTACTTAGGGCAGACTTTTTGTCTACAGGTTACTGTTACAGGCTGGATGTTCCTTAGGAGGGAGGTAGTCTGTGCGAGGAGCTTCAGGTAACTGCTCTTCTTCCTCACTTCCCAGCTTGATTAGGATTAGAGGTTCTGTTGCCTCCTGTTCTCCAGGAGAGGTTGTGCAACGGTTGGGGATCTCCTGAGGGCTCTGTGGTTTCTTTCAGGTTCTATGCCTAAGAAACATAATCAGATTAATTTGATTATTAGGATTAGGCTTTGATTAGAGGTTCTATCCTCCTTCTGATTTCTTGTTAAGGAATGATGTCAGTTTGTCAGTTTTGATGAGATGGGAGCTTGATTCTCTGGGAGATTTTTAGCCTCCTGCTTCCCTTTCTTCATTCCATGATTTCCCACTTACACAGCTTCTCCTCCTCTGGTCTGAGAAGAGTATTAGAGAGACTCTTGCACTTTTGCCCTGAGCACTATAACTCTGATTCAGGAAACTTGAGTGGAATTCTTGTTTTGCCCCAGGCACAAGCCTTAGCATTATCTTCCCTCTGTTGAATGTGTGTGAAGATGGGGTTTACAAGAAGGCTAGGGCTTTGAAGACTTTGCCTGCTCCTGTTAAGTGTAAAAGGTACTCTAGGATAGGGAAGCTGGATAAGTATCATTTAAGAGTCCTAGGGCAGACTTGAAGCTATTTATTGACAGTAAGGTGTTGCTGCCTAAAGTTGGTTACCCTGTTCCCTACAATAAAGAGCAAGGGTGCAGGGCTGTTTTAGAAATGTAAAGAGTGTCCACTCCATGGGATTAATTTCATGTGTCTGTTGTAGGGCTTCAAAATTATTGATTTTGCTTAAACATGTAAAAGGTGTAAGCCTTGGGATGTGGAAATGAAAGTTGCCTTCTCTGTTTTTTGTGTGAGAACAAGTGGATCTGGATATTCTTTGAAATGTGGAACAAATGGCTAACAGGCCTTTGCGGTGGCTGGTATTTAGTTGTTTTCTGCCCTTGGATGCCTGGTATTTCTGTAAAATTTCAGGCAGCATGTTAAGACAAAGGATTTTGGATGCTCCTTTACAGTGCGATGTGTGTTTTTGCTCCAAGTGATGTTTTAGGCCTAGAACTGTGGAGGCAGTATGCTCAAACTGGGGAGGGCTGTTCAAGATCCTGGGGCTGTTTCCCGCGTCTTTAGTGAGAAATTGTTGCTAAAGGGTTGGGCATATCTTCTGGGGTGGACCAGTAGTGCTTATAGAAGGGCAAACAGGGGTTTTTTTGGCTCAAGGGTCTTTGGTACAGGAAGACAGATTTCCTGGCCTGGGACAGCCTGGTGAGGGCTCATGCTTTTTCCAGACAAGGAAGAGGTCACTCCTCTTTTACAGCTGCCTGTTGTAGTTTCTATTTGCCAGTATACTCTTTTCAAAGGAAATTTCACCTTTGGGAAGGTTACTCAGGACAGATGCCTCCACATTGAACCTGCAGTTTACAGGTTTTATTTCCGATTTTATACCCCCCTGTATCACCATACAGAAGGTTCCAAAATCACAGATCCTAGAGCTCATCTAAGGATTCCTTATGGAGTCAAATAGGGCCATTACTCCAGTTTTACAAAAGAAAGGGGCCTGGGGTTTCAAGATGTTTGGATTTTAACTCTCTCAGAAGGGAACACGACCTTCCCAGTTTTGGTTATCTATCCAGTTTTGGATTTGGCTTTCCCCCAGAGTATAAGATGTTGGCGTTGTCTGCATAAGCCAAAGTGTACCAGCAACTGCACTAAGTATTCACAAAGGTTCTGGCTTCAGCTTTTAAGACTGTGTTGCTAAAACTATTCGTGCTGAGTATTATCTGCTCACTCTGCTGGAAATTCTGTTCAAGAAAGGAAGACCTTCCCCAGCATCTGGAATATGTTATAGCAATTCTGCTCAGTCCTGGCTTATTCTGTGACTTACTTGCCAAGTCAAGGAAGCTTCTACCTGAAAGGAAATCAAATTTCTTCGTCTGGTGACTCCAAGGAAGACTTTCAAGAGCATCTGGTGGATGTTATAGCAATCTGGAGATTAAGCAGCTTTCTGCTGATCTCAATAAACATACTTAATGCACAACTACAGTCAACCCTGCTCAAGCATGAGTTGGTGTGAGCTGAGAGGCCTTTCAACCCCTACAAACAAATACTGCAAACAAAACTTCTATCTCAAAGGAATCTATCCATGGCACTGCAGGAATTAGAACTTCAACATTAGGCAGTCCAATTCTTGTATTTCAATGCTTTGTTTATAATGGAATAGGAAGTATTTCCTAATCTCAGGTATGCTGGACACAAGGACTCAAGGACTGGACATTAATTTTCAAATACAGCCATTTTGCTCAAAAGCTTTTGTGCTCACCTGTGGGGACAGCTCTCTGGTGACTCATCTCTGTGACCCGGCCAGGAATGAAGTCTAAAACAGACGATCTGCGCAGTGGACATTGATTGAGTTCAGGGCCAACTTGCATTAATGGCTCACAAGCAGGCCTATGAACTAAGGTGTTGATGTGGAACATCAACAAGTGTTAGCAGTCATTTTGGGAACACAAGGATATACAGCTTCCAGGCACTCAGGGCGGGTGTTGACAACAACAGACAACACAACTAAGGTGCAAGGGGGATCACAGAACGGGGAAGCACAGACAATAAGCTCTAGCATCATGGAAGACCGTCATGGGGAGACTCCATTCAAGCCAACTCAGGCACTCCTTCAGGCAATGGACAACAGTGTCATGGGGAACTCCAGACATAGATCTGTTCGGCTTCTCCACTAAAACTCCCACTAAGGCCCCAGACACCAGGAAGTTCCTTCATCATGTATTTCTTCTCTGTGAAAGTGTCAGCTTCAACTGTTTTCCTGGGGAACTCTTCACTTAACCACCAGGTGCCACCTCTAAAGGTGCTATTAAAGTCACACAGCACAAGGGTGGATCAAAGTCTTTCATGAAAAAAAGGGCATTCATGTACTACTTTCACCTCTGGAGTCTGGTCAGGAAGCTATTGGCCCCTTTACACCCAAAAGGTGGATGATTTTGATAGCATCAGATTCCAGCCGTCTTATGAGCTCTTCCTCTCTCTTCATCTAACAGCCTGGCATATGTCAAACTAAAGAACTTCTTCAACAGCCTCTCTCCTCAGAAGAACGTTTTTCTGCTCAATATCACTTCCTAGAAGACCTCTAACAAGGAAAGTGAAAAAATGGAATGGAAGAGATTTTTATTACAGAGTATAAATTTGGTTGGAGATTTAGCTAATTAATTTGAGTGTGGCTCTTCAATATCTTACTGGAATGGAGAAGAAGGTTTGTCTCTTCTTCCATTGTAAGAATTTTGCTGCAGCTTTTTACTTTTATTGTGTGCAGCTTCCATTCGCATTGAGCATCCTTTGTTCAAGCAGTTTCTTCTCTTTGAAGAATATAAGACCTCCCCTCCTTTCAGCTCCTGGGCTTTGTGACCCACCCTTGTTGGAAAAACTTGCTTCAAGTCCCTTTTGAGCCTGGGCGCTCACTGCTGATTTGAGCTCTACTCCTGTGGCTAATCTTTTTGCTAATATTGGAAAAACTTAAGGAAGAACTTTTTTTGTTGCAGGGCTGCTGGCAGTAGAGCCCTTTGATTTTCCATGTGAGAGTTGGCTTTTTTTCGGTAAGAAGTTCTTTTATGCCTAAGGTGGTTTAGGCGGTGTGACGCCACAAAATTCTTATTTTTAGCCTACTTTTTATCTAGGATCCTTCCTTTATACTAAAATTTTGCCCACTTTACTTTAAAGACCCACACAGGCAATTCACTTAGATATTGCAAAGCAGGACTAAGGATTTTAGGCAGTCTCAGCAGCTTTTTTGTTTCTTTTTTGAGTTTAAGTTGCACTCAAGCCTGTGTCAAAACAAACTATTTCTAGGTGGATTGGGTTTGCATTTTCATTTGTTATTCCCATCATGGCAAGGAGGTTTTCTTGTGGATTGGGTTTTCCCATTGCATTGGGCCTATTCCCCATCGCGAGAGGTGGGCAAGGCAACTAAAGGATATTTTCAGGGCTAAGGCCATCAGGCAACCAGCATTTCTAGGAGTTATCTACTCATACTTTCTTTCTCTAAGTACTGGAGTTTGCCACTGCTGTTCTTTTTCTATTATCACAGCTTGTTTTCTCTACTTTCTTTTTGGTGGCTGCGCCTAGCCTTTTCTTTTCTCTTGTCAGCCCAATAGTAAGGACTGCAGCAATGGATTCCGAACTAGATGATAGGGAAGTAAACTACCTACATAGATGCAGTAGATGTGAGCGAACAACATGCTGCAGTCAGTACTTACCCCCTCCCTCTCTCTGTTGTTTAGGGGTGGTTGTGTAGGTGAGGTTATATGGTATATTTTTGTATATATTTTGTATATTTTGTATATATTTATTTTATTATTTTTTTTTTGTATATATTTTGGCCTTTTGGGTTTTCTTTTGTCTTTTGGGGCAAAGCAAAGTGGGCCGAAAATGGGTCATATGCATTAGTACTCTGACGGGTACTGGCGCGTCTGTCTTCTGTCTCGGCCTCCTGTGTATCTCTCTGGTATTCGGGGGACGACTAGCGGATATTCCCCCCCAGTAAGGGACTGCAGCAATGTGGATCCTCGAACATCTACATTTATGGTAGGTACAAAACTGTACTTTTTTATCAGGTTTAAAATATCTGCAAATAAAGCCAACTTTTCTTGACTACCATATCAATTATATCCTTGAATTTTTGAGTCCCTTATTTTCTTTGACAGTATTTCTAAATGTAATGCAAATGAAGGGGAAAGAGGGCACCCCTGCTTGTTTTCTCTGCTCAAACAGAACTTATCACAGAGGAACTCACCCACTTTAATTTTCGTCTCCGATCCCTCATATAGCCTCCTGATAAATCTTATTTTATCAGGGAATGCAAATGCTTCTATTACCCTGCTCATAAAATCCAGCTTACTCTGTCAAATGCTTTCTCTTCATCAAGACCCACCAACAACAGTGGTATATTCTTACATTTTGCTTCTCTTTGGTTTATAATTGTTTTGTTATTGTTGTCAGATGTTTGCCTAACCTCCACAAAACCACATTGATCCATATCTGTTAATTTTAGCATCACCTTTGTCAGTCTTTTAGCCATTATAGACATAAACCCTTTGTAGTCATGGCTTAGAATTGAAATTGGCCCATATGAAGCTGGATCTGATGGGCCTTTACCATTTGTGTAGCCACCACAGCTGTCTTCCAGGTTGTTGGTGTTTCTTCTTTTAAAATACTGTTAAACACAAGCTTCCAGATCTTTATCATTTTCTTTCCTCCTAGCTTCCACAAGAATACTGTCTGCTCCTGGGAGCTTTCCTGTCGATTGGTTATACATCCCCATTTTTATCTAGTCTCCTGTTATCATGTTAGTTATTGAGCCTCATCTACCTCTAACCTTGGCATAGTTAATTATTCCATAAACATTTCCATTTGTATCTTTTCTTGATTTCCACATTTCTCTGCTGTATACAGATTTCATAAAATTTCAGATTTTTTAAGCAGCTGTGCAGGATCTCTGGTTGTCTTCCTTGTTATAGGCTCCCTAAGCTTGACGACAACCCTTCTACTTTCTGTTGTCTGAGTTGCTGTGCTAAAAGTTTTTGTGCTGTTGAGTTATGTTCAGAAACAGTTGCTTAACAGCATTCTTTCTACACCTATGCATGTTATCGATCTACTCCCTTATTTTCTGTTTAGTACTCTGCAGTTTCTCCTCCTTTTGTTCTTTGAGATTCCCTTCATGCAGTACTTTAAACTTTGTCAGTCCCTCTAAGCAATTCTTTTTACTTCTTAGCCATCTTTCTGTTTTATTTCTACTCTATTTTTAAACTCCACTTAAATTTTATCACTCTTCCTATCTATATTTTCAGAAAAAAATATCTTCCCTAATCACTCCCGAATAATTTCCATTACCCATTCCTTAAATTCATCTCTTTTTAACAGATAGGTGGGAAAATGCCAGTGTCTCATTTTTTTCATTACCCTGTATTTTAGTTATTGGAGCGTGATCTGAAATAGTTATTGGATGCATATCAAAATTTTCAGTTAAGTGCACGTTACTGTGAAATAAGTTCTGTCTAGCCTAGCCCAATTTTTGTACCTTGGGGAATATGTAAAATCACCCCTTGGGAAATATGTAAATTTACTCTGAACTCCTATTACTGCATTCACATCTTCCATGCCAAATATTTTTATAAATTTCTTCAAAGATGTACCCTATCTTGTTATATTTTCCCTTCTGGGTCCCCCAGATGTATCCTCACTGCTGCAAATCAAATTTCCAGTCCCCACATACAAGTAATATTTCCTGCTGAAAGCTAATTATTTCTCCCAGAACTTTCTTAACTTCCATTGTAGCTGTTTGAGGTGTAATATAAATACATGCAAGTGTAATGTTCCTTCCTTGCCAGTAGCACCTTAGTACTACAGATCTACTATTATCCTTCTTTCATCTTCTGTCACTGTTTGGGCTCCTATTGCCATTAATAGAAGTACTCCCATTTTCATTTGTCTCAGATATTCCACAGAATAGCCATCCTGGAATCCTCTCTCTATCAAGTTCACATTCCCATTTCTTTCCAAATGTGCCTCCTGTAGCACAGCTGTTTGCATTCTACTTTTTTTAAATGTATTTCAGTACTCTCTCTTTTTTTTGTATATATCTGTGAGACCATTTAAGTTTAAAAGTAATTTAGAAAGTGTTGTCACTATGTTAAGAAGTTTTTATTCACACGCTGCTGTGTAACAGTTTTTTGTCATATCCATTTGCAACTATGTCACATCTTACAAAACTTTGTTTTAGTGAAAACCCTCAAAAAAAAAAAAAAACACCCCGCAGAACTCTCATAAAACCTGTTAACTGAATAGTAACACACAAAGCTATGCACATCTTCAGATATTGAAGTTTAACCCTCCTAATTGGAACATTTGCTCCAGACTGATGGCCACACTGTCATAGACTTGGATTAATCTATAAAGAATGTTATCCATGCTAAGGCACATATAACGCCTGTGCTTCTACTAAGTGCTGTCTGTTTCTGTTGTATTACTATCCCAGATTAAAAAAAAAAACACTTAGATGGTTTCAGAAAACCGTATCTTCTAGCCATTGAAAGAAGTATGTATGCTGTTTTTTTGCTGCTCATCAGTTTGCCTCCATAGAGACACGAGAACCAGATGCACAGTTGCCCTCTACAAGCACTCATTTATTTGCTAGAGGAAAACTTTTATTATATTCATTGTTCTTTTTTTAGTCACTTCCCCTTAAAACTTGTTACTATATCAAGCCAAGGGCCTTAATCCAGTCATTCTCTTATGCAAAAGTAAAAAAAAAACACATTGTTTTCTTGTATCATGCCCTTTTGAACAGACTTTATTTACATTGCAGTGCCTGCATTTCTTAAAGCTGAACAAGGAGAAAGAAAGGAGGAGGAAAAAAACAGGAGCACCTGTTTACTTTAATATCCCTGTTACACTCGAAAATAACAGAAAACCTGCATGCTATAAAGTAAAGCTGTGTCATGCATTGTAAAAATATTACTGTTAAGAACAAAATTTTGCTTTGCTTACAGTTATCTCTCTCCCTCCTATTCTCCTCTCCAAAATTTTCTTCCAAACATTACTGACATGAAGTGGTGCATATGGTTTGGAGTCCCCTACTAGTTTATCAAAGTAAAAAAAGTCAATAGTTCTGTGTTTTCTTGTTCTGTCATGCTTCACAAATATAATTAGTGCTTTATAATCCCACATTTATTTGTCAATTTCTGAATTGCTGGTTTTCTTTCTGTTGGTCTCCATCTCCCAAATCCAGTGTCTGCTTCATTTCCAACATACTCCCAGGTTTTTCTTGTCAACTCTTGTGCTTCTTTCCTTCTCTCAAGCATTTTCCTTTGAAACATTGGAAAACGTTTCATTTGACAGTCTCTCTACAGGCTTTATTACCAGAAGGTCAGGAAGCAGAATCTCCTAGTCACTTTTTGTTGGACAGACTTTTATATTTCTTCCTTGGCATGTTCTGCATCAAAAAAATTATTTTTGACCCTGCAGGAAAGAATTTTCTGAAAGTAACTGGGTCTAGCAACTTGAATCTCATTGCCGCTTCTCTACACTCCCTGATTAATAGAATAAGTTTACTACTCCTGTTTTGCCTGGCGTACAGTGAGTAATCATTTTCCACAAACAATCTACTGTCGCCCACTTTTATTACATTGTCCTTCTACCACAGGTTTGTCAGAATCAATTTCTTCGGCTAGTAGGATTGCAAGGTGTAGGCTGCTTTCTCATAGCCAGGTTTGGAGCATACACAAAATGTGCCCTTTCAATTAACAGCTCCTACTGTGGAATACTAGTCCAGTTGCTTATGTGCTTTCATAAAATTAAACAGTCTGTTCCTTCCAGCTTCTCTGGTACAACAGAAAACCTCAGGTTTTCCATACATGCTATCTGTTCTTGAGGCTTTTGGGACTAGCTTTTTTTCTCTTTGGTGGTGCCACCTGCTGATGCATTCCCAGAGCTGTTAGCTCAGTGGGTATGGAATGATCCTGATGTGGTGGAGCCAATTCCAGAGAAACCAGACAAGATACTGGTTCCAAATTTAGACTATTGTTTCCTCACCACTCCAACCAGAGATCTGCCAGCAATGAGACTTCTTGCTCCAGCTTGTTTAGAAATTGGATATTACAGTTGGTCAGTTATTTGACATCTACACAACAGAGTTCATTAGATGCCACCTGAATACGATCCAATAGCCAAACTGCCATGTCCAGGGTAGCATCCCTGCGTCATGCAGCTGTTCGTGTCCTTTGACACACTTTTCCTCCTGTGAAGCTCATTCTCTGGATGCTAGGTTTAATGGTTTCAATGATTACATTAGTTCCCCTAGTGAGATACTACATGAAAGTTCTTCAGTGGACCCTGTCAGTCCAGTGGTCCTAACTATTGTATCCTGTACATGCTCAAGTTTGTCTTACCCCCATTTGCAAAGATCCCATCAGGTGGTGGCTGACCTTTTCAATAGTGCTGAAGGCCCCACCATTCTCCCAGTCTTCTCCAATGGCTACAGTAGCCACTGGATGCTTCCTGTCTGGAGTGGAGGTGGGACATTTCAAAGGGAAGATGGTCTAATGTTCTTTGTTGCATATAGAGGCTAGTCTTCACATCAGTGTATTGGAGATGAGAACAGTCCTCCTACCATTGCAGGCCTTTCAGGATCCTCTCCCTGAGGGTGTGTTTTCTATCAAGACAGACAGCATGACAGTAGTCTGGTGTGTCAATAAGCAAGGGGGGAGCGTGCTCATCTCCACTCTGCCGGGAAGCCAGAAGTGTGTGGCAATGGTCAGTGTCTTCCCATCGCTTTCTCATAACAGTGTTTATCCCAGGGAGCAGGCTAGCCAAACAGATCCGTTCTTTGGCCACTGAGGCCAACCTTGCTGCAATCTTTTTTCTTCGTAGCTAAACAAGTGCAGCAGTTACTTTACCCTAATCCCGTCACAGGGTCAGTCCCAGAAGGATGCTGTAGTCCACAATTGGCCCCTGGGTCTTTTGTCTGCCTTTCCCCCATACCATTGATGACACAAATTAATCAGAAAGCCAGAAGGTGCAAGGCCAGAGTAATCCTCCTTGCTCCCTTTTTGTCCCTGGTATGCATTGCTCCCCTTCCCTTAGCCCCATCTAGTACTTTTCCCTGAATATTGGCTTGCCATCTAGACATCTTGAGTCGCCCATCCGTGCAGCCTCCTCCTGATCTAAAGACAGGGAAGTTAACTGCATGGTTCCCCGAATTTTAACAGTGGCCAGAGATGCCAGTCTGTCTACTTCAGTGGTTCACACTTTATCAGCATCACAAAAGCAAAGTACCAGGGATGTTTTTCTTAGCATGTGGAAAAGGTTCTCTAGTTGGGCTTCTTTCAAAGGAATAGACTACATTTTAGCTCTTCTTTCCATCTTGTACTGCTAGTCAGATTTGTTCCAAAAAGGGTCCAGTTTCTCAACAGTCAAGGTCTCTAACAGCTGTTTCCATTGTCCACATTGAACACAATCAAACTCCCGTAACTTCACTTAAGATTTCAAAAGCCTTTCTTAAGGGAGCCTTCCTGTTGATGCTACCTATAAAAGATCCAATTCCTCCATGCTGCAGGCCATAACTGTAGCTCCTTTTGAACCAGAGGCCACAGCCGATCTGAAATTCCTCTCTGAAAACTGTTTATTGTTCTGGTGACAGTTACCGCTGCGAAAAGGGTTTCTGAACTGCAAGCACTTGTGTAAACCATTTTATGTCATTTTCCATAAGGACAGAGCATCTTTGAAGAAAAAAAAAACAACCTTCCTCCCAAAGGTGGCATCTGAGAGGGACCTAAACCAGACTATACATTTACCAGTATTCCTTCCAACATTTGGTAACAAAGGAGAGTATACTTTACATTTACTAGATGTTCACAGACCACTCGCACTTTATTCATGCAGGATCAGACATTATTTTATTTGAAGAACTCTGTTGCTTTCTCCAAAATTATATTGGACCAAAGTGAATGCAAGGTCACGCTTTCTGGGTGGCTTTCAGATTGTATACTGTATCTACGACAAGTTGTGGCTAGCATTGCATAAAAAAAGTTTATAAGAGGACTGTAGCTATCTCTGCTGTCCTCATGAGCAGAGTTCCTGTTGATGAAATTTGTAGTGCAGCCACTTGGTCTGCTGTCCTTGCGTTTTTTGTGGATCACACCAAACTTGGATATACAGTCCAGATCCTGTACAACCTTTGGCTCCACCATTCTCAGAAATAGCTTCGGAATTGTCCTAAATGTTGAATCTGATGAAAACAGACAACTTTAGATATGAAAGTTATATACTTTCCATAAGGCTAGATCCCTGTTGTCTTGTTTTCATCTGGTTCAACATCATTTCCTCTGTTCCCTTTCCAAATTTGTTACCTGGTGGTGTTCCTTGAATGGATGGGACCTCACCAAGGACCTTGGCCTTCTACAACCTCAGATTGCTGTTGTATTTTTATAACATCATTTCCTCTGTTCCCTTTCCAAATTTGTTACCTGGTGGTGGTCTTTGAATGGATGGGAACTCACCAACTTGGCCTTCTACAACCTCAGATTGCTGTTGTATTTTTATGGCCATTTTCTTGTAAAAGTCAAGGGCTGCAGTTTTTGTTGTGATAGTAGAATAAATTTTCTGGTTATGAGCAAGCAAACTCAATCGGAGATAATTTGGAGGAGAGATAGGGAATTATGGGTAGGGGTCAGGGCCCTGGATCCACAGTTTTCAAAAGATGCTGAGCTTGGTTCCAGTTGGTTCAGATAACCCAAATGTTGAACTGGACAAAAAAACAGTACACATCTATTGTTATGGTAAGTACACAACTATTGTTATGGCAAGTACACATCTGCTGTTATGGCAAGTACACATCTGCTGTTATGGCAAGTACACATCTATTGTTATGGTAAGTCAGTAACTTTCGTTTACAACAGAGGCAAAAGGAGTAGAGCAAGTTTATAAGAAAGGGAAATACTAAGGGGGATTAGAACTGACAGGGAGATGAGTGAAGGAACAATGGAAGGAGTTGTGTAGGAGTGGTAGGGCAGATATATAAGTGGAGTATGTCTAATAAGAGTAGGAGTAGAGTAGGTGTTTCTGTCTGGAAGGAGAACTGGTGACGCATGGTAAAGGAAGCTTTGTTCTGTTGAGTATGGGATAGTAGTGCAGGTATTGGTGGGGTTATGTGTTTGTGAGGTGGGAGAGGTGAGTGTTGCTGTATGGGGGATGGGAGGTGAGTGGTTAAGGGAGGGAAGAGAGTTGATTGAGTGTATAGGGGAAGGAAAAGTTTAATGGTTGTGTTTTAAGCGGAGGGAGAGAGGTTATTGGTCGGGTAACTGGGGGTATCAGTTTAGAGACACTCTCACAAGCTGCTGGTACACTTGTGCTGTTATTATGCAGGCAGTATCGCCTTTCTAGGTTGCAATATGAGAGGGATTGATTTTTTTCTGGGGGGGGGGGTTTGTGCACACCATTACCAGAGTGTCGAAGATGTTGACAGTATGAATACAGTAGACACTAGAGTCCTAAACGTAGGACAAAGGGTAGAAGCAGTAAAGACTGTCATCAGTCACAAGTAAAGTGAATAAGGAAGCTGATTGAGGCAGACTTTACCTAGGAGGGAGGTTAAGGAAGTACAGATAACAGAACAAGGGTCTCCCCAGTGAAAACAATAGCCAGGCAACCCAGTAAAAGAGGTGGTGAGAGAGCCAGTCTGAAATGTGGTGGCAGAAGAAAAAGTAAGAAACAAATAAGTGATACTGTTACTGTGTAAAATTGAGAGAGAGGAGAAAATAAGGATGCACAGAGAGGGTATGAGACAGAAGAAAGAGAAAGGTGTAGAAGTTACTGAGGTAAAAGAGCAAATAAAAATCCTTTCTACTTGGCAGGGAGTTCACAATAGTAAAACTAAACAGTAGCATAGATTCTTGCATAGACACCTAGAGGGATGATTCTGTACGGAGTAGAACTGTGGTGTTCTGTAGTGCAGCAGTAGGGTACCTAAGTTTGTGTGTGTGTGTGTGGGGGGGGGGGGGTTCTCAGATGTTTAAAATCACAGACACCCAGATGGATAATTCTTGTCTCTTAAATCCACAGACTTATCGGCCTGCAAAATGTGTGCTGTGAAAAGAGGTCCACAGGTAGTGAATAGAACAATAGTGCAGCAGTAGGACACCAAAACATGGGGGAGGGAGCTCCTCAGGTGTTTAAAATACCGCAAAAATATAGCGAAACGTGTATAAATGAATTGCATTGGCAACAAGTTGTATTGAGTGCAATTAACATAATGCAGTTAGATTAAGAAGTAAAAAGGGGGATAATACCAGCAACTGTAGCAGTTTTGTTAATACCTTTCAGCAGCATTAACTGGTGAAACAGTAATGCTGGGGTAAGGTAGAGACTGGCTTCAAAACAGGGCAACAGATTATTCCTACCAAATCTAGGTTTCCAAAGTATGCCGCCACTCCTCTAAAATAGCTGGTTCTCTTGTAGCTGTACTAATAACAGGGAGAGGTTGTAGTCTACCAAAAGGAAAATCAGAGAGGGACAGCATAAGCTGTTTTAGCAATAGAGTAAGAAACACAATAGCTATGTGCTAACAGCAGGAGCTCAGAGAAAACAATACAGCCGGCCCCACAACCAAGTTTATTATACACAGAGACTGAGTAGAAGTGATGTAATGACTAGAGCACTGTGATTACGCTGCCGTATCCAGAAAACAAATTCAGTTAAGATAAGTTATACTATAGTGGGAGACTTTTAACAAATGTTATGCATCCCTGCTTAACTTGTTATGGTCTGGTCTTGCACTCGACAGACAAATCTGCCTGTACTGACCAACAAGTGACGGTGAAGATGAGTTTCTCCCTGCTGTCCATGCCAGTAACAGGTCCCTGACTTTGTCTTTATTTCTGTTGGCCTGCATTTTCTGAAGGATACAGAGTCTGAAACTTTATTGTATGTGATTATTTAGCAACTTCAATCATTGGGAATTTGCCTGAAAGAAGCAAGTTTTATGAGGAATGGACCAAACATATGAGAGAAAAAATTTGGACATTCTGCAAAAATCTGGACAGTTGAGAAGCACAAAAGGTGAAAGCAAACGTAAGAAACTGGGTTACACTGTCTTTTTGTCAGTGCTTGGTAAGTGCTTAACTGCTTTGAAAGCCAACAAAACACTTAGTCCCCCCCCACACACACATACACACCGAGTAGTACATGAAGCGGATAAAGCTCCGTACACTACAAAGAATTATGGTTGGGTCTCTAGTAATAACCCTTGTGTCTTCTTAACATGGATGTCAAGATTAATCTCACAGTGAATTTATTGGCCCCCATGTCTCAAACAAGTAATAAACAGGATATGATCGGTAACCTGCTTATAATCCTCTATTTTAACAACTGTTTGTGTGAAGAATAAGTAAACAAAATGTATAACCGAAATTGAGAGGGTAAAAAGGTCGTGGCATTAGTGCAGACTAAGTTAAGGTGCTTTGCGGGTAATGTTTTCAAAGTCTGACAGTGCAGCAGTGCTAAAACAAACACTTCACAGGTTTTGCAAAACATGTAGGGTAGATGCTCATTCCTGCACAGCATGCATAGTCGAGCTAATGCAAACACTTTTTATTTATTTAACATTTGTTAACTGGGAAGGTCTGACTTGGAACAAAGCCAATTTTCAGCGGACGCCTGAGGAGAAACGCTCCAGACGCATGTTTTTGTAATGTGGGAGGAAACCCACATGAATGCAGGGAGGACATGCAGACTCCGCACAGAAGGCACTCCAGTTGAGAATCGAATCGGAGAACCTCTTGCTGTGAGGCGACAATGCTACCGCTGCACCACTGCGCCATCCTTATTTAGTACATCTATTGTACTTTCACATTCCAAAACAGCATGCATAGTTACACTAACACAAACACTTGGTACTTTCACATTCCAAAACGGTGTGCTTAGCATTAGCAAACAGCAATATGTCAGGCTTACAGTAGAGCATTGGGAATGCAACAAGAACAGAAATTAAACAAAATGTAAGAGATAGTTAACAGGTACTGTACGGCCCTGGCTGGAAGTATAAAAGGAGAATGAAGAAAGCAATTGGTGGTGATGTGCACAGAAAAGGCTTGTAAAGGTAAACACCAGAGTATTGGAGTCATGGACAGACTGCCCACGGCAGACACTGTGGTGTTGAGGACAGGTCAAATAGTAGAAACAATAAAGGAAAGCATAAAGACAGTGAGTAAGAAAGGTGTTTGATAGTAACAGAGTGGGCTTACAGTAACAGAGCTCGGAGAGTAAAATTGTTCAGGCACCAGAACAACTGTGTGAAAATGGTAGGCAGACAGTCCTGTTCAGGAGATAAAAGCTAGACAAAGGGGGCTGAGAGAAACAATTTAAAATATTTTTTTTTCAAACACCGTGAAATAAGCAAATTTACATTCCTAAAAAAGTAATCAAACTATATTAATATAATAAACATGCTTCACACATATTGCTATATATCATATAACCTAAGCAATATTACATAAATGATTCAGTTCCTGCCTTTTTTTAATACAAGAAACCTCTTCATTAAACCATCACTTACTACATAGGCAATTGTACATTTATATAAATGAAAACAAACCACACCAACACAGTCCTCGTCACAAGCATTTTACTTCACAAACCATACTGACACACACCCAGTTGCAAACATTGTACATCACTTGTAATCTTCTCCGTCTTTCTCACTCAAACATTACATAGCTGAAAGTCCTGCTGCCTTGGAGGCCTCATTCCTCCTCTGTATGTACTGTTCCCACAGTTCCCATTTTTTCCAATGTAGTTTGCTCCTACCATTTTCTAAAGATCTCAGTTTCAGTTGTTTTATCTCTGTTACTATATTCACTATTTCCGGAATAGTTGGTTTAGATTTTGATTTCCATTTTCTAGTAATTGCTTTTTTGGCAGCCACCATAATTAGACATAGCAAGGCCTTAACTATGTCTAGGCAATTCTGATTCTGTATCATAGCTCAGAAAAATCTCCTTCGTCAGACCAATCTGCTCACCCAGCATCTCAGACAGTGCATCCTGCAGGGAATCCCTAAAATCCACCAACTCACCACACTCCCAGAAAATATGGTCCCAATTATCTCTTTCTTCCCCTTCACACCTCCAACATTTACTGTCTACCTGAGGAAAAATTCTCTGGAATCTGCGTGGGGTATAAAATATCTATGTAAACATTTCCAGGCAAAAATCCTAAATCTTCTAGATTTTGTTGCATATTTGGGAGACAGAGTGCATATAAAATGTTTACACACACTCGTTTAAATGCCAGGTTTTTGTGATATCAAAAAATGAGACCACAATAAATAATTTCAAAACTTTTCCCTACTTTTAATGTGACCTATAAGCTGTACAGTTCAATGGGGAAAAAATTAAAAAAAATAAAAAAACGTACAAGACGCTGGTTGCATAAGTGTGCACACCCTTAAACTAATACTTTGTTGAAGCACCTTTTGATTTAATTACAGCATTCAGTCTTCTTGGGTACAGACCTGCCATCAATTAGAGACTTGGATTAACCCCAAATAAAGTTCAGCTGTCCTAGTAGGATTTTCCTGACATTTATTCAGTTGCCTGCCACAGCAAAAGCCATGGTTCGCATAGAGTTTACAAAGCATCAAAGGGATCTCATTGTTGAAAGGTATCAGTCAGGCGAAGGGTATAAAAAAATTTCCACGGCATTGGATATACTGTGGAACACAGTGAAGGCCGTCATCAAAAAGTGGAGAACATGTGGGATAACAGTGACATTGCACAGAAATGGACGTCCCTCCAAAGTTGATTAAAAAGACCAGATGAAAACTGGTCGGGGGATGCCAAGAGACCTGCAGCAACACTGAAGGCGCTGCAGGAATTTCTGGCAAGTACTGGTTGTGTACTACATGTGACAACAGTCTCCTGTATTCTCCATATGTCTGGATTATGGGGTATGGCTGCAAGTTGGAAGCCTTTTCTTACACAGAAAAACATCCTGGCCCAGCTAAAATTTGCAAAACAATACATCAATTCTCCCAAACACATGTGGGAAAATATGTTATGGTCTGATGAGACCAAGGTTGAACTTTTTGGCCACAATTCCAAAAGGTACCTTTGGTGCAAAAAGAACACTTCACATCACCAAAAGAACACCATCCCCACAGTGAAGGATGGTGGTGGCAGTATCATGTTTTGGGGTTGCTTTTCTTCAGCTGAAACTGGGGCTTTAGTCAAGGTGGAGGGAATTATGAACAGTTCCAGATACCAGTCACTTTTGGCCCAAAACTTTCAGGCTTTTGCAGGAAAGCTGAAGATGAAGAGGAATTTCACCTTTCAACACGACAGTGAGCCGAAGCATACATCCAAATCAACAAAAGAATGGCTTCACCAGAAGAAAAGTTTTGGAATTGCCCAGCCAGAGCCCGGACCTAAATCCAATAGAAAATCTGTGGGGCGACCTGAAAAGGGCTGTACCCAAGAGAAGCCCTCGCAGTCTGACAGATTTGGAGTGCTTTTGCAAGGAAGAGTGGGCAAGTATTGCCAAGTCAAGATGTGCCATGCTGATAGACTCCTACTTCAACAAAGTATTAGTTTAAGGGTGTGCACACTTATGCAACCAGCATATTGTACTTTTTTTTATGTTTTATATTTTTCTCCCTAACAGATTTGTTTGTTTTTCAATTGAATTATACAGGTTATAGGTCACATTAAAGGTGGAAAAAGTTTTGAAATGATTTATTGTGGTCTCATTTTTTTATATCCCAAAAACCTGTCATTTTAGTAGGGGTGTGTAGACTTTTTTTTATGTCCACTGCACATCTATCTTCCCATTGTTTCTTTGTGAATTGCTTATCCAATCTGTCTTCCCAATCCTTTCTAACCTCCTCTAATTGATTCTTATAGTTATCATGCAGTATTTTATATGCTCTACTAATTATTCTTTTTTTAATGGCAGCTTCTGTTCTAGATTCTAGTAAAAACTCTAAACTGCTTCTTTCGTTTAGCCCCCCCCCCCCCCCCATTTCTTTCTCTTTGCCTGTACTCTGGTATCAAACCCTGATAGGGAGGGCAATCTCTAACCTGCAGCCCAAATAAATTCTTGGTGTCTTCCCATTTTATCATCTTTCCCTCTGTAGTTATTTGCTTCCAATACCTTGGTTCCTTTGCCAGTTTTCTCCAAAATCCCCCCCCCCCCCCGCCTATTGCCTGTATCCCCAATTGCAGTCATCCCTACCAGCAGAATCTCCTTTATCCATTCCCATGTTGGTTTAGTTCTTAGAATACTTTCTGCTAATTTATGGATATAATATTCTGCATGATTGTGGTTGTTCTCCTTAAAGGCCTGCATCCAAAATCCCTGTGTCTCCTTGTTTCTTGAGCTTCCCCTGTGTTTTTTCATCATCCCTTTCCATTTTAAATTATAGTTTTCTGCTTGTGCTGTGTATAGGAGTCTTAACTGTGTATCTCTGAAATAACCCTTCAGATTGGGTAATTTGAATCCGCCCTGTTCTACTGGAAGAATTAGTTTATCCCACTTGATTCTTGCCATCGACCCTTCCCAGATAAAGTCCTTCAGCTCTTTATTAATTGCTACCCACAACTTCTCCTGTGGTTGATAAAAATTTGCCTGACCTGTGTATAAGACTAAAGGGACTAAAAACATTTCAACTGCTTGTGTCTTACTATCCATATAACAAAGCTTCCATTTTCTCAGTTTTTTTAAGGTCATTTGTTTAGACTCTTCCCACATATCCTTAGCTGAAAAACTAGAATCATTTTTAATCCATACTCCTAAATATTTCATTTTATCATGTCCCCATAAATATGGGTATTACTGAACCAATTCTTGTGAGGGTACATATTTACCGCTGTTGTCTTTGTTTTAGTGTCATTAATTTTTGTATCCCGAAATGGTCTGAAACTGTCTCAAAATGTTCCACAACACTAATGTTTTTTTTCTGGTTTTGGAAGATACAAAACAATATCATCAGCAAATAAAGCCAGCTTTTCTTAACTACCATATCAATTATCTCCTTGAATTCCTGAGTCCCTTTTTTCTTTGCCAATGGTTCTAAATGTAATGCAAATAATAAAGGGGAAAGAGGACATCCCTCCCTGGTTCCTCTGCTCAAGCAGAAATTATCAGAGAGGACCCCACCCACTTGAATTTTTGCCTCCGATCCCTCATATGTTCTCCTATTCAACTTTTTTCAGGAAATGCAAATGATTCCATTGCCCTGCTCACAAAGTCACAGCTTACACTGTCAAATGCTTTCTCTGCATCAAGACCTGCCAACAACAATGGTATTTTCTTACATTTTGCTTCCCTCTGGATAATCAGTGTTTTGTTAATGTTGTCAAATGTTTGCCTTCCCTCCACAAAACCACATTGATTCATATCTATCAGTTTTGGCATTACTTTTGCCATTCTTTTAGCTGTTAGACATGAACACTTTATAATCATAGTTTAGTAATGAAATGGGCTTGTGTGAAGCTGGATCTGATGGATCCTTACCCTCTTTAGGTATTACAGCTACAACTGCTTTCTTCCAGGATGGTACTTCTCCTCCTCTTAAGGTATTGTTAAACAAAACCTTCCAGATCTTTTATCAGTTTTTTTCCTCCTAGCTTCTAAACTTCCACAAGAATACCATATATTCCTGGGGACATTCCTGTAGATTATACATAAGAATTTTTATCTCACCTCCTCCTGTCCTGTTAGTAATTGAGCCTCATCTACCCCTAACCTTGGCATATTTAATTCTTGTTATAGTTTCCCTTCTGGAAACTCCAGACACATTCTCACTGCTGCAAGTCAAGTTCCAGTCCCCACCTATAAGTTGTATTCCCTGCTGAAAACTGATAATTTCTCCCAGAATTTTCTTAAGCTCCATTACAGCAGTTTTAGGTGGAATGTAAATACATGCCAGTATAATTCTCCTCCCTTGCCAGTAGCCCCTTAGCACTACAAATCTTCCATTATTCTTGTTTTTATCTTCTTCTATCACTGTTGGAGCTCCTCTTGCAATAAATATGTGCTCCTCTTTCTTTGTCCCAAGTATTCTGCTGAATAACCATCCTGTAAACCTTTATTTATCAAATTCATATGCTCATTTCTTTCTAAGTGTGTCTCCTGTAACAGCTATTTGCACTCTACATTTTTAATATAGTTCACTACTTTACTTTTTCTTTGTATTTATGTGAAGCCATTTGCATTTAAAAACATTAAAGAAAGCATCATTGTGTTAAGATGTTATTATACACATCTTTTATGTATAACACCTTTTTTGCTAAATGTCTAGTTCCAGCTTTTGTGTTACATGAATACATTATTTGCCAGGTTGAAATTTTATGTAGTTTCGTGTCCTATCCTTTTGAGCCTATGTTACATTATAAAACTTTTATTTTATTGAAAGTCCTCAAACAAAAAAAAAAAACAAGCACACCCTCAATACTCCCTAAAACCTGTTAACTTAATACTAACACTCAAAACAATGTACACCTTCAGATATTGACATTTTACCCTCCTAATAGAAACAAAAATCCCAAACTGACAGCCACACTTACAGGCTTTAGTTAACCTAAAAGAAAGTAAAGATGCGAAAAGTACCAAGTATCGATGCTCCAGAGAGGGCGTCAGCAGAAAATATCCAAGAGCTCGGACACCAACAGTATAAAATATTCCACCGTTTAATTGTACAAATCACAAACAACAAGGTGATAACAACAATAGGTTAAGCGCTTTCGTCTGATCAGCGTCAGACTTCCTCAGAACCATAATTTGAAATCTTACATGTATATTTAAATACATTTTGGCGCCAAAAACCTACAAGACAGTTACATCTTAAAGGGGCAACGCTTCTTTTGTATTACCTCCTGTTAAACTTCCTATATATAATTAAATATACATATAAAGACATATATAATAATACACAAAATCCTAATGTTTCAATTTGCATAACTGAATAACAATTGCATGACTGAATAAAAATACATTACATTATACTTAATTACACTATCGTCAGAAGTGTAATGCCACTGTTCCCCCGTCCATAACATAGCACTTAAACCCAGTGCTTGTAACATAAACCAACCTATTTCCTACAATACCAATAAGATACTCATCTTACACTAATTATGTATAATAATAATAGTGAAGAATAAAAATATAAATATATGTGAATAAAAAATGACGTGCACAAAAAACACGATAATAATTAATAGTGTACATGATACAAGAATTGATTGTATATAATAAGATGGAATGATACTAACTAGTCTTACAAATAACTTACTAGAGCAGAATGATCAACTTAAAAAAGAAGAAGAAGACCTATAATGGGTACTGCCTAGATAACTGGTAATCTAAAACTGAATAACTAACTAATTATATATCTATATACTATAGAAGATCCTCATATAAGGGGGGTAGTGAATAAATATTTTTAAAAAACATGTATAAATATTAAAAATGTAATAATATAAAAATATATAAAAATACTGTATATATAACAATAAATCTGTGAATACGGGTCCTAACCCAAAATATAGATCTTGGAGTAAGTATGTAAATAATTAGTCCACACTGGCAAGCTGTTATGTAAAATGTCAATCTACTGCTGCACAGATCTACTAACTGACACTACTGTACTCATGCGTTCAACTGTAAGAATGGTTTTATACTAATGAAGTCATTCAACCCGGGACTAGTTGTTGAATCACAGAATATCTGCCATCTACTTTCAAGAGCTGATAGTCTTATCTTCCAGTTGCCTTCACAGCTTGTTGTTTCCATTAGGTCAATGATGGCAAACTTAAAACCATGGTTATTACCTTTGTCACAAATGTGCCTACTTAATGCATTATTCTTATCTTGCTTCTGGATTTTATATAAATGTTCGTATATCCTGGTTTTTAACTTCCTTTCGGTTTTTCCTATATAATAGGCCGAACAGGATATACAGGTAGCTAGGTAGACCACTCTTTGTGTATTGCAATTTCCAGTGCGGGTCTTGATGTGTGTCTTCAAAACGTTGTCTAATTTAATATCCTTACTGGTATTAATAAAATTACATTGTCTACACATTCCACATTTTCGTGTGTCTCTATCTACTTTCTTGTTAACCCTTGTATGCTCAAACAAATATTTCAAATTGTGTGCCATTTTATATACTGTTTTAGGGAACTTGCTCTCTTGTCTACCCTCAGTCTCAGTAAACACTAATATATCCCAATATTTGTTTAAAATTTCCTTAACTAAGTTTGAATAAGGGTTAAATCTAATGACACACACTCGCTTGTCATTAAGTCCTTCTATTCTACTAGTATTGATAAATGGAACACCTAAAAGGGGCAGATATTTTTTCCCCCACTCTCCTATAACATATTGGGTAATGTTATCTAACATGTCCTTAGGATAACCACGATTCAAAAACATACCGTGGATTCCTATCAATTCTTTTTCCATAACTTCCTTCTCAGAGGACATACGGGCCGCACGAATACACTGCCCTTTGAATACATTACTGAAAATGTGAGGGGGATGATTACTATTAAAATTTAAGTAGTCATTAGAAAAGGTACTTTTCCTGTATATACTAGATGTAAAATTAGTACCGTTATTACTAATGTAGGTGTCCAAATATGGAATTCCCGTCCTATTGACACTATGTGTAAATTTTAAGAATTCAGTGGTGTTATTAATGTAGTCAATGAACTCAATAATCTCATTTAATGAGCCATTCCACAAAATGAACAAATCGTCTAAAAACCGAGTGTACAGAAGTATTTTACTAAAATATTCACTTTTAAAAACAAACTCTGTTTCCCATTCCAACATAACCATGTTAGCATAAATAGGAGCGCAGGATGCACCCATGGCCACCCCCCTTAGTTTGCCTAAACTGTTCACCTTGAAATTGTAAATAGTTGTGATCAAGGACTAATCCCATCATGTCAACAACTAAATTGACCCTGTCACTACTTAAATTGGAAAACTTACATAGGCTATTATGGAAATATTCTAGACCAATGTCTCTAGGTATACTGGAATATAAATCTATAACATCAATTGTAAGAAAAATCAAATCCATTCTCCATAAGTCATGTGTAAGCTTTCCCAAAAAGTCCCAAGAGTATAATGTAATATAAGTATAATGTAATGTATTTTTATTCAGTCATGCAATTGTTATTCAGTTATGCAAATTGAAACATTAGGATTTTGTGTATTATTATATATGTCTTTATATGTATATTTAATTATATATAGGAAGTTTAACAGGAGGTAATACAAAAGAAGCGTTGCCCCTTTAAGACGTAACTGTCTTGTAGGTTTTTGGCGCCAAAATGTATTTAAATATACATGTAAGATTTCAAATTATGGTTCTGAGGAAGTCTGACACTGATCAGACGAAAGCGCTTAACCTATTGTTGTTATCACCTTGTTGTTTGTGATTTGTACAATTAAACAGTGGAATATTTTATACTGTTGGTGTCCGAGCTCTTGGATATTTTCTGCTGACGCCCTCTCTGGAGCATCGATACTTGGTACTTTTCGCATCTTTAGTTTCTGTGGTTGCCCTTTCCAGATGGCGGAGTCAACGGATGTATCTCAGGCTTCATTGGACAAGGATGAGTTGGTATCACTTCGGTCGGAAGCGACGGCGCTTCAGTCCGACGTGAGTAAATTACTTACGTTGGTAAGCAAACTAACAGAAACTATCAGTGTGGGAGCTGCGACTGCAAGTTCTCCAGTTATTAATAATTTGGAGCATATCAAGGGGAATGCATCATCTTCTAACCTTGCGAGTGATGCGGATGCTATTCCTAACTGACAAGGAGAGAAACCCCAATTAGACACTGACTTTATTTCAGTCAAATCTTCCGCTATGAGGGACATTAATTTGTCTCCAGAGGCGGAATTTACGTTTGACTTCAGCCTCTTTAATACGGACAACGAAACTAGAAGAACGGGAACTAAACCAAAGTCTAGAGACTGTTGTAGGACTTATTCTAACGCTATAAGAACCAATGATGGTTTGCAAGGTATGGACTGTAATTTTGCCATTTCTGACATAGTACGTGACAAAGACCCCAAGGGTCGTTGTATAAAGAAAACTTTTGGTATGAATAATATTGATGCATTTCTTAATGACGACATCAATTTTAAAAGAGACGATTATTATAGTGAACATTACCTGAAACAAGGAAGACATTGTAGTATTACTACGGACAATATTAAGTCTAAAATTGTTTCACTTGGTAAAAAACTCATTCAGGTGAAAAGTATTAAAACTGATAGTGCATATTTGAAACAATGTTTGAATTTAAAAATTGTGCCTAAAGGGTTGAGATTTTTCAAGCTCCCTTTAGGTATTGATTATAATAATACCAATATGAACGATTTTAACAGCATGTTTGATGATTTTGGTTTTGTGTACATGAGAAAATTGTTAAAGTGTAATGAGGTGAAAGTAGTGGGGCTTACTAAAGATATAGAGACATTGAATGAGGACATTATAAAGGATGTAAATTTTGAACAATGGGGAGACTTGTACCATAGGCAGTTTTCCATTGCGGAAAACAAAATTACGCTTATATTTAATAGGAAACTAAGAAAGATAGACAGAGATGTGGAGCTCTATAAAAATAATAGAGCTTATGTTTGGCCCAACTTGAATAGGAGGGAAGCTCCCCAACAAGAGAAACATCAAGCATTCAATGAACGGATGGATAGGAGCACTCATGACACAAATTTTCAAGGGGGGAGATTTTTCCCTGCCCCAAAACAATACAGGAGACAACATTATTAGTTGGAGGTTTGAGTGACACAAGTCAAAAGCTATGTAGAGAAATTGGGAATTCTGATATTATACATGAAGGGAGTAGTTTTCCTCCAATCAATGTAGGTACAGTTACACCTACCCTTGCAGAATTACATTCAACTAAACAAATTATCCATTCGTTTAATGGTTTTAATGTGTTTAACTATACAGATATGGAAGTCACACAAGCACATTTCTCTTTGTTCACCAAGGGTATGAAATTTATACCAATCAGTCGATTCAATATAGTGGACACCATTGAAGAAGTTAAGTTTTTTAGTCGTAGGCTTAATTTTTCTTTTTTATTTAATAATAAAGAACAGACTCAGAGTACGACTGGTACTAACAATTTCAGCAAAAGGCTTATGAAGAAGAGTGTGGTGGTTCCCACATACAACCCACAAGTTCTTCATTATGAGAAATTAGTGTGCAAAGATTTATACAAATTGTACAAAGATATTCGAGTGAGGAAAGAGTATACAAACGTATTTAAGGACAATTTAAGTATAGAAGAAAGGGATTGCCTTAGACATATTAGAGAAAACCCACATATTAGAATAATGAAACCCGACAAGGGTGGTGGGGTAGTTTTATATAATACTTTGGATTATAATAGTGAGATTTTTAACATTTTACATTACTCAGGTAATTATGAAGTCATTTCAACTAACCAAGTTCATATTGGTTATAAAAGAATAGATTTGGCCATTGAGGAATACCTGTTGGACAATAGAATAACGAATGAAATTTATCAGTTCATCAGGGTTGAGTATCCAAAAATGGCCACAATCGTAGGTATACCCAAAATACATAAAGATTTAGAACACCCTCCTTTTAGGCCAGTAATATCGGGTTCACTATCTAAGACATTTAAAATAGGAGTTACTATTGATGAATGGACGAAACATGTTTATCAAAGGGTGGACCATTTAACAAAGGACTCTTGGGACTTTTTGGGAAAGCTTACACATGACTTATGGAGAATGGATTTGATTTTTCTTACAATTGATGTTATAGATTTATATTCCAGTATACCTAGAGACATTGGTCTAGAATATTTCCATAATAGCCTATGTAAGTTTTCCAATTTAAGTAGTGACCGGGTCAATTTAGTTGTTGACATGATGGGGATTAGTCCTTGATCACAACTATTTACAATTTCAAGGTGAACAGTTTAGGCAAACTAAGGGGGTGGCCATGGGTGCATCCTGCGCTCCTATTTATGCTAACATGGTTATGTTGGAATGGGAAACAGAGTTTGTTTTTAAAAGTGAATATTTTAGTAAAATACTTCTGTACACTCGGTTTTTAGACGATTTGTTCATTTTGTGGAATGGCTCATTAAATGAGATTGAGTTCATTGACTACATTAATAACACCACTGAATTCTTAAAATTTACACATAGTGTCAATAGGACGGGAATTCCATATTTGGACACCTACATTAGTAATAACGGTACTAATTTTACATCTAGTATATACAGGAAAAGTACCTTTTCTAATGACTACTTAAATTTTAATAGTAATCATCCCCCTCACATTTTCAGTAATGTATTCAAAGGGCAGTGTATTTGTGCGGCCCGTATGTCCTCTGAGAAGGAAGTTATGGAAAAAGAATTGATAGGAATCCACGGTATGTTTTTGAATCGTGGTTATCCTAAGGACATGTTAGATAACATTACCCAATATGTTATAGGAGAGTGGGGGAAAAAATATCTGCCCCTTTTAGGTGTTCCATTTATCAATACTAGTAGAATAGAAGGACTTAATGACAAGCGAGTGTGTGTCATTAGATTTAACCCTTATTCTAACTTAGTTAAGGAAATTTTAAACAAATATTGGGATATATTAGTGTTTACTGAGACTGAGGGTAGACAAGAGAGCAAGTTCCCTAAAACAATATATAAAATGGCACACAATTTGAAATATTTGTTTGAGCATACAAGTGTTAACAAGAAAGTAGATAGAGGCACACGAAAATGTGGAATGTGTAGACAATGTAATTTTATTAATACCAGTAAGGATATTAAATTAGATAACGTTTTGAAGACACACATCAAGACCCGCACTGGAAATTGCAATACACAGAGTGGTCTACCTAGCTACCTGTATATCCTGTTCGGCCTATTATATAGGAAAAACCGAAAGGAAGTTAAAAACCAGGATATACGAACATTTATATAAAATCCAGAAGCAAGATAAGAATAATGCATTAAGTAGGCACATTTGTGACAAAGGTAATAACCATGGTTTTAAGTTTGCCATCATTGACCTAATGGAAACAACAAGCTGTGAAGGCAACTGGAAGATAAGACTATCAGCTCTTGAAAGTAGATGGCAGATATTCTGTGATTCAACAACCAGTCCCGGGTTGAATGACTTCATTAGTATAAAACCATTCTTACAGTTGAACGCATGAGTACAGTAGTGTCAGTTAGTAGATCTGTGCAGCAGTAGATTGACATTTTACATAACAGCTTGCCAGTGTGGACTAATTATTTACATACTTACTCCAAGATCTATATTTTGGGTTAGGACCCGTATTCACAGATCTATTGTTATATATACAGTATTTTTATATATTTTTATATTATTACATTTTTAATATTTATACATGTGTTTTTTAAAAATATTTATTCACTACCCCCCTTGTATGAGGATCTTCTATAGTATATAGATATATAATTAGTTAGTTATTCAGTTTTAGATTACCAGTTATCTAGGCAGTACCCATTATAGGTCTTCTTCTTTTTTAAGTTGATCATTCTGCTCTAGTAAGTTATTTGTAAGACTAGTTAGTATCATTCCATCTTATTATATACAATCAATTCTTGTATCATGTACACTATTAATTATTATCGTGTTTTTTGTGCACATGTCATTTTTTATTCACATATATTTATATTTTTATTCTTCACTATTATTATTATACATAATTAGTGTAAGATGAGTATCTTATTGGTATTGTAGGAAATAGGTTGGTTTATGTTACAAGCACTGGGTTTAAGTGCTATGTTATGGACGGGGGAACAGTGGCATTACACTTCTGACGATAGTGTAGTTAAGTATAATGTAATGTATTTTTATTCAGTCATGCAATTGTTATTCAGTTATGCAAATTGAAACATTAGGATTTTGTGTATTATTATATATGTCTTTATATGTATATTTAATTATATATAGGAAGTTTAACAGGAGGTAATACAAAAGAAGCGTTGCCCCTTTAAGATGTAACTGTCTTGTAGGTTTTTGGCGCCAAAATGTATTTAAATATACATGTAAGATTTCAAATTATGGTTCTGAGGAAGTCTGACGCTGATCAGACGAAAGCGCTTAACCTATTGTTGTTATCACCTTGTTGTTTGTGATTTGTACAATTAAACGGTGGAATATTTTATACTGTTGGTGTCCGAGCTCTTGGATATTTTCTGCTGACGCCCTCTCTGGAGCATCGAACCTAAAAGAAAGGTCATCCATGCTATGATGCATGGTGCAGCCTGTGTTTCTAAGTGATGATTAGTTTTGTCTTTTTTTAGCTCTTCCAGCTGGGAAACCCCCTGAATGTGTTTTTTGGAGAACACCATCTACTTTGGGCAAACCTCTGAATGCATTCAGAGAACATTATCCATTAGCCAATTTCTCTTTTATTTTTCCCCTCATCCAGTCACTCTCCACCAGATTATAGCCAGTTTCTCTTTATCAGATTGTCTCCATGGAGACATGAAGACCAGCTGCAGAACTGTTACTAAGCTTACCTGTATTTGTTAGAAAAAAGCCTCTTAATATTCAGTGTTCTTTTCCCCATGCAAGAGTGAGAAAAAGCACATTACTCCCCTTTTATCATGCTGTTTAACCAGGCTTTTTTAAATACTTTTCAGTGCCTACATTTCTTAAAACTGAACAAGAAGAGAGAGAAGGGAGAAAAAAAACAGCAGCACCTATTTGCAATCCCCATTGCACTTAAAAATAACAGAAAACCACATGCCACAAAATTGGCACTAAGAAAAAAAAATCTTTACTTAGCTAACTTTCTTCCTCCTCTTGGCCTCCCAAAGCACTTTTTTCTGAACATTAACGGCGGTGCAGTGGTTAGCGTTGCCACCTCACAGCAAGAGGTTTTCCGGTTCGATTCTCGACTGGGTTGCCTTCTGTGCGGAGTCTGCATGTCCTCCCTGTGGTCGCGTGGGTTTCCTCCGGGTGCTCCGGTTTCCTCCCACATCCCAAAGACATACTGTAGGTGGATTGGACACTCTAAATTGGCCCTAGGTGTGTGTGTGTGTGTGTGTGTGTGTGTGTGTGTGTGTGTGTGTCTTCTGTGGAAGGTTGGGTGCCGGGCTGGCAACTCGACACTGTAAAACTCCACTGCCAATCATGAGCGGACAGGTGATCCGCTGTGGCGACCCCTAACCGGGAAAAAGCCGAAAGAAGAATGGCATTAAGTAAGGCATATGCTTTAGAGCCACCCACAAGTCCAACAAACACTGAAAAAGTCCAGTATTTCCAGATTTTCTTGTTCTGTCATTTCACAAATATAATTATTGCATTGTAATCCCATATTAAGTTATTACTGTTCATCTCTGATATCCTTTTTCTGCTTCATTTCCAACATACTCTCAGTTCTTCTAGTCAACTCTCACGCTCCCTTGTTTCTCTCCAACATCCATTGAAACGGTGGAAAAGATTTCACAGGTACAGTCTCCGTGGTCTTTATTACCAAAAGAACAAGAAGCAGAATCTCCTTCCATTTCACAGCTCACTTTTTGTTGGATAAACTTTTAGATTTCCTCCTTAGCATGTACTTAATAAAAAAAATGTTTTTGTCCCTCCATAGAATAGAAGAATACCTTGAAAACAGCTGGGTACAGCAATTTGAATCTCACACCTGCAGCTCGACATTCCCTGAATAGTGGAATAAATTTGCTCCTCTTCTAGCTGGTTTACAATGAGTAATCATTCTCCACAAACACTCTGCTGTCTCATACTTTGTTCTTCTGCCACAGTTTTGTCAGAATCCGCTCCGTCTGCTGGTAGGATTGCATCTTTACTATTAAAGGCCTAGGTTGCTTTCTTATAGCCAGGTTGGGAGCATACACATGATGTGCCCTTTCAACTAACAACTCCTGCTGTGGAATACCAGTCCAGTTAATTTATTTGTGCTTTCATAAAATTAATGCAGTCTGTTCCTTACAGCTTTTCTGGTACAGCTCAAAATCTCAGGTTTTCCCTACGTGCTTTGTCCTCTAACTTTATTTATTTTTTTTAATCTCTTCCTGAGTAGTCTCATATTCAGCCATCCTTTTCTTTATATCAACCTCTGATTTTTGCAGCGTTCTCATCTCATCTGAATATCTGTTTAAAGCTTCTTCCATTTTTTCAGCCTTTGTTTGTGTTGATGTATTCCAACAGTGTGTTTATTTTAGCCAGGTCTGTATACAGTTGTCTTGCGTCTTCCTGTAGGTTACTGGAAGTCATGTCTGAAGGTTGCATTGCTTTTTGCTGAACAGCTGCATAACTTTCCCCAGTCAGTGTTTCTTCCTCACTTTTTGTAGCTGATTGTTTCCAGTTCTTCAGTATTTCTTTATTCCTGGCATCCAGGCAGTGCACTTAGTAGCCAGTTACTGCAATTTTACCCATAAACACAAGTCTACTGGCCCTCTCTGATGAGTTTCTGTTTTCACACTGGGAGAACTAGAAATAAGTTGTTACTTGATGTGCAGCCATCTTGCAAGTCCTAGAGACCGTTTGAAATGTGATAGCAGAAGAGAAAATAAGAAACAAAAAGGATATTCTAGTATTGTGTAAAATTGTTAGATGAAAGTTAAGATGTTCAAAGTTGATAAGATAGAAGGAAAGAGAGAGAAAAATGTGTAGAAGTTAAATGTAAAAGAGCAAAGGAAGGTCCTTTGTACTTGGCATGGAGTTCACAGTAGTAAAACTAAACAATAGCATAGATCCTTACATATCCATCCAGATAAATAATTCCTGTCCCCATGTCCGCAGAGTTTGTGGACTTGCAAAATGTTAACAGAGGGAAGAGTCCATAAGTATTGAGTAGTTCAGTTCTGCAGCAGTTGGATACTAAAGCTTAGTTGGGGGGGCCCTTCACGTGTTTAAAATCGCAGACATCCACATGGATAATTCTTGACCCCATGTCCTCAGTCTGTGGACCTGCAAAGTGATCATTGAGGGAAGAGGTCCTCAAGTAGTGTGTAGTATATTAGTGCAGCAGTACAGTATCAAAGCTTCAGGGCTCCTTAGATATTTAAATTTCTTATTTTCCTGTCCTTGGGAAATGGTAGGATGTGCTAATCTCTCTGTCCTTGTGTTTTATTGCCATTTTTATCTGGCTGGCATCCGGTGGCATTCTGCTTTCTTCTCATTCACTCATCCGTTGGGTTGAGGCTTTGTTGTGCAGGGCATTGGCATTGTAACCATAATATTATATCTCTTTTTTGTTAATTTAAGTAAGGTTGTTTGGCTGTCCTGTTTTTGATGTTGACTCTGAACTGGAGTATTTTGTTCTCATGTGATATATACAAGGCAGCAGGTATGCCAGGATAAACATCCTGTCTGTACTTTCAGAATTATTGCTGCATTTGCATCGTGACATGCAAATTATTTTCTTTATTAGAGGACATGTGGATTTTCACTGGGTTTTGTGGTTTATTCCCACTTAGTCATGCCTTTAGGTAAATTAGCAAGTTTGTAAATTGTCCATTGGTATACCTGCAGTGTGTGTGCTTGTCCTGTGATGGATGCCTCATGTCAGTTGAGGGTCACAATAGCATGTAACTCCAGTATGACCCTGGAGAGGATAAAGAGGGCATTAAGAGAATTAATGAATGCTGCTCTGTGGGTCATTTTCAGTTCTATAGAGCACTAATTCACTCCATTCATTCATGCTGTCCCCATACTTTATCCAGTTCAGAACAGAGTAGGGGTTGGACCCAGTCATGGCACTCATTGCAAGTAAGACAAAGAGACTAATTCTGGATAGGATGCCAGTTCATCATGGGATACACACCTACTGTTTGTTTAAAGAATTGTCATGTCATCTATGGCAAGTTTTTCAGATGTGTGTGGAATACAAACGCCTGGCAATAACTCACATTGACTGGGAAGATGTGCAAACTTCTCACAGATGGCACTCCACCTGGGAACCAAACTGGAGAACCAATCATTTCTAGTGTACAGTTTGCTTAATTTATGACAGTTGTTTTCTGTTGCACTAACTATATATTTTTTTTAATAGGGTAGAAAACGAAGACGACTTGAATGCACCTTTCCATTCGGCATCGCCAGAATTGTTGATTTGTCCTAGTGCTGTTAAACTAGAATTCAGGAGTGAGGCAGATGCTAAGCCTTCTTTATCAGTTCCTATCAACCCACAACATGAAGTGTTAGAACAAGGGGAAAACACTGAACCTGTTTCTGTCACAGAGGAGTGCATTTCTCCATCTCTGTCTCCCTCTCCTTCTTTTGTTAACATGGACATGGGGATCGTTCCTTCTGCTAGCCCAGCTTCACAAGAGTTACTGCTTCAGTCACAGAATGTAGTGAGCCTAAGGACTGCATTTGGGCATGACCCAGGGGTTCTACAGATGCTTAAAGAAGAACATGAAATGAACTTGGAAAACCAAAGGAACCTGGCTTTGTATATTCAAGAAAAGAGGGAAGGACTTAAGCGGAAGCAGCAACTAGAGGAGGAACTCTTAAAAATAAAAATCAGAGTGGAACATTATAGGGCTATACAACTGACACATGGCCTGCCAGAATTCAGTAGCTTTTAATTTGTTTTTCAGGATATGACATTGAAGAACTACTGTGATTAACTGTTGGAATTTCCTCTTTTGGTATCCTCAGCTTGGCATAGATATTTGAAATATCTAGCTTCTGTGCCCAAGCTTATGTATGGTTCCTTTTAGCACCCATCAGAGTATGACATACCAGGCTAGAAGTACACTGTTTGGCCTTGCACTCCATTTGTTCTCTGCAGCTCACATTTTGGGTCAAAGAATAATGTGTGTCGTAGACATCCTTCCACTTCGTTGCGTAAGATCTTAGAGATTCAGAGTGTCTGTGCATCTGAGTTACACTGGCCTTATCTGTAGTCTTTTACTGTCCACAGGATCCCTTACCTGCACGCACTTCACCCATTCATTCTTCCTTTGGGGTGAAAGCAGTCTGCCCATTCATTCCTTAATGGAGGTGGGAGTTGGGTTTTAGGGAGTGGACCAGTCTGTATATCTTGTGCACTGTCTTATCCCCACCCACTGGCAGTCTTGTGAGCTCCTCTATAACTACCTCAGGAGGTACTTGCACAGTGCTGTCCGTGGTCCCCTTCAGGCAACCCACTGCTTGCAGTGTGGCGCTCACTTTGCAGTTCATTCCATTGCATTTGCCAGTGCAGTGTACCTAGCTGCATCCCACCCGCCCCCCCAGAATGGTCAAGCTGGTATCAAATGCTCACTACCATTGTTTTCTGCTTGTGCCACTAGTCAAACTTGGGTCATCGGGTGCTGAGAAAGTTGTGTTCCAGAACAGTTTAGGCTATCTGGACTGCCCCCCCCCCCCCCAACACCTTTACTGAGTTGTCACTTAAGACATAGGAAAACATACATCTCACTTAACTGAAACCTGGCTATGCTTATGCTTATCCCCTGGCTGACAGCCATCTCATATTAGTCTCACATCCACACCTCTCCCTCCCTCTGTTAACAACCAAATTGTATTACTCCAGCCTATTTAACTATCTCAAGTCAGTACTCTAGTCCACTCATATCTCACTTCACTTCCCCTATCTCTTGCAATGCCCCCAGCTTACTCTTGAGTCCATTATGTGCACTCCTGTATTCAAATGTGTATGTATAGTAATATCTACTTCAGTGTTTACTGTATTTTGTAATTTGGTTATAACTCTTAACCGTACTCTGTTAAAAAAAAAAAAAAAAAAAAAAAAGTATGTATTTTTCTAAGTTGTAAATAATGTATGCTTGTTAACTGAGTCCTTGAGCTTTTCTTCCCAGGCCTCCACTGAAAATGATCTGTATGTCCAGTCGGACCTTCCTGGTAAATAAATGTCAAATTAGTAAATAAATAAATAGAAAACAAGCCCTATTGATTTTTTCAATTACAAAATTTACACCTACCCTTTTCTAAAGATTCCACTTCCAATTCATTTATCTCTGTTAGTATATTCAGTGCTTCAAATAAAGTTGGTTTAGACTTGGATTTCAATTTTCAAGTAACCACTTTTTTCAGCCACCAAAATTAAACTTGGCAAGGCCTTACTATGTGTAGGCAGATGTTCTTCATGTTACACTGTTGCAGTCATCACATTTGGGTTATCCCTGCCAGGGTAGCCCTCGGCCGGCCCAAATACCAGAGGCTTAGTATTTCTGCGTCAGTTGCTGTCGCTTCAGGACTGACGTCAGGTCATCAGTAGTAATAGAGTAAGGCAGCTGACGCCATTACATCAGTCCGAAGCAGAAACAGTTTGCACGAGTGCCAGTTGGCTGCTGTCCGAGTTTCTTCTACCGAATTGAAGCTGAAGTCTTCTAAAGCTAAGTATCCCATTGGGGGATCCTTTTTTCTTGGACCAACTGATGTCAGAAAAAGTTAACAAATGACTCGCCTGTGGAAAGCAAATACTACACCGAGACTTTCATTCTTACTGCATCACTTGTTTAGGCCCAGACCTTGACATCCCCAGTTGTCGCATCTCTGCTTTGTTCAATGCCAGAACTATCCATTGTTGGGCCCTTATTGTAGCTAGATATTTTCGCTTACAGTCCTCGAACTCTGATATGGCTTCGGTAAGCCATCCGACAGCAGATCTTCCGAAAAAAAAAACGTAAAGATACAGACAGAGACCACACAGGTCCAAACCTACCGACGATGCTCCTGTTAAGCTAGTCATCAGTTCTCCCTTCCTCAGTGAGGTGCTTTCGCAGCCCCTGATGCCTGCTTCTGTGTATTCGCAGGCCACTACGGACCCTTTTGGAGTCCGGTGTGCCGCAAAACTCTTCTTCGTCTACAGATCCTGCGGTCATCTCTACCTTGGATGGCCACCATTACCAATGACCGCTGGGTTCTCAACACGGTGTCCCAGGGATACAAATTTCTTTCCACACCCTTCCAACCCCAAAAGGGTCCTAGATCTTCCTCCAAACCAGGAGGTAGAGGCACAAAAGCAAGTCCTTTCCCTGCTCTCTATGAGGGTAGTAGAGCATGTTCCTGCAGAACAGAAAGGCCAAGGTTTCTACTCCAGACTTTTTCTGGTACCCAGAAAAGAGGGCACCTGGCACCCCATCCTCGATCTATCCATTCTAAACACCTTCCTGGTGATCCCAAAATTCAGAATGCTCAACCTCCAGCAGCTGCTACCCATGCTCTCCAAAGATGCTTGGCTAGCCACACTAGATCTAAAAGAGGCCTACCTCCACATTCCTATCAGGGAATCATGCAGGAAATATTTCTGTTTCAGGGCAGGATCTCAGCACTTTCAGTTCTCTGCGCTTCCCTTTGGCTTATCTACTCATCCCAGAGTTTTCACAAAATGTCTGGCTTCGGTCATTGCCTTTTGCAGACAAAGTAATATCCAGATTTACCCATACTTGGATGATTGCCTAATTCAGGCAGATGGCCAGGAAAAAATGCTCAAGCACCTGGCCTTAGTAAAGTCCCTACTGACCTCCCTAGGGTACACAATCAATGAAAAGAAATCCAAACAGGTGCCCACCCAAATTATTTTATTCCTGGGAGCAAGCCTGGACACAGCATCCTAGATGGCATTCCTTACACCAGGAAAACAAATTTTCATGGCAGTCTACTTCTCTCAACTAGCCACTAGACCCCAGCTATCTGCAAGGAAAATCCTGCAAGCTCTGGGGTTCATAGCATCTTGCATGCTACTCATTCCATATGAGGAAACATCGGTGGTACCTAAAAAGCCTTTGGTGTCAACACTCTCAAGACCTGGACACTCTCTTATACTTGTAATTCCTTGCCTCAGAAAAGATTTTTTTTGGTGGGTAACAGCATGCTCCCACAACAAGGGACTACCTTTCTCACCACATCCCGCCACCCCAGACCCTCACCACAGATGCATCAGACTATGCCTGGGGTGCACACCTGGATGGCAGGTGCATACAGGGCCAATGGAGCCCACAGCAAGTCCTTCTGCACATCAACCAAAAAGAGATGATGGCTGTCCAGCACGCCTTGATAGCTTTCAAGCCCCTTCTCTCTCCAGGGGCTGTCCTGATCAAAACAGACAACACCACTGTGGTGTGGTATATCAACAAGCAGGGAGGGACTCACTCCTACCCTCTATGCAGGCTGGCCATGACCCTTTACCACATAGCTTCTGCCATGCAACTCCACCTGTTAGCACAATTTCTACCAGGTTCTCTCAACTCTCTGGCAGCCCAATTAAGCAGAAATCTTCTGGACCCACACGAGTGGCAACTCATTAGGGTGAACGTTCTTCTAACTCAGAAATGGGGCACCCCGAAGGTCGACCTCTTTGCCTCCCACACCAACCATCACCACAGCAAATTCTGCACCAGGGAGCATCACTGCATGGCTTGGAAAGTGGATGCCCTGTCCTTCCCCTGTGTCACTCTATCGGTCTGTGCCTTTCCTCCATTACCTCTCATCCCCAGGGTACTGCTCAAAATAAAGGAGGAAAAACCAAGGACAATTCTTATAGCTCCAGACTGGCCTCGCCAGCACTGGTACCCCTTGCTGCGCAGCCTGTCCCCACTGCCACCATGGCATCTTCCTCAGATTCCAAACCTCCTGACCCAGAGTGAAGGGGAATTCATGCATCCCCAATTGCAGACACTCAATTTGGCAACTTGGCATATTCCCTAACCCTCGATCAATCTGCCGACCTCAGTAAACAGGTTCTAGATGTTATACATGAGGCCAGACGCCCTAGCACTAGAAAGTTTTATGCTGACAAATGGAAAAGGTTTTGCACCTGGATTCAGGCTAAGGGAGCCAATACGACACAGCCCTCCCTCCCTCTAATCCTGGATTACTTAGCTGACCTGCTACACAGTGGCCTCTCATTTTCCTCCATTAAAATTCATGCCTCTGCTATCTCTGCTCATTTTCCCACTGAACACCCCCTTTTCTCACACCCTAGCAACTTGAGGCCACCCAGAAGAGCACCATCCCCAGCTTGGGACCTTAACTTTGTGTTGGAAAAGCTCACCCTGCCCCCCTTCGAACTAGCTTCTTCTGCAGAGCTAAAATTTCTCTCCTGGAAGACAGCTTTCCTTCTGGCCATCACTTCAGCCAGAAGAGTCTCCGAGCTGCAAGCACTTCTGGCTGTGGAATCCTTCATCATCTTCCATACTGACAGGGTATCCTTCAGGACTAACCTATCCTTCATGCCCAAGGTGGTGTCCATTGTTGCTCTCAACCAATTCATTCATTTGCCTACCTTTTTTCTTAATCCCCAAAACAAGGGGGAAAGGCTATATGTACTGTCCTGAGGAAGAGGATTATAATATGTCACAGGTGTCCTTATTTCAGTTAAGCTCATGAGGACTTCAGAATTTGACCAGCAAAGGGATTGGCAAGATGGTCCCTAACATGATTCCACTTGATAAGAGCCTCAGCCCAGCAAAAGGAGAAGATATAGGGTTTGGAAGCCAGATATTGTACAAAACCTCCACCTTCCGAGTCCATCCCTTTACCTCCTTACATCTCTTCTCACTTTTTCTTTTTGTCTGTCTCAACCCTATAAAAAGTGAGCTTTGCTTTTCATTAGCTTTCCTACTACAGTGGGTGGCTGTTTAGTAACTTGGCAAGTGTATAATTAGACCTGTTCTTTCAAGTATGTTCCCTTTGTGCATGGGGTTAAACTAGGGCGTACAGGAGCTAGGCTTGCGTTCTTAACCTAACAGGTAGCATTGTGATCTGTACCTGTGGAAGGTGAGAACGCATATTAAAAGGTTTCAGAAATTTGTGTTCAGCTGCATGCATCAGAGTAAGTCTTAATATTTATTAATTGCAGAGGTCTTTCTCACACATCATTTAGTGGTGACTGCAAATCTTTTTCAGAAAACATGCCAAAAGTTTTAGGACAGCTTCAGGTACTGGGAACACTTGCAGCTCTGAACCGCAACGTGGAAGAATCTTGTTTTAAATTCCAACAGCTCGGTGTTGACCTTCAGCAGGGCATCTTTCCCTATTTTGAACTCTTCCAGATGTGCATGGAATAGAATCAAATTTAAGCGAAAATGAAACCTACATTTTCAGCTGGACTGTACAGATTCTGTTAACTTGAAGATTCCCTCCAGCACCACTTTTGGGGCAGTGCAGCAACACAATATAACGTTGTAATGTATTTTGTTTATCAATTGAGTAATTCTTTGTGTTTTTAAAGGATCCACTGTGTGTACCAAAAGTGAGACTTTGTACATTTTCCCCGGACACACATTGCATTTTATCTGTATGAAGTAAAAGAAAGATGAACCTGGTAGTTTAGATACCAGCCCAGATTTAGTGGACTGTAATGGAACGATGGACTGAGTAACAAGCACAGTTATTTAAGTGTGCTGCTATTCTTGTTTTATTATTTGTTGCTGAAATCATTTGTATTTTAGTTTTCTGGGAAAAAATGATAGTTTATTTTTTTTAATTGTCTTTGTAATTTGTTCAACTTTTAGCAGTATTTCAAGATTGTGAACATGGTAAGTAAAAATAAAAAGGTAAATAAAAATGTGTATAAAATTATAAAATTCAGAGTACTTTACCATGAAGGCAGCATTTTACTGAGCGATTTGTACATGTGCAAACAGGGAGCTGTGACAGCTCCTAATGCTGTAATGGAGCCCAAAAGTGTATATAAAGTGTGTCAAACTGAGGGTCATTTTCAGTACCTTCTCAACAACTTCTCATTTCGTTAATAGGAATAAATGCAGTTATGCAGATTACTTAAGCATATCCATTTTAGCTGATGTTGCATCTTAAAACTTAGTTTCCACAGATTTTGTTACTACATTGCAGATATTTGTTAATTACACGTATTTACTCAGGTAACCAAAAACAGCCTTTTTTATCTGGAACAGCTATAGTGTAGAAGGGGATTTTCATTCTTTGAGTAGCACAGCCCAAAATAAATTTGTAGTTAGAGCTAGTGTGGCTTATGTTATGATTCAGTATTTTTTTCCCTGTTGTATAAATAAGAGTACAACAACTAATTTTCTAGAATTTTTATTCTTGCTCAGGATTTGCTGATACCTTGCTACTTTATTCTGGCTGCATTCATAAGATGGGGAAGAGGCCAGAGCCCTTAATGTGCTGTGTACATACGTAAGAATTTAGAAAAAAGCATTAACATTTAGTTCGTTTTTTTGCCCCTGTAAGTTATTTAGACAGTATTTAGATGATTTTTTTTTCTTTTTATCTCCAAACCCCTTTGACTTTAGGGATTGCACCATATACCCTTGCTTCCTTGCATATGATTCTGAGATCACTGTACCTCAGAGGTAGGGGTAATACCCCAAGATACCTCAGCTTAGCCAGTGCTGTGGTGTAGTGGGACCATGTCCAAGAGCACCTTGATCTCCTTACCATTACAAACCCTAATTAGAGCTAATGTGGGGGAGTTGGGATGGGTAGCTGAGCTCAGCAATCGAGGGCAAATGCTAAGGTTAAAAAAAAAAAAAAAAAAGCCCATCAGGTAATTGGCATGGAGTATTAAGGCTATGAGTAGTTTAAAAAAAAAAAAAAAAAAAAGCTTTGAGCTGTAAATTAGCAACTTCTGTGGTATAGGGTTCGAGTCCTATGGCCTTCAGAAGCCTACTTTGTGCCCTTGAGCAAATCACTTAACCAGATAGAGTTTTGAGGCAATTGGGAATTTGGGCTATGCTCCTTAATGGTCTCCTAAACTGCGTACCTAGTAACTACTTATGAACCTATTAAAATATATATCTGTTGCAGTTTTGGACTTGGTATGTATTCTCCCCATTTGTACTTTCATTTGAAATATTCCGAGGATCACAGTTACAGGTATTGGAATTCCTTCATGCAGATGGTAAGTACATGCATTTTTTTCATTTCTTGTATTCATCTGTATATGGCCAGATAGCTTGAACGTGTTTTGCAGTTGCAACCTAATGAATCTATTTAGCAAGTACAGATGGTTTGATGCCAAGTTTATGTTTTGGTGGTAAAGTATTCCTTGTTTGTAAACAACCTGAGATGTTTTAAGAATGCTCCCTGTGTTTTTTGATTCATATGCAGTACTACACTACATTTATAATTAGGTCTAGCATTGATTATGGTGTTCATGGATATTTTTTACAGTGCAAGTATTCTGTAATAAAAAAAATACTTCACCATTGAGTAACTTTCTAAGACTTATTCTCACTGTGGGCTTGCTGATGCTGACTTTGTGATGTTCATCATAAGGTTCACTGCTGCAGTAGTATTCATAATGCGTAGGCAATAGCCACAGGGTATGTCATTGTGATCAGCTAGGCTCCCAAAGCTTTGGACATCCCCCAGCAGGTTGGTCTCCTCCTCATGCTACAGATGTCAGACAAACAGTGGGTAGAAATTGGGGGGCAGCATACACCTTCTTTAGTTCGTTTTGCTACAGTCCAGATGTTGCTCATCACTGACAAAGCAAGTAAATCTGGAATCCAGATCCCAAAGTGAGAAGTACCTGTTTGGGAGTTTTGTCTTTCTAATAATGATTGTATTGCATTTTATCCTGTTTAATGATGTGCTCTGTTGGCGAATGTGGTATTTATTGCTAGATCATTTTAGTTTAGTTTTTTGTAACACCATTGACATACCCAGAAATTCTTGCTAACAAGTTTAACACTAGGCAGGTCCCACCAAATGAGCTTTTACTTCCAGTGCTTCGTTTATTTGAGCCCAAAATACCCCATAGAGATGTGCAAGAAGTGCTCCAATTTTAGAAGGAAAACTTCTGAATTGAGGGACTGAATTGCTTAAGGCCTTTTTTGGAGCATGAGAAACTCATTGCCTCGAGGCAAGAGCCCCTTTGTTATCTACTAGGCTTTTATCAAATGATAACTACAAAGAAAAAAAAGAACAGCAAAGGAACATGGAGAATTCTTGCAAGATATGCATCTTGCATGCTTCTCAGATAACCAAGGCCTTTTTGGCAACTGCCTAAGCCTAATTCTGGTTCTGAGGTAGCTTCCATTTGGTAAGCTCCACTGGTACCAAAGTCAGCCCAGGCACCTGTCAATGTCTCTTCGGAAGCCAAGAGAGTGTTATTACTTTCTCCTGTAGACTAAGCCCCAGTTCCTCTTAATTACTGCACTACAAACCGATGTCTGTCTCCAACCACTGATTACTGACTCAGCATCAACTCTAAGAAATTATTCATGTTGTGGAGGGTATTTCTATCCTCTTGGTATATGAAGGGCAGTGTACACTTCCATCTATAGATCTGCTAGTACAGAACTTTGTACTTGTATGTGATAATTGTTAATAATTGATGTTATGTTGTCCCCATCTCGCCTTTGATGTTCTTCGTCTTCCATTGCTGCAGTCCTGACTATTGGGTATAGTCCGCGTCCCAGTCGGCCCGAATACCAGAGTATAAGGCTGACGTCGGTCAGGGCGCATTAGACTGACGTCAGAACGTCAGGGTACTAATGCGCATGACCGACGTCATATCCTCTGTCTTTTTTGCCGCATGGTCCGATGCAGAAGCAATTTTGCGAGTGCAGGTTGGCGTACTGAAATATTTCCGATACCGGAGTTTCAGACCGAAACAGAGTTGGCTAAGTACCCCGTTGGGGAATATTTTAGTTTTTTCTTGCCTCAGTATTTTACCGGATGTCAGAAAAAGTGAATAACTGTATTTCTTGTGGGAAACAGATACCTCATAGGGATTATCATACCTTGTGTATACCTTGTCTAGGGCCTGAGCACGACGTTGTTGGTTGCCGCTCTTGTGCTAGGTTTAATAAACGCACTATTAAGAGGAGGTTAGACTGTGCCAGGTTAGTGTTTGGGAAGCGTTGCAATTATAAAATGCCGTCGGATGCTCCGACGCCCGCTTCCTCCAAGAAGCGCAAGGATAAAACTGTGAAGACTAGGGTTGAGGAACCGGCAGTCCCGGACGTCGGTTCTTTAGAAGGCTCAGTGGAGCCGGAGGTTTTGCCAGGAGTTTCCATGGAGTCCCAGGCAGAAACTATACTTTTACAGGATGTGCCTTCTCAGGAGGTAGGCCAGGTTGAGGGGGCTTCTCAGGTGACTGTTCTTCCCCCTCTTCCCAAGGTAGTTAGGGCCTCTCCTTCTGTTGCCAAACCTTCTTTGCGAGGTAGGCCTACTTCAGCTTCTGTGGGGCTTCTCCTAGCATTTCGGGTTCTGTACCTAAGAAACATATGCTTAAAATGGCAGAAGATTTAATTACTATGATTAGGGGTTCTATGCCACCGCCTGATAAGAGGCCTAGGGTGGAACCGGAGTTTGATAGTTTTGAACAGTGTTCAGAAGCCTCAGAATCTTCTGTGGAAGATATACAGGAGTTTCCTACTTATTCTGATTCTGATGTGGATGATTCCACTCCTACAGCTTCTCCGCCTGAGGATTTCTCATTTTCAGAGACTCTGCATTCCATGAGGGAGCACTTTAAATGGGAAGGCCAGGATTACTCTGATTCAGGAGAAGGCTTAGGGAGTTTTTGTTTTTACCCCAGCATAGGCCTTTAGCTATTCCTCCCGTGTTGAATGTGGTGGAAGATGTTTTTGCAGAGGCTTCCCTGAACCCTGACTCTTTGCCTCCTGCTCCTGTTAAGCCTGATAGGTATTATAGGGTGCCGAAGCTCATAAATATTTGTTTAAGAGTCCTAGGGCGGACCCAGAAACTATTTCTCAAGGGCCTAAGGGTGTAAAGGCTTCTGTGGTTAAAAATCCTGTTCCCACTGATAAGGAGGCAAGGGCTTTGGATAGGTGGGGAAAGAAAGTGTATACTTCTTCCACTCTAGCCATGCGAGCTTTGAATTGCCAGTTTCACATGCTAAAATATCAGAATTATCTCCTTTCACAATTGAAATCTAAGGTGGATGCTTTGGCGGAAGGCATTGAGTGTAAAGAGTTGCTGGATTTGGTTCATGTGTCTGAACAAGTGGGTAAGCATTCTTTGCAATGTGGTTTTGATGCTGTACAGGCCTCCTCGAGGGTGGCTGCTACCAGTTCTGTTCTTCGCAGGCATGCCTGGTTGAAGGACCAGAATTTAGCTGAGCATGTTAAGACAAGGATTTTGGATGCTCCTTTACAGTCTGATGTGTTGTTTGGATCGCCTGTGGAAGCAGTTTTAAAGAAAATGGAGGACAAAGCTAAGTCTATGCAAACTGTTAAGGATTTCTTGCAGGTGCAGCCTCCGAAGTTTAGTAGAAATTGGCCTGCTAAGGGGTGGACATATCCTGCTTATGATTCCCAGTCTAGGGGTAGGTCTAGACGTGGTAGGGGCAGGGCTCAAGGTTCTTTTAGGCCTAGAACAGGGAGTTCACCTGCTCAGACTTCTGGTGAGGGCAGGGGTCAGTCCTTTCGTAAACAGACCCAATGACCTGTCTTTTCCGCTGCCAGCAGATTCACGTATGGCAGCTCCTTTGGGAGGAAGACTGTCTCTTTTCAAAGAAAATTGGGATTTAATTACTCAAGACAAATGGGTGTTGGATATCATTCACCACGGTTACAGATTTTATTTCCATACAATGCCCCGTTTCAAAGGCATGCCAGATGTTCCTCCTCCACAAAGAAAAGAGGCTCACAAGCAAGTTTCTCAGTTGCTTCACATAGGGGCCATTCAGCCAGTTCCTGTATCAGAAAGGGGCCTAGGATTTTATTCTCGCCTGTTCCTAGTACCAAAGAAGGGGAACACGTGGAGACCAATTTTGGATTTATCTATCCTCAACACTTATCTGGACATTCCCAAGTTCAAGATGTTGTCGTTACAACAGCTTCTACCTCTGCTGGGCAAAGATCACTGGATGGTAACTTTAGATCTCAAGGAGGCTTACCTTCATGTGCCTATAAGGCTAAGTTGCAGGAAGTATCTGCGGTTTCGAGCTGGAAATTCTCATTATCAGTTCTCTGCATTGCCCTTTGGCTTATCTACTGCGCCCAGAGTATTCACAAAGGTTCTGGCTCCAGTGATAGCTTACTTCAGGCTACAAGGAATTCAAATCTATCCTTACTTGGACGACTGCCTGATTCTGGCTCAAGAAAAGGAAGATCTTCTACAGCATCTGGAATATGTCATAGCAGTGCTAAGATGCCTAGGGTATTCTGTGGGCGAAATAAAGGCCCGTCTAGTTCCCTCCCCAGACATGTGCTTTCTGGGTGTGAGACTGAATACAGCCGCCCAGATGGCCTTTTAACCCCGGACAAACAAAAGAGTCTGTCACTTTACTTCCATCAACTATCTCATCAGTCCGTGCTGACTGCAAGGACAGTCCTTCAAGCATTAGGGTTCATGGCATCTTGTATTCTGGTGCTTCCCAATGCCAAACTGCATATGAGGAAGCTACAATGGTATCTCAAAATGTATGGACACAGCACTGCCAGGATTTGGACACTGTCATTCAAATAATACCTTGCCTTCAAAAAGAATTTTTGTGGTGGGCTCAGGAATGTCACCTAAACAAGGGACTCTCTGTGACCCGGCCAGAGGCAAGTCAGATCTTAACGACAGATGCCTCGGACATAGCTTGGGATGCTCATCTAGATGGAAAGTGGATACAAGACAAGTGGCCTGCCAAACTACAGCATCTACATATCAACATGAAAGAGATGTTGGCAGTCCAGTTTGCATTAATGGCTTTCAAGGAGTTACTTCTTCCAGGGCAGGTGTTGATTCTAACAGACAACACAACTGTCATGTGGTACATCAACAAGCAAGGGGGAACCATTCTTATCCTCTATGCAGGCAAGCAATGATTTTATGGGAGACAGCACTAAGCCTGCAACTAACTCTTCAGGCAAGGTTTCTGCCAGGAGCACAGAACTCTTTAGCAGATGTGTTAAGCAGACAAATCATGGATCCCCACAGTGGAAACTGGATCTTCATGTATTTCAGAAACTGACAGTGTCATGGGGAACTCCAGACATAGATCTGTTCGCTTCTCCACTAAACCACCAGCTGCCACAGTATTGCACAAAGGGGTTTCATCACACAGCTTGGAAAGTGGATGCTCTGTCTTTCAGTTGGAGAAATCTTCATGTTTATGCCTTTCCACCTCTGCCTCTTCTTCCAAAGGTACTGTTAAAGGTCAGACAAGACAGGCCAAGGATGATTTTGATAGCTCCAGATTGGCCTCGGCAACACTGGTACCCACTACTACGGAGTCTGGTAAAGAAGCCTCCATGGCCTTTACCTCTGATTCCTCATCTGTTATCTCAGAAGGACGGTCATCTGCTCAATGTCAAGCTACACTCTCTTCATCTAACAGCTTGGCATATTCTGTGTTGAAGCACAGCAGGTCTCAACTTCCTCAACAAGTTTTAAATGTGATCAGGGAAGCTAGAAGACCTAGTACAAGGAAAGTGTATGCGGAAAAATGGAAGAGATTTTCATTTTGGAGTACAGCAAAGAATTTGGAGGTTTCTGAGCCTAATTTGAGTGTGGCTCTTCAATATCTTACTGAATTATTGGACAAAGGTTTGTCCTTCTCTTCCATAAAGATTCATGCTGCAGCAATTTCAGCTCACTATGATTGTGACCCACCTTTGTTTTCGCATCCTTTGTTCAAGCAGTTTCTTAGAGGGCAAAGAATATAAGACCCCACGTAGAGCTCCTACACCTGCTTGGGATCTCAATTTTGTGTTGGAAAAACTTACTCTACAACCTTTTGAGCCTGCAGCTACTGCTGAATTGAAATATTTGTCATGGAAGACTGCTTTTCTGTTGGCTATTACTTCTGCAAGAAGGGTGTCTGAGTTGCAGGCCCTTATGGCAGTAGAGCCCTTTTGATTTTCCATAAGGATAGGGTATCATTACGTACTAATCCTTCTTTTATGCCTAAGGTGGTTTCTAGTGTGGCTTTAAACCAAACTATTCATTTGCCTACGTTTTTGCAGATCCTCAGAATAAAGGGGAAAAGATTTTGCACACTTTAGATGTACACAGGCAATTGCGTTATTATTTAAGCAGGACTAAGGATTTTAGGCAGTCTCAGCAGTTGTTTGTTTCTTTTGCTTTGAGTTCTCAGGGCAAGCCTGTGTCAAAACAAACTATTTCTAGGTGGATTGGCTTTTGCATTGCATTTTGTTATTCCCATCATGGCAAGGAGATTCCAGCTGGGATTAGGCCTCATTCCACTAGGGCTACTGCCACTTCAACAGCATTTCTAAGGGGGGTGGCAACTAAGGATATTCTGGAAGCAGCTACTTGGAGTTCAGTGCATACTTTTTCTAGGCATTATCACCTTCCTATCTACTCTAAGTCTAGGGCTGGTTTTGCCACAGCTGTTTTACAAGGCTTGTTGTCAGCTCCTACTACTTTGTAATTTGCCAGCCTCCCTTACCTCTGCTTTGGGATTCTACCCAATAGTCAGGACTGCAGCAATGGAAGACGAAGAACATAGTACAGTTTTGTACCTACCATAAATGTAGATGTTCGAGGATTCCATTGCTGCAGTCCAATTTACCCTCCCTCCTTCCCCTCTGTATTTAGGGGTGGTTGTGTAGGTGAGTTTACATGCTTAGAATTTTTGTATATATGGTTGTATATATATTGTACATGTTTTTGGTGCAGGTTTTTTGGGACTTGTCTTTTTAGGGTCTTCTGACATCTGGGGCAAGAAAAGACTGAGGATATGACGTCGGTCATGCGCATTAGTACCCTGACGTTCTGACGTCAGTCTAATGCGCCCTGACCGACATCAGCCTTGTACTCTGGTATTCGGGCCGACTGGGACGCGGACTATACCCAATAGTCAGGACTGCAGCAATGGAATCCTCGAACATCTACATTTATGGTAGGTACAAAACTGTACTTTCTTGCTGGTTGGGTTTGGAGCTGATCTGCGGTTCTGACTCGGCCGTTTTACTATAGCTCGAGAGCTTATACTGGGTCGAGGGTAACCCCTATCCCCATAACATGCCTAGCGGTAGCTACCTGGATCTCGTTTGCCGCTTGCAGCGTCGAGATTGCAACTACTGGCTGTGGCTAAGTACTTAGTTTTCTGATGTATTGCTATCTTCCTTTGTTAGAGTTATTAGCATTTTAGTTACCGTTGTGGTGTCTGTTTTAGCCCTTGTTTTAACAAGGCAACCACCTGACCTTCCTCAGCTGTTTTTTCTTGGCCGTTGTTTTCTTAGGCCTTGCTTTCCCCATCAGCCCGTTTACCTTAGAGGGTTCTTCTCTTCTTTCCCTCTATGTGTTGAAGTAGCCGTTTAAGTTGGAGGCTCTCCTGTTGGGGAAGCCGCCGTTTTACTTAGAGGCTCTCTCCCTTCTTCCTTTTCCAAAAAAAGCTATCCTTGTGGTAGTGTTTGTAGTTCTGTTTTCTTGAAAAAAGTTGCAGCCTTGTTTTTTTGCTGTTTGCGTTTCCAAGTATCCAGCATGTCTAAAGGGTCCAAACCCTCTGACTTTAAGAAGTGCGACTCTTGCTGCCAAAAAATGTCCCTTATGGACGGGCACATGAGTTGTGTTTACTGTTTAGGGGCTGTTCACCTGCAGGACTCATGCTCAGTCTGTCACGCTTTCAGTTCCAGAGTCCTGCAGGAGAGCAAAAACTGATTTTGCATGGCCTTCTGAAAAACCCACAGGATCCTTCGTCTCTGGTTCCTCAGCCAGCTAAACAGTCTGAAAAAATCCCCTAAACCATCCTCTTTGGTTCTGATTTTGGAACAACCTAAACCTATTGTGAAATCTTCAGCTCTGTCAGTTCCCAGTGTTGACTTTCACAAAGCTATATCTCCGGTGGCTCCATCAGTGTCTTCGGAGCCAGTCCGGGCCCATAAAAGAACCAGGTCTCACTCTTTGGAGCTGTTGTGCTCTCCTCCACAGTCTCCTTTGTTGCAATCTGGGGCAGCAGTCACCGGTCCTCTTCTCACTCCTCTCGGTCCTTCAGGCTTTTGGATCATGATGTGGAGAGAGTGGTCAATAGGCTGCTCAAGTCACAGACACTTGGCAAATTGCTATTGAGCCCAGCCCATAAGGAATTGGCTCCTTCGGCCCATCCAGCTTCTCTATTGGTTCCTCCTCCAACTCTCTGTTGAGCTCAGAGACGGAGTGCATGGACGTCGTGGTGGTGGAACTGTCTGCTCCGGTTACTTCTCCTTTATCTGTTCTGACTCCCACTTTGATATCCTCGATGTCTCAGTCCATCGAGGGATCTGGTCGTCGAAGCTCTCACATCGGCTCCGAGGGGGGAAGTGACATTGGACCCTTGTCTGACCCTGCTCTCCCTCTCTGAGCTTCGGCGCAGGTGAGCTTGGCTCCCACATCAGCCTCGGCACCGTCGCTCTCTGTTCACAGGAGATCCCCGGGCTCTTTAGAGCCGGAGGCTCCTTTGGCTCGGGACCATGGCACCTTCTCGGTGATGAGCATGCCATCTCCTCCTGAGACCGCTCCACCCTCTGCTCCATTGGCTCCTTCTCCTTTGGTGCCTGTGCCTGCCTTTGACCCTCCTCCTTCCTCCAAGCATAGGGAACCTATGCCCCAGGACACCCCATTGGGCGACCCCACTTCTTCCATAACCTCCCCCGAACACTCGTAGGAGGTCCTTCGGAAGAAAAAATGTTAAGAGGAAGCATTTGACTCCTCTGACTCCATCACTTCAGACACAGACTTGGATGAATCAGAAGGGTTCCCACGGTCCCTTTTCGGACATCTTGGAAATCCTTAGAGGAGTGGCTGGAAGTCCCTAGCCCCTTCTGAGGACGAGTCTGTCTACCTGGACGAACTTGGTTCTTGGGTGTCTCCACCTTTTGACCCACTTTTATCTGTAGTGAGTCGGAAACTGTGGAATGCTCCAGAGACCATGGAACCGGTTCCGTGGAGACCAAATAAATTTATAACTGCCTGCGAAGACAAGTCCTTCCTTTCCAAAGGAGTTCCTGTTGATGCTATGGTGGTGGCAGCAGCCACTAAGAAGGAACTTGTGGAAACTTCATCTGTCCATCCACCAAATAAGGAGTTCCATATGATGGACAGGTATGGGAAGCGAATGTTCTCTTCAGTGACCTGTACTGTCAGGTCACTGAATTATCATACTTCACGTGACTTCAGAGGGATTTCCTAAAGGAGTTGGGAGATGCCCTGCAGGATCCTACAGCTGAGGGATTTGCGAACAGCGCGGCTTCCCAGCTTGCAACCTTGACTTCAGTGGTGAACTTCCCCCATGAGGCTCATTTCTTATGACGCTCTTTTGTCAATTTGCAGAACCTTTCAAGTCCTCCTTTACCAATACTCCTTTTGATGGCTCGTCCTTGTTTGGGCGTAAAGTAAAAGACTCTCACCAGTTGTGAAAAGGATGGCAAGACTCTCTCTGCCATAGAAGTCCATTTTTCCACTCCATCTAGACCCTAGCCTAAAGGTCAGAAGAGTGGAAAAATGTGGGTTTAAAAATCCCAGGGAGCTTCGCCTGACACACGTGGAGAATTTTCCCCCAGGGGCAGAGGGGGAAACAATAATGGAAGACGCCGGCCTTGTGGCGGGGGGGGTCTGCAACAGCAGGGCAACAGAGATACGTTCACTGCTAGGCCCTTCCAGCACTCCTGAAGGGAGGCCCAACTGTCTGCCTCTGGAGGCAGTTGGGGGCAGACTATCTTTGTACCCAACATCCTGGCCAACTATTACCAAAGGTGCATAATATCTAGAGGTTACAAAATTCCCTTTTCCCAGTTACCCCCCCCCCCCCAAGAACAAAATGTTCAATCCGAGATGTTCCACCCAGTCTTTGGGATCTAGCAATCCTAGAAGTACAAACATTGCTAGAAAAAAAGAGCCATCCAAGAAGTCCCCGCAGACCATATTGAATCCGGAACTTACTCAAGGTTCTTTTTAGTTTCAAAAAACACAGGGGACTGGAGACCCATCTTGGATCTCAGCAAGCTAAACAAATCCGTACAAAAAGTGAAGTTCCGGATGGTAACACTACAGTCCATTCTTCCCTTTTTGGGTCAGGACAATTGGATGTGCTCCATCGATCTCCAGGATGCTTACTACCACATAAAAATGGACAGGTGATCCAGGAGATTCCTATTCTTCCGGCTGGGAACCAGTCATTATCAGTTCAGACCTCTGCTCTTTGATCTCACCACAGCCCCCAGGGTGTTCACGAAGTGTATAGCAGTGGTCTCGGCTCACCTGATATGTCTAGGATTCCAGGTGTTTCCATGTCGAGATGACTTGCCCCTCACTGCTACCACCGGGCATCAACTGATCAAAGCACGGGACTATACAATTCAAACCTGTTCCCAGCTAGGCATCACCATAAACTATGAAAAATCTGCCTTGTTGCCTTGTTAGTCTATTACTTTCATAGGGGTAGACCTAGATACAAGAGCCATGATAGCAAAGCTACCTGAAGACAGGGTGTTAACCATTCGTCAGCAAGTTTTATTCCTCATGAAAAAAAGGAGAGTTCAGGCAAGAGAGGTATTGAAGGTCTTGGGCTCAATGGTTGCAGCAATTACTCTAGTCCCTATGGCTCGCTTCCATATGAGAATTCTGCAGTGGCTTTTATTCGCTCTGTGGTTGTTCCAGGATTTACCAATGTCACACATGATCTCGATCACGGAATCCTGCAAAAAGGACTTAGTATGGTAGCTCGTCTCCCCACAGGTGACTCTGGGCAGACCCTTTCTAGACCCCCATCCAGTAGCCACAGTGACCACGGATGCCTCCCAGATAGGGTGGGGGGGGCATTGTCTGGGACAGACTGTCCAAGGAATGTGGCAACCACCGGAGCACCATTTGCACATCAATGTTCTAGAGATGAGAGCGGTGCTTCTGGCATTGCAAGCACTTCAAGACTCTCTACCCAATGGAACTATTGCAATTCAGACTGACAATGTCAGTGGCATGGTACATCAGCAAACAGTGTAATCCAAACAAACCAATCCAAACTGCAACTCAAGAAACAAACGAAGGCTCAAGGACACAAAGTCTCCAAAGCGAAAAAAAGTAAAAACAGGTTATTACTTTGCAACTAAACAGTATGATACAAAAATAAACGGTTAAGCACTTTTCGTCTTAATTTAGAAGACTTCTTCAGACCTACAACAGTAGCACAAGTGCTCACTTTAATACAGACCACATGGTGGTTTCAAAAAACATTAACCAATGGTATTGCATAAGTAATTAAGTGATTAAGCTTGGACTCATGACATCAGCAACAAGTCAAATACAAAAACAGCAACTGTGAAAACCTGTAAAGAACAAAAATGTATAGCTGCTTTTGTGCTCAAATAAAAACACATTAAATCACTGCATTTAGGTGGACAGAGTGTAACTCTTAAAATATGTGATAAAAAGTGATGAAAAAACTATGGAAAATATATATATAAATGTAAATGTTTATACCCACATGAGTTACAAGAGCGCTCCAAGTGGACTAAAAGAACGCTGCACTCAAAATAAAATAGAATAAGAGACTGCAATTTCAACTTTAACCAGTGTTGATCAACTCAACTGTAATACTTTCACAAATCACCAACAAGGGTGAAGCAAGCTTGGATGTAAAATGAGACATATTTTTAAAAGATTTAAAACATGAAGCGAAAAACCTGCATTATTTTACTCAACTACAAAAAGCTTTTTAAAAGACTTGGACAAAAGACTTGTCTAGCGCATTAGGCTCTTCCATTGCCTGTATTCTGAAATTAAAGTGACTTCATTCAAACCTGGGGGGTTATAAGAGTTGAGACGCAGTTGCCAAATCAACTCCTGTCTTTCCAAAATTAGATGACAAGGACCCCCTTTTAGATTAACAGTAACCTGACAAATCACTCTAAAGTGAAAGTGGTGTGTTTGGTGTTCAGCACAATGCCTTGCCAATGCGTTAGAAGGTGACTTTTTTTCTAATATGGTATGTGTGCTCATAAATCCTCTCTCTTAGTTTTCTGTCCGTCTTACCAACATAATGTGCTGGACAGGCTACACAACTAGCCAGGTAGACAACGGATTTAGAGTTACAGTTAAGTCTACCCTTAGTTTTTACTTTAAAGGAACCTGCTGTGAATTCTGTCCCTGTTGCTATATATCTGAAATAGTTACAGTTTTCACATTTAAATGTACCACCAGATCTACTACAGGTCTTGGGTTCCAGAACAAAAACTAGAGAGAGATATTCATGACTATAAGAACGGTGTTGCTTACCCTAAACCGCCCCCATCCCAGGCTAGGAATTTTTCAGATCAATCAGGAGAGGCTTTAAGAAGTCAGGAGAGAGGGGCTGAGGTCACAAACTTTAATCGGTGTGTAACGGATCATTTCTCTAACCAATAAAGTAACACTGTCCCTATTGATGAAGTAAGGGAAGGTCAAGGTAAGTCAAGGTAATAGGGCTCAAAGTGGTGTTTCAAACAATGCATACAGTCTTCTTTTTCCAACAACGGCCAAAACCATCGACCCAAGTACAACACGAGGGTGAAAGGAGCCAAGAAGTAGGTAACCAAAGTGGAACAAATAACTATTAAACCTACCATTCTGTTTAATAGAAAAGGTGATTTTAAAATTTATAACTTCGCAAAGTCTAGGGTCAGTGTCATAGTCAGAGAAGTTTTTAGCAAGGGTCTAACTTTTATTCCAGATTACCACTTTAGACTTCCTGATACATTAATTGATCTAAAACTTTTTACCCATAAACTCAATTTAAACTTGAAGTTTGGTGAGAACAGTTCTGTTAACAACAGCCTGAGAGTGTCCAGTACCTTCAGCCCACCAATGCACCCATTGTTGGGTGTTTTTGAACACGTGTGAGTTTGACTTTAGGCACTTGCAAAGAAACAACAAGAATAGTGTTGGTACACTAAACATGGATGCGAGAGAGAGGGATATCTTGTTTAACCAAATGTCTTCCTATCCGTTTTTTTAATACCAGACAAGGGAGGTGGACTAGTAGTTATGAAAGTGACTACAATTCAAGAATGCGTCTGGTCTTGGAAAGTGGTATTTATGCTGAATCCAGTGTCAATGAGAAGAATGGGGCCTATAAAAAGTTTCATTGTTTCTTAATTTATTCATTAAAGGTATGATAGACATGGACATATTCAATTACTTGTCTACACCTAGCCCTAAAATACCAACATTATTTGGGTTGCCGAAATTGCACAAAGACCAGCAAAATCCACCCATGAAGGCCTTAGTCAACTCCCGGGGGTCTATCACATAATCAAGTGCGAAGTACATTGATTCTATCTTGAAGTATGTCAAAAAAGAAGTTTGCAGAGACTCATGAGCATTTCTAACATCCATTAACACTGAATATGATGAATCTTTAATGTTCTTAACAGTAGACATGGTTGACTTATATTTCTCTATTCTCCATGAGGAAGGTTTTGAGGGGGTAGTCAAGAGACTATTAGTGCATGGGGCCAACAGTAGAGAAATTAGGTTATTTCAAGAAATCATGGAAGTTATTCTGACTAACAACTTTGTAATGTTCGATAACATGATTTACAAACAACAAATTGGTGTGGCTGTGGGTTCACCATGTGGGGGGAGCTATGCTAACTTGGTGCTGGCTAGCTGGGAACATAAAAACATTCTTTCGGATAATGAGTGGTCTGACAGAATAAAGCTGTACATAAGATTTTTGGATGACATTTTTATACTGTTTAAGAGTACTGTATCCGAAGCCCAGAGTTTTTTGCAACACCTTAACAGCAACACCAGTTTTTTCAAATTCACCCACACATGTCATGAGAATTCAATTACATATTTAGACATTGAGTTAAAAAAGAACATAGAAAAACAGCACTATGTAGCCAGGATCTACCGTAAACCCACATATTCTAACACCATGCTTCACTACACAAGTTGACATCCTATACATCAGAAAAGATGTGTACTTAAAGGACAACTTGTCCATGCAGCAAGGATGGTGACTGATGAAGTGACTTTCCTTGAAGAATGTGAGACACTTAGTTATGTTTCTAAAGAGAGGTTACCCAGACACATTGGTCCTTGATTTAGTAAATGAAGTTGTAAACAAAAGGAGAGAAGGGTTTTATAAACCACTTCTTAAACCTACTATTAGGTCAGTCACCTCAGAAGAGCATGTGAATTTGGAAGTAACCACTAATACAAATCATGATTGTACACAAACAGTAGGTGTAGCCACTAGAAATATTTCAAGTAGTTTTGTCACCTCATTTTGTTTGGAAGTCAAAGAAATTGAGGTTATATTTAAAAAGAAACTGGAGCATCTTTATGATGGAACTAGACGTGTTGGAGAAGTTGGGTAATTCACCATCTTTTATTTACAGGAAGAACAGGAACTTGAAGCAGATCTTAGAAATGTAGCCCCAGACCTATAGTAGATATGGTGGTACATTTAAATGTGAAAACTGTAACTATTGCAGATATATAGCAACAGGGACAGAATTCACAGCAGGTTCCTTTAAGGTAAAAACTAAGGGTAGATTTAACTGTAACTCTAAATCCGTTGTGTAGCCTGTCCAGCATATTATGTTGGTAAGACGGACAGAAAACTAAGAGAGATTTATGAGCACACACACCATATTAGAAAAAAGTGACCTTCTAACACATTGGCAAGGCATTGTGCTGAACACCCAACACACCACTTTCACTTTAGAGTGATTTGTCAGGTCACTGTTAATGTAAAAGGGGGTCCTTATCTAATTTTGGAAAGACAGGAGTTGATTTGGCAACTGCATCTCAACTCTTTTATAACCCCCCAGGTTTGAATGAAGTCACTTCCATTGCCTGTATTCTGGAATTAGAGCCTAATGCGCTAGACAAGTCTTTTGTCTAGCTAAGTCTTTTAAACAGCTCTATTTGTAGTTGAGTAAAAGAATGCAGGTTTTTCGCTTCATGTTTTAAATCTTTTAAAATTATGTCTCCTTTTACATCCAAGCTTGCTTCACCCTTGTTGATGATTTGTGAAAGCATTACAGTTGAGTCTATCAACACTGGTTAAAGTTGAAATTGCAGTCTCTTATTCTATTTTATTTTATTTTATTTTGAGTGCAGCGTTCTTTTAGTCCACTTGGAGTTATCTTGTAACTCATAACAATGTGTATATAAACATTTACATTTATATATATATTTTCCATAGTTTTTTCATCACTTTTTATCACATATTTTGAGTTACACGCTGACCACCTAAATGCAGTGATTTAATGTGTTTTTATTTGTGCACAAAAGCAGCTATACATTTTTGTTCTTTACAGGTTTTCACAGTTGCTGTTTTTGTATTTGACTTGTTGCTGATGTCTTGAGTCCAAGCTTAATCACTTAATTACTTATGCAATACCATCGGTTAATGTTATTTGAAACCACCATGTGGTCTGTATTAAAGTGAGCACTTGTGCTACTGTTGTAGGTCTGAAGAAGTCTTCTAAATTAAGACGAAAAGCGCTTAACCGTTTATTTTTGTATCATACTGTTTAGTTGCAAAGTAATAAACCTGTTTTTACTTTTTTTCGCTTTGGAGACTGTGTCCTTGAGCCTTCGTTTGTTTCCTGAGTTGACATCAACAAGCAGGACGGGACCAGATGTTCTTCGTGTTTCACTGTTGCAGTCATTACAATTGGGTTATCCTGCTGGCAGGCTACCCTCAGTCGGCCTGAATTCCAAAGTCTAGGTCCGGCGTCGGTTGCTGTCGCCTCTTCCCTGACGTCAGTGCGCCAGGGGTATAAAAGATGCAGCCGATGCAATTTTCTTCAGTCTTTCTTGCCGTGCGGTGCCCGAAGCAAAAGCAGTTCGCAAGTACCGGTCAGCCGACTCCTGAGGATTTTCGTGTTCGAATTTCAGATCCAAAGTCTTCACTAAAAGCTAAGTACCCCATTGGGGGAAACTTTTTTCTTGCTCCAGACCGATGACAGAAAAAGTTAATAATTTATTTCTTGTGGGAAGCAAATACCTCATAAGGACTTTAATTCTTACTGTATTCCTTGCCTAGGTCCTGACCACGACGTTGCTAGTTGTCGGTTTTGTGCTAGATTTAACCAACGTACTATTAAGCGTAGGTACGATTTTGCATTTCACTATTTTGGCAGAAAATTTAACTATACAATGTCGTCGGATAGCCATCCGACTACCAGAATTCACAAGAAACGCAAAGAAAAGGACAGGCATCCGAGGTCCAAAACCGACAACGAGGCTTCTTCTAAGCCAGTCGCCGGTTCTCAGTGAGGCGCTTTCGCAGCCCCTGACTATCACTACTTTAGACTCGCAGGCCGCTACCGACACCCACGTGGAGTCGACCAGGCCACTGGAAGCTCAAGGTATTGGACCATCGGAAACTATTCCCTCAGATGGGTCCGGAGCCACTGAGCAGGCATCTGCTTCTGAGGGCGTTTTCAGACCTACTCAATTATATGTTAAAACGACTTCAGCTTCAAAGGCAAAGACTAAAGCACCTTTAAAGACAAAGAAACAAGTACAACAGCCTCATGGACAGGCCTCCATGCCTAAAAAACAGATGCTTAAAATGGCCGAAGACCTAATTACTTTGATCAGGGGTTCCCATCCCCCTCCTGATAAGAGGCCTAGGCAAGAGACAGAATATGAATCTTCAGATCAGGTTTCCATTTCATCTGATTCCTGTTCTGATCAGAAGTACTCTCTTCCTCCCTATGAGGATTCTGATGCTGAAGAATCTATCCCTTCAGCCTCTTCTCCTGAGGATTATTCTTTTGGGGAAACTGTACATACCATGAGGGAGCATTTCCAATGGGAGAGCCAAGAATATTCAGAATCTTAGAAAAGGCTCAGAGACTTCCTTTTACTACCACAACACAGGCCCCTAGCTATTCCACCTGTGTTAGACATTGTAAATGATGTATTTTCAGAGTCCAGTCTGACCCCTGACTCCTTACCTCCAGCTCCTGTTAAGCCGGACAGGTACTACAGGGTTCCTGACTCTCTCAAATTCATTTTCAAAAACCCTGCTGCTGACCCAGAAACTATCTCTCTGGGTCCCAAAGGGTTAAGGCCTCCACTGCAAAAAATATTACTCCCTCTGACAGGTATTCTAGGGCACTGGACAGATGGGGAAAAAAGATTTACACTTCTGCTACCTTGGCTATAAGGGCTTTAAATTGTCAGTTTCATATGCTCAAATAGCAATATATTATGTCACTGCTTAAACAGAAAATGTTGATAAATTCTGAATGTGCAGAAAACAAAGAAATGCAGGATTTATTGCTTGCAGCCGAACAAGTTGGAAAGCATACTTTGCAATGTGGTTTTGATTCTCTGGAGGCCTCCTGCAGGGCTGCAGTTACGGGTTCTGTCATTAGGAGGCATGCTTGGTTAAAGGAACACAAAATCCTACCTGATCATGTTAAGCAAAATTTATTAGATGCTTCATTACAGCATGACGCTTTGTTTGGTGTTAAAGCAGAAGAGGTGTTAAAGAAAATGGAGGACAAAGCTAAATCTATGCAAACAGTCAAGGATTTCTTACAGGTACAGCCACCAAGATTTAGCAGACACTGGCCTACAAAAAATTGGTCCTTTCCAGTGTCAGACAGGCCACAAAGGGGCAGATACAGACGCCTAGAGGCAGATCCCAGCCCCAAGGTTCGTACAGGTCTAAACAATGGGTTGCTTCTACCTCCAAAACTGGAGAAGACAAATCACAGCCATACAGGAAACAGTCCCAATGACTTCCCCCTGCATGCGCCAAGCACTTATCTTCTGGCAGCACCTTTAGGGGGAAAACTAGCACTTTTTTCTCAAAATTGGCACATAATAACCCAGGACAAATGGGTCTTAAACATAGTGTCACAAGGCTACAAGTTGCCCTTCCATACCCTGCCAAGGGCAAACGGTTGGCCAGACCTGCCAAAACATCAATGGACAGAGGCACAAAAACAAGTCTCATCCCTCATGGACATGAGGGCCATTCAACAAGTACCAAAGCAAGAGCAGGGACAAGGATTCTATTCAAGACTGTTCTTGGTACCCAGAAAGGACAAAGCCTGGAGACCAATACTGGACCTATCTATTCTAAACACATATCTGGATATTCCAAAATTCAAAATGTTGACTCTACAGCAGCTTCTGCCCATGTTTGGCAAGAAGGCTTGGCTTGTGACTTTAGATCTAAAAGAGGCATACCTGCATGTCCCAATCAGACAAACATGCAGAAGATACCTCAAATTCAAAGCTGGCTCAATGCACTACCAATTCTCTGCACTGCCCTTTGGCTTATCTACTGCACCCAGGGTCTTCACAAAGTGCCTGGCAAAAGCAATTGCATACTGCAGACAAAGAATACAAATATACCTTACTTGGGCGACTGCCTCATGCAGAGAGCAAGGACATTCTACTACAGCATCTGGCGTTTGTAAAGAGATTACTACCATGCCAAGGGTACACAGTCAATGAACAGAAATCAAAACTAGTACCCTCTCAAGAGATAATATTCCTGGGTGCAAGCTTAAATACAACTGCCCAGATGGCTTATCTCACGCCAGACAAACAAAGGCAACTGACTACCTATTTCAAACTGTTGGCAACAAAGGCCTGGTTATCTGCAAGAAAAATTCTGCAGGCTTTGGGCTTCATGGCATCCTGCATTCTACTAATTCCATATGCAAGACTGCATATGAGGAAACTTCAATGGTACCTAAAAAGTGTTTGGACTCAACATTGCCACAGCCTGGAAACAATAGATGTTAAGTTGTCTATCTCGCCTTCATTCTTGCTGGATGGGTTCGGAGCCGACCTCAGCTCCGACTCGGCCACTCTAAAAGCTCGAGAGTTGGTTCCACCGGCTCGAGGCTGCCCCTATATCCCACAATGCTAGGCGTGAATTACCTCAGATCTCGTTTGCCGCTACAGCGATCAAGGTGTTTTTCTACCGGCTCCAGGTTAGTCAAAGTTAGATTAGTTTAATAACTTTAAACTTACGCTAGCTTAGTTTATTTCTCTTTTACCCTTAGTGTAGTGGATATTATCCCTTCTACTTTTTTATCCAGCCCCTTTTTTTCTCAAGAACTATTAAGTTCTTTCCCTAGGCCTTCGGGCCCTTCCTTCCCTCCCTTAGGGTGTGTATGTGTTTTGGTTAGGATATATTTAACTTAACTTACCTTTCAGAAGTTTTGTTTTAAATAATTCTACTTAGACTTCTATCAGTGTAATCTGTGTGTGTGTGTGTGTTTCTGTGTGTGATTACACTTCGGTTCCTTGAGTATGTCCAAGGATTCAAAGGTCTCAGGCTTCAAGAAGTGTGACTCATGCTGTCAGAAAATGTCTCTGACAGACGGTCACACTTCTTGTGGTAATTGCCTGGGACCTTTACACCTGCAGGACTCTTGTGCTGTATGCCATGGCTTCAGCCCTAGAGTCCTGCAGGAAAGAAGAAACAAACTCATATTAAGGGGTTTGCTTAAGCCTGAAGGTTCCCTTTCTCTTACATCGGGGAAACCTTCTAAGGCTTCCAAGACCTCGGCTCCAGCTTCAGAGTCGAGGCCTAGGGCTTCAAAGCCTGCTGCTTCATCGGCTCCGGCTGGAGCCGATGAGTCTTTGACTACAGTATCTGTGGTTCCCTCGGCTCCGGCCGGAGCCGAGGCATTAGAGATTCCTGGGTCGGCTCCGATCAGACCATCGGAGCCGACATCTAGAAAGAGATCGAGGTCACCGTCCCTTGGCTCCGTTCATTCGGCTCCAGCGTCTCCCTTGCTGTCTGAACGGAGCCACAGATCTCACTCCTCCAGGTCATCGAGGCTCTCAGATCACGACCTCCAGAGGGTAGTGAGTCGACTTTTAAAGTCCGAGGCACTGGCCCAAATGCTCCAGAGCCCGACTCATCAGTTGATGCCTCAACTTATTCCTATAAATATTCCTCCTCAGACTCCTTTGAGTTCGGAGCCGGGGCGTCTCGGGACCGAGACTGTGGTAGCGTCGGAGCCGATACAATTGTCTTCGGCTCCGTCGTCAGCTCCGATTTCTTCTTTTGAAGAATCTCGGCGCTGGGCTTCCCTCGTCGGCTCCGAGGGGGTGAGTGGCATCGGGCCCTTGTCCGACCCCCCTCTCCCTCTCGGTGCTTCGGCGCTGGTGAGTTCGGCTCCGACATCGGCCTCGGAGCCATCTCTGTCGGTGCCGAGGGAGGTTCTCAGCTTCTCGGAGCGGGGACCTCTGGCTCTGCCAGACAGGGGTGCGTTCGAAGTCATGCGGAGTGTGTTGGAACCTTGTTCGACTCCACAGTCTGCTCTGTCCGCCCCTCCCTCTTCGGTGCCTTTGGTTATGTCGACTCACTCCCTCATCCCAGACCGCAAAGAGCCAGCTCCTCAAGAATCCCCTGTGGGGATCTCATCCTCTTCCGAGGCCTCCCCTGAATTGGCAGGGGAGCCCCCTAGGAAGAGAAAGTGTAAGAGGAAGCACATAGACTCACCTGAGTCTGTCACCTCTGACACAGATTTAGAGGATTCCGAGGGTTCCCCACGTTCCCCGTCTGAAGATGTCTCCTTCGCAGACATTCTAGAGATCCTGAAACAGAGGGGAAATTGGCCAGCCCTTAACCCTTCGGAGGATGAATCTGTGTATCTTGAGGCATTTGGCTCACGCCCTTCCACCTCCTGGGTGTCCCCCCCCCTTTGATCCCCTCATGCAGGTGGTGGCAAAGAAGGCCTGGACGGCTCCTGATTCAGTGGACCCTACCCCCCAGGAGACCTTCCAAATTTATAACAGCACCAACTGACAAACAATTTCTCACAAAAGGTGTTTCTGTGGATGCTATGGTGGTAGCTGCTGCCACCAAGAAGGAACTAGCTGATCCTTCAGTGCCTGTTCATCCCCCTAACAAAGAATCTAGGTCTATGGACAGGTATGGGAAGCGGATGTTCTCGTCAGCGACCTTTGCTATGCTTAAGCTGAACTACCTATGCCATTTCACCCGTCTCCAGAGAGACTTGATCAAGGAAGCGAGTGAAATGTTGAAGGATACTACAGCTGCAGATTTTCAGGACAAAATGAACACCCAGCTGACTACCCTTAATTCGATAGCTAACTCCTCCATGCGCCTCCTTTCATATGCGGCTGATGGAGCGAGTATGGCCGCAGGGACAGGTGTTGCCTTACGCCGGCATGCCTGGATGCGACTATGCAATTTTGGACCCTTTAAAACGTCTTTCACTAACTCCCGCTCGATGGATCATCTCTTTGGTCCTCAAGTGAAAGAAACCTTGACTAGGTGCGAGACGGATGGCAAAACTCTATCTGCCGTCGGAGTCCGTTTTTCTACTCCTTCTAGACCTTACCCCAAAGGCCAGAAAAGTGGGAAAATGTGGTTCCGCAAACAATCTCAAGGGAATTTGCCTGACGCACAGAGTCGGTTCCCCTCCAGAGGCAGAGGAGGGAACAATAATGGTAGACGTCGCCCTAGAGGCAGAGGGGGCCTGCAGAACCAGGGCAATCGAGAAACCTTTTCCGATAAGCCCTTTCGCATCCCTGAGGTGTTGCCCGACTGTCCACCTTCGGAGGCAGTCGGGGAAGATTGTCACTGTACCCAGAAGCCTGGCTATCCCTGACTCAAGACAAGTGGGTACAGTCCATCATTTCCAAAGGCTATTCCATTCCCTTCGTTCGCATCCCAAACCAATCAAGAAAATCCCTTCCAGATGTTCCACCCGCTCAAAGGGATCTTGCAGCTTTGGAAATTTCAAAGCTGCTTGCAAAAAGAGCAATTCAACCAGTTCCAGCAGACCAACTAGGATCCGGAATCTACTCCAGGTTCTTTTAGTTCCAAAGAAAACAGGGGACTGGAGACCAATTTTGGATCTCAGTATCTTGAACAAGTCAGTCAAGAAAACAAGATTTCGGATGGTCACGCTGCAGTCCATCCTCCCCCTATTGGGAAAGAGAAACTGGATGTGCTCTATAGACCTTCAGGATGCGTACTATCACATAAAAATGAACAGATGCTCCAGAAGATTCCTCCGCTTCAGGCTGGGAACCAGTCATTTTCAATTCAGGGCCCTGCCCTTTGGTCTCACCACTGCCCCCCAGGTGTTTACCAAATGCATGGCAGTGGTAGCTTCTCACCTGAGACGTCAAGGATTCCAGGTGTTTCCATATTTGGACGACTGGCTCCTCACAGCTCCCACCAAGCATCTTCTTCTAATGGCCAGGGACTACACCTTTCGCATTTATCAAAAGTTAGGCATTTCAATAAATTGCGAAAAGTCTGTTTTGTCGCCTTGTCGTACTATTACCTTCATAGGCGCAAATCTAGACACAGTCAACATGTCTGCGAGACTAACACATCAGAGAATAGCAGACATACACAAACTGGTCTCGCTCCTCTTCAGCAGCAACAGAATCAAAGCCAGGTTAGTTCTGAAAGTGTTGGGGATTATGGCGGCTGCCATACCTCTGCTTCCATTAGCCAGATTCCACATGAGAATCCTTCAATGGATGCTCTTCACGCAATGGTCATACCAGCAACTTCCGATGTCCCACACCATTATGATCACGCAAACATGCAGAAAACATCTTCTGTTGTGGATGTCTTCCCCTCAACTTTTATTGGGAAGACCCTTTGTTCCTTCCCCTCCGGTTGCTACTCTGACAACGGACGCCTCCCTGATCGGGTGGGGGGGGCATTATCAGGGCAGAACTGTCCAGGGCACATGGCAACCAGACGAATGCCACTTGCACATAAATGTTCTAGAGATGAGAGCAGTGCTTTTAGCGTTGCAAGCCCTTCAAGACTCTCTTCCCTTGGGAACGATAGCAATCCAGACGGACAATATGTCCGTAGTGTGGTACATCAACAAACAAGGCGGAACCAGGTCCTACCCCCCTGTGTCGAGAAGCACTCAGACTGTGGCAATGGGCGATTTCTTCTCAGCGGTTTCTGATAGCAACGCACATCCCCGGGAAGTCCAATCAAATCGCGGACAAGTTGAGCAGAGCTATCCTCATGCCTCACGAGTGGTCTCTGAAAGACTCTGTTGTGAGAGAAATTTTTCTGAAGTGGGGTCAGCCTTGCTGTGACCTTTTTGCTACTCCCCAAAACAGCAAATGCAGAGATTATTTCACCCTATTCCCTTTACCAGGCCAGCCCAGCAGAGACGCTCTAGTCCAAGTTTGGCCCCGGGGACTTCTGTATGCATTTCCTCCCTTCCCACTAATCTCTCAAGTGATACAGAAAGCTATCGCTCAGAAGGCCTCGTTGATCCTCATTGCTCCTTACTGGCCTCGACAGGTTTGGTTCCCCTTTCTACATCATTTTCTGTTGGAGCGACCTTGGCATCTGGACCTAGTTCCAGATCTTTTGATCCATCAGTCAGGTCAGTTTCATCGCTCCCTTCCCTCTCTGAACCTCACTGCTTAGTTCCTCCAATTCCAACCTTAGCCAGGCTTCCTCAAATATCTCACTCTGTTCGAGATATTTTGATAGCTTCCCATAAATCTTCCACTAGAAAGATTTATTTGAGCAAGTGGAAACGTTTCGCCCATTGGGCTCAAGGAAGGGACATAGATCCTTTCACTGCTTCCATCCAAATGGTCCTTGATTTTCTAGCTGAACTCTTCCATGCAGGTTCATCTCCTTCTACTCTTAAAGTTCAACTGGCAGCTATTTCTAACTTTCATGTGGGCATTTCAGAATCTGCCATAATGTCCCACAAGCTTTGCAAAGCCTTTTTGAAAGGAGTTTTTCTACTCAGACCCCCTATAAGAAATCCTCCTCCTCCTTGGGACCTAAATTTAGTTCTTAGTTCTTTGATTCTTTCCCCTTTCGAACCTGCAGCCTCCTGTTCTTTAAAATTGCTATCATGGAAGACTCTCTTTCTGGTAGCTATTACTTCAGCTAGAAGAGTTTCAGAACTTCATGCACTCAGCTGTCGACCTCCTTATCTGTTGTTCCATAAGGACAGGGTATCTTCTGAACCAACCCGTCCTTTTACCTAAGATATCCTCGGCGTCTAACCTAAATCAAAGCATTGACCTCCCTGTGTTTTTTCCAGAATATTCTAATAGGTCTGAAAAAAAATTGCATTGGCTAGATGTTCATCGTCAGTTAAGGTACTATTTGGATAGAACCAAACAATTCAGAAAATCTGACCAGCTGTTTGTCTCCTATGCAGAAGGCAGAAAAGGACTTTCAGTTTCAAAGGTATCATTATCTAGATGGCTAACATCTCTGATTTCCCTTGTTTATGAAATTAGACACCAAAAGCTGCCTAACAAACCTAAAGCCCATTCCACCAGAGCTTTGGCTACTTCTATAGCCTTCCAAGACAGACTGCCTATTGACACCATTTGTGCAGCGGCTACTTGGGCTACTCCTCACACTTTCATTTCTCATTATAAGTTGGATTTAGCTTCTAGGCATAGAGCTAACTTTGGTTCCACTGTTCTCAAGAGTCTGTTCCGTTAGGCCACCCGGGACAAGGTGCTAGGGACGCGGTCCCATCCAGCAAGAATGAAGGCGAGATGGACAACTTAACATATAGAAGTTATGTTCTTACCATAACGTTCCATGTTAGTTGTCTTCTCGCCTTCTTCTTGGCCCCACCCTCCTTCCCCCTGGCCTGGACAGATCTAGAGGAGTTTGATTGTGACCTCTCTTTCTACCACCTTTTTGCGATAGGTATATGCTCTGCTGTGCATATTTCCTAGAGTCAGGATTAGGTCACCCTTTCTCTTCCCATTGTTTTTAGAGGTGGAAATTTTCCAGTATTCCTGGTTGTATTTTTAGCTGGGCCTAGCTCACAAACGAGATCTGAGGTAATTCACGCCTAGCATTGTGGGATATAGGGGCAGCCTCGAGCCGGTGGAACCAACTCTCAAGCTTTTAGAGTGGCCGAGTCGGAGCCGAGGTCGGCTCCGAACCCATCCAGCAAGAAAGAAGGCGAGAAGAAGACAACTAACATGGAACGTTATGGTAAGAACATAACTTCTATTTACTCTCATTCCCTGCCTGCAACAGGAGTTTCGATGGTGGGCGAAGGCCTGTCACCAGAACAGGAGACAGCCATTCACTCTACCCCCAGCCACACAGACATTAACAACGGATGCATCAGATTATGCCTGGGGAGCCCACATGGCAGGAAGATGTATTCAAGGCACATGGTCCGCAAGCCTAATGCATCTACATATCAATCAAAAAGAGATGCTAGCTGTTCAAAATGCCCTGACAGCCTTCAAGGACCTACTTCATCCGGGACTACTACTGATAAAGACAGACAGTACCACGGTCATGTGGTATATAAACAAGCAGGGAGGCACTCATTCTTACCCCCTTTGCAGACTAGCCATGACTTTGTGGGACACAGCATTGACGTGCCAAGTACATCTGCAGGCACAAGTCCTGCCAGGAAAGATAAATACTCTGGCAGACGAACTAAGCAGAAACCTCATGGATCCCGAGTGGAAATTGGATCCACAAGTCTTCAGCATGGTAACAAGGAAATGAAGATGCCCGGACATAGATCTATTTACCTCCCCCTCACAACTACCAACTAAAGAGATTCTGCACAAGGACTTATAACAGACAAGCATGGAATGTGGATGCCCTATCTTTCAACTGGAAAAACTTAGTATATGCCTTTCCTCCTCTGCCTCTCCTCCCCAAGGTACTCCTAAAGGTCAGACAGGAGAAGCCAAAAATGATACTGATTGCCCCAGACTGGCCACACCAGTACTGGTATGCAATCCTAAGGAACTTGTCTCAATGCCCAGCCTGGACCTTACCTCAAGTGCCTCATCTACTGTCCCAGCAGAACAATCGGATCCTGCACAGCCAACTCAAGACCTTAAATCTGGCAGCATGGCGGATAATGTAGTCATACAAAACACACCTCTCACTAAAGCGGTGATGGATGCCATTTTGGAGGCCAGGATGCCTAGTACTAGAAAATCCTATGCTGGAAAATGGAAGATATTCATTCTGTGCTTGGAACCAGGCACAAGGAATTGACACAGCTGTACCAAATATTCCTCAGATTTTGCAATACTTGACTGAGATGCTGGACAAAGGCCTGTCCTTTTCATCTATAAAAATTCATGCCTCTGCCATTTCGGCTCATTACAATACAGAGCCACCAATCTTTTCTCATCCTTTATTATGGCAATACCTCAGAGGGGCCAAAAATGTAAGGCCTCCAAGGAGATCACCAATACCTGCATGGGACCTCAATTATGTCTTGGAAAAACTCACCCTGCCTCCTTTTGAGCCAGCCGCTACAGCTGATATAAAGTTTTTATCTTGGAAAACAGCTCTGCTCATAGCAATAACTTCTGCAATAAGAGTCTCAGAGCTACAGGCACTCATGGCTGTGGAACCTTTTATCATTTTTTATCCAGACAGGGTTTCTCTGAGGACAAACCCGACATTTATGCCTAAGGTAGTGTCATAGTACAGTTGTGTACACCATAAATTTAGATGTTCGAGTCTATTCACTGTTGCAGTCCAGGTTACCCACCCGCCATCCCCCATTTCTTTGCTGGAACAAACCTATGCCTACGGTAGTGTACAAACTATTCATCTGCCTACCTTTTATCCAAACCCAAAGAATAAGGGGGAGAGAATTCTGCATTCTTTGGACATACACAGACAGCTACCCTTCTATTTGAACAGAACCAAAGCTTTCAGAAAGAACAATTACTAGTGGCATATGCTGCAGGATCACAAGGAAAGGCTGTCTCAAAGCAGACTATTTCAAAGTGGATAGGCCACTGCATTCGTTTCTGCTATTCACAACATGGCAAGCCAGTACCTAAGGGCATTAGGCCACATTCAACCAGAGCAGCAGCCTTCCTCAGGTCAGTACCAACCAAAGACATTTTAGAGGCTGCTACTTGGAGCTCAGTGCACACCTTCACAAAGCACTATCACTTACCACTCTACTCTAAATCCAGGGCAGGCTTTGCCACTGCAGTTCTGCAGGGCCTAATAGCCACTCCTAATGCTATTTAGCTCCAGCCTCCCAACCTTAGCTTTGGGATTCAACCCAATTGTAATGACTGCAACAGTGAAACACGAAGAATTTGTGTACACTTACCATAAATGTAGATGTTCGAGTGTATTCACTGTTGCAGTCCAGGTTACCCACCCGCCATCCCCCATTTCTTTGCTGGAACTTATTTGTACTTCTCTATTCTATACAACCTATGTGGTGTATTTGCTTGTAGATGAAGGCAAAATATGTACTTTGGTGCATGCATGTTTTATTGACATATTTTTAGCTACCCTTTTGGGGGCACCTGACATCTGAGGCAAGAAAAACTGAAGAAAATGGCGTCGGCTGCATCTTTTATACCCCTGGTGCACTGACGTCAGGGAAGAGGCGACAGCAACTGACGCCGGACCTAGACTTTGGAATTCAGGCCGACTGAGGGTAGCCTGCCAGCAGGATAACCCAATTGTAATGACTGTAACAGTGAATACACTCGAACATCTACATTTATGGTATGTGTACACAACTGTACTATCTTACCCCTTGCTGAGTTTCCTGTTGACATACCAGGTTAGCTGACAGTGCTTTGTTCCTTTTTTTCCTTAACCTTTGCATGTGGAGGGTCCCTTCATACACAAGCTTCCATTATGTGTAAGGGCTTAGAAAAATTTGTATTTTATTCGTATAGTCTAGTGTGGGCTATCACAAGCGAGATGTGGGTAGCTACCGCTAGGCATGTTGGGATAGAGGTTAGCCTCGAGCTAGTATAAGCTCTCAAGCTATAGTAAAATGGCCGAGTCGGAGCTGAGGATTGGCTCTGAACCCAACCAGCAAGAAGGAAGGTGAGATGAAAGGACAACAAACATGGAACGTTATGGTAGCTATATAACTTCTTTTTTATTGGGCAGTGTTTAAAGTAGCTGTGGTGCAGCACCACTGAATTGTAAATAGTGTGACCTTCTGTAGCTGTACTGTATTCACATTAAGTACTCCTTTCTGCAACTCTCACACTTATTGTGGTGTACGGTGTAAGAAATGTAACTGTGTGTAAAAATGACAACTGCCTATTTGACCTAGTTTGTGGCTGAAAACCCACTAAACAAAATTAATTAATTAACTGTTTGGCAGTTAGTGCAGAGGATTAAGGCTGTGAGCTAACAAGTTACTTCCTATGGTACAAGGTTTGATTTCCTCCGCTTTCATTTACCTACTGGGTAACCTTGAGCAAGGTACTTAACCAGGCAGTATTTTGGGATAAGTGAAAATTTAGGCTCACCTCTAATGATTTCCTAGACTGAATGCCTAATAACTGATTTAAGAACCTAATCAATAAATTATTTTAGTTAAGGTATGCCAATCTGTTTTCTCGACTGCCCCCACTCAGATATTCTGAGCTTACCATTTTTGGATTGCGAGTTCAGTCCAGGGACAGCTGTCCCACTGCCATCTGGTTCAGCTGTTCAGTTTGCCAAATAGTACATCGCTGCATGGCAAGGGTATGACATTTTCCCCCCCATGGCAGCCAGCACTCGAAAGGGAAAACTTTCTTCAGTTGAGCTACTTTCTGTGGTACAGAGTCTAAATCTCTCAGTCTTCATTTGTCTGCTGTGTGACCTTGAGTAAGTCACTTAACCAGACAGTGCTTTAGAAAAATTGAGTTTGGAATGGACTCTTTAAGGTCCCATGGACTGCTTGCCTAGTAACAACTTATGAACCAATGTTTAGATTCCAACATTGGTGAAAATGAAACTAATTAATTAGCCTCCACTTCACAGGTCTCTTCTTTGGTTTATAATATGATTAGTCCCTGTTGTCTGGTTCCCCACTGGATAATGCCCCTTTTGGAAACGGTCTTAAAAACTTTTATGAGGGAACATTTAGAGATTCATTGAGCTTTTGGCCTCCTACAGTAGATGTAGAAATTTGCTGCACAATGACCACTCAAAAACCCACCACCACCATTCCTCTAGTATTGCAGGCATTTGAGGATGCTTTTGAAAATGCATTCCCTGGTACTATGAAACCTGACTGCTTTTATACAGCAGGGGAAAAAGGTTAAACACTTCTATAACTGATCTACCAGTTCTCTGTACTCAAGAAGGGTTTTGAGACCAGAGCCTGCCAGTAATTGACTGCCAGATGACAAAGGAATGGCTGGAAAAATTTTATATACCTGCTGTATTGGATATCAAGCGCATTAATTGCCAGATGTGTGTAATGTAATGCTGAGGTATTTGAAAGCAAATGGAGGAGATGGTGGAATCCTTTATTGACTCTGTTCTGAAGCTGAAAATTTGACAGCTAATTCATCTCATAAGCTGAGTAAACATGCCTTAATATATGGGTATGGTGCCATAGATGCATCGGCTAGGGATATTGCCTCTGGAACATTTTCCATCAGGTCTACACCGTTCCATCTTTCAAAATCGCTCTGAAAGACTTCTTAAATAAAATCTGGCTTTGTTCTTGCTCAAAACCAGGATAAGCTATATTCCTAAATGTGAACAAGTACATTTTCACTCCTCAAACATCCTTACTCCTCCTTTCTTACTTACTTTCCTAACCTCTATTTACTTCTCTTCCCTTACTTTCTCTAAATATACCATAAGCCTGTTTTCCTTTCACTTCATATTGCAGTTCCTCTTTGTGTTGTAATAACTTGCCTTTAATTTCTTGACATACTGCCTGAAATTTCTTTAAATATTATGATTGTCATATACCTTTTATCGATTCTTAACCAGTGGTTTTTATATTGTCTAATTTTATTTTTTAAACTGCAGATGTTTTTGTTTTATTTTTGAAGATTGTAAAATGATTGGTCTTGTGTTTTGTAATGATGTTGGAGCTTTTCTTCCTCATCCTCCTCTGAAAATGGGCTTCTACCCAGTTGGAGTTTCCTGGTAATCAAATGTCAGTAAATAGATAAATAAAATTTCTAGGAAGGAGTGCTTGACTCTGCATTCATCTGCTGCCTGGAGATATCAAGGGCCAAATTTTAAGTGTCCCCTTGATTAGTCTTTGCTTGTTTAGTCCAACTGCTTAGGAAGTTAAGATATTGGAGAGAAGATAAGACTACACAACTGATGGAACTCGTTTTCCACATACCATTTCCAAGATGCAAGATAAATTACCCCTGTAAAAGCTGGCCTGTCTACTGAAGAACTAGGGCTGATCAGTTTTAGCAAAAGAAGGCTTTTAAGAAGGGTACTTGAAGAGTAAGAGGCTGGGGAAGATGAGACAAGGTCACACAAAAAACACAACAGCTATACAGGCTAAAAAGCCACAGAATAAAACTTGAATCTGAAAACAACAATAACGGAAATAGCAGCACGGACTGTGCAAATTGATATCCTTTAATAATTCTGGTACCTCGGCCTTCGCATGAAATAATTTACATGCACAAACACAGTCCTATTTAAACCATCAACCATTAAATACTTGATTAAATGCTTAATTAAATCAATTAACTTTTTTTTCAAATATTTAAAGTCACATATTCAAAAACATATGTACTTATGCAACCTTACCTAAAACTCTATTACATATCTTATCAAAACTATTTCTATAATTTATTTTACATAATTCTTTTGTAACATTAAATATTTCTTTTTTATACCTCTAAATTCATACCATTAGGATAGAGAGTATTTAAATTAATGATAAACCTTGATTCCATGTTTAATGACCTCTGAAAATTATTATTATTCAATCCCACCCCATAGGGCCTGGCTATAACACTAAAAATTAAATCTTTCATTGACCCTCCATGCTTCTCATGAAAATGACTCACCACTGGACTATCTAACCTTACATTTCTTATATCACCCAGGTGTTCCAGGATTCTCAATTTGACCAGTGGCGAGTCATTTTCATGAGAAGCATGGAGGGTCAATGAAAGATTTAATTTTTAGTGTTATAGCCAGGCCCTATGGGGTGGGATTGAATAATAATAATTTTCAAAGAAGGTTATTAAACATGGAATCAAGGTTTATCATTAATTTCAACACTGTCTATCCTAATGGTATGAATTTAGAGGTATAAAAAAGAAATATTTAATGTTACAAAAGAATTATGTAAAATAAATTATAGAAATAGTTTTGATAAGATATGTAATAGAGTTTTAGGTAAGGTTGCATAAGTAAATATGTTTTTGAATATGTGACTTTAAATATTTGAAAAAAGTTAATTGATTTAATTAAGCATTTAATCACGCATTTAATGGTTGATGGTTTAAATAGGACTGTGTTGGTGTATGTAAATTATTCCATGAGAAGGCGAAGGCCGAGGTACCAGAATTATTAAAGGATATCAATTCGCACAGTCCATGCTGCTATTTCCGTTATTGTGGTGTTTTCAGAATGATGAGACAAGGGAAAGGGTGGTAGACCTCCCCCTTCATATAAATCCCCCACCCTTGACTGCAAGACAGATCAATCCTGCTTGCACCATTTCACCTCCTCCCTGTATCTTAAGTGATTGAAGCAAAAGTTAATGATTCACCCTGACAGACATCTGATCAGAGAAGTGATATCTACAACTTAAGGCAGAGCTTGAATCTTTCCCTCCTTTAATGGGAGAATCTCTATCCCCTGTAGATTAGCCTCCTCCATAGGACTGGTGATGGACTAGTTAGTGGCTTATTCAGAAAAAGAGCAGGTTCTTCCTACAGAAGAAGTTTCCAGGTTCTTATTCTTTTTCTGGTCCCAAGAAAAGATGTACCCTGGACAACCATTCTAGAACTCCCTACTCTTAGCAGATTTCTAACAGAAAAGTTGACCCCCAGGCTATTATTTTAATTGCAGACATTAACATTTCTTTCAGAGAGATTGCTCCAATTTTGAGCCAGCTCACACCACCTCCAGTTCACTTCCTTGCCATTTTTGGCTTTCTAATCCTCTTAAGGTCTTCCCCAAACACTTGGAACTTTTAATCATTGAATTCTCTGTAGGTGGGACTGTGTATGCCTATACGTTAACTGCCATAAAGACTGTAAGAGATGAAATATCGTCATTTATGGAAAAGGGGTAGTTGACTGCAGCTGTATTCATTTACATTAGCAGGGTCTTTGAAAGTGTAAATTGTTTGATATTAACACAAGTAGTAGGAATTGTGGACAATGTAGTTAACTGCTTGACTTCCAAGAGGGCTGCACACTGATTAGCAGCTTAATTTCAGCTCTCCCAGTATGAAGAAAGAAACTGAGAAATAAGAGCCAGTGAAAGTGTAATGTTGAATAAAATTCAGTTACTGGGTAGTTAAGTACACTGCCTGGAAGAAGATATTAAGAGATCCTGAAAGAAACCCAACTAGAAAAGGTGAGCAGAAAACACTGCCTAGGAAGAATCCTGCAGTTGTTCAGATTTGGCACGAGATGTGCTTGAAGGGGATTAAAGTAATTGAAACATTGAAGGAGTGTCTCTACACCAAATTAAAAAAAAAGAAGAAACAACTAGCTATTCAGATGAACTAATAAAACTGCAAAAATAACAGGTGAAAGTGAAGAAAAGGCTGGCTGCTTATGGGACTTTTCAAGTAGAGCTGTTCCAAAAATTGGTAGAGTTGGAAGACTGTGTGCAGAGAGAACAGATTTTCTGCTGTGTCCGAGAAACTTGTTGGAATAGACTGTATTAATTTTATGAAAGCATAGTAAAGCAACTGGACTGGCATTCCACATCAGGATTTGTTAAGTGAAAATGAAATATGGTTTTGGGAGTTGTCAAAATGGTTAAGGTGCTTACTTTTCAGCCACAGGATATAGGGCTTGATTCTCATCTTTGAGAGAAATTGTCTGAGCTTAAAATGGCTCTCAAGGGCAACTAGCCTAGTATTTACCTAAGGACCTGTAAGGGTCACATCTAGTATATGCTGCAAACTTGGTCATGAGAAAGCAGCCAAGACTTGTATTAATAAAGATGAAAAAAAAAAAAAAAAAGAAAAACTAGTAGTCTTAAAACTTCATTGATAAACATTTCTTCAATTAAGTTTTAAGACTGCTAGTTTTTCTGTTTTTTATTTTTTCCTCAACACTGGTCTTGAGGACGTTTCATCAATAAAGTTTTAAGACTACTAGTGTTTCTGTTCTTTATTTTTCCTCAACACTCGTGTTGGTGAGGTTGAAACTTAGCAGATTCCTGCACTTGTTTATTTTTTATGTATTAATAAAGATGCAATCATACTAGCAGAAAGTTGATTGTGGAAGAACTGTGGCAGAAGGGAAAAGTGTTAAAAATTAGAGAGAGCAGAGTGTTTGTGGGAGTTGACGATTCACTGTTTAGCAGACAGAAGTAAATTTATCCCAGCAGTCAGGGAATAGGGAGAGGTAGAGGTGACATTCAAGCTATTATCCAGCTGTTTTCAAAATAGTGTTCCCCCGGAGAATCAAAGACTTTTTCATGCTCAACAGGCCAGTGAGGAAACAAGTCATTTTTCCAAGAAAAAAATGAGCCAGTGAACAGAAGGGAACTCTGCTTCTGTTTCTTTTGACATTAAAGCTCATAGAAAAACTTTGCCAGTGAAAGATTTCCTAATGCTCTAAAGACAAATGCTTGAGAGAAAGAAGTACATGATTGCATTGGACTTAAACCAGAGTCTGATTGTGGGAGATGGGGTTGAATAGGAAGAAGACTTCTGTCACTGAAATTAGTGAGTAAATGGCAGAACTACAGCATCAATCACATTTTGTGAAACACGGCTTGACAAGAAAAAGTGGCCGAGAGACTAGATTTTCTTGACTTTGCAGGCCACCCACAAGTTTAACAAAGCATGTAGCCCAGTTTATACGAACATTAAAAGGGAAAAAGTAACAACCAGTAAAACAATTCTTATTAGTATTTGTATAAAGCATTTCATAAAGCAAGAGGATTTGTGTAATGGTTAGGATCCTAACCTCTCAGATACAAGGTTTGTTTATGACTTCTGGTTGTTAGGCTTGTAATTTGCAGACTGATAGCATTTACCTGTAAACCTATAGAAACTTGTTATATGTTATAAAGCAGTTTGTATAGTGTGTAATCTGGGATATTTTAAATGTGGGAGAGTCTTTTGTATGTTAAAAATAGTTTTTTTTTTTTTAAACTATGCCACAAAGAAAGGAGGTAGTGTGCCAGAAAGCCAATAACCACAAAAAAACAATATATTAGCACACTGAAGTCCAGTCACAAATACAAAAATGGCCACACAATAAAGCCCAAAAGTCACTTGCTTTATTTAACGCACTAACACTCAACATTTGGACTGCATTTTCATCTTGCACATACAAAGACTTCTTCAGATGTATAAATTCACCAGCAAGCAACACGTCTTATATACCCCTCCCTCTTAAAAATCCACCAATAAAAAGTTTATTAAATTTAAAAACATTTCTTGTATATTTAAATAATTGTGTGGCCGTTTTTGTATTCCGTGACTGGACTTAAGTGTACTATTGTATTTTTTTTTTTAGTTGTAAGAAAGAGACTTTACAGTATAACAAGAGAAGAAAGGGTGAACAAAAGCAAAATTAAGATGTTTTCTCTGTTATAAGGGTGAATATCTACTTTAATGTCCTTGGCTTTAACTATAAGCAAGTATGCTTGAAAAATAAGGAAAAATTATGAAAGATATGGAAAATCCAATGTTTATTACATCTGCAAAGGTATTCGCTTTTTTTCACTAGCAAGTGTTCCGTGGGAGTCAAGAAGTCTGCAGTCAAAGGTAGGTGTACATTCTGGGGTTGCGTCTTGATGGAACTTGAAAGCACAAAAAGGCAAAATAACAAAATGGCATACAAGTGAATTCTTTCCCTGTGAAAAAATCACTTGGCCGTGTCTGTTACTTTGCCATTTTTGTGACTGTAGTGCGATCTCGGAGTTGGTGTGGCCCCCCCACTTTATGTAATCTTTTAAAATTCTTTTTGTGGAACATCGATTTTTCTTCCCTGGGAAAAAAATTGCTGTTCTAAGTGTTTGAGATTGTAAGCTTTGGCTTACATGGGTTGGATAAATCATTGCTTTTTTAAGCATTCGATGATTTAACATAGACCCTACATTCTGTTCAGTGAGATTTACAAAGATTCATTGCAACACTTCAACATGGACACAAGCTATCTGCAGATGCAAGCGATTAATCTTGAGAATTATGTGAGCATTCTTTCAGAGGGTACTGGAAATTTTAAAGGTGCAATGGCAATCTGTTCAATGAAAAATAAAGTTTGAAATTATGAAAATTAAATGAGAGACAGCAGCCTCTTTAGAAGCCTTATTACTTTAATGCATTTAATTACAGTTCAGTTGTAGTTAAAGATGGTTAGTACACTTTTTCTTAGGGCTAAAAGTTAATGTTTTCTGAAAGCATGCAACCTGTTTTTTTTTTCACATTTAGGACGTGAATAGAGATAAATGAACACAGACAGCCACCAGTGTCAATGAGAACACAGTCTGTAGCATGCACTTTAGTTTAGATATTGCCTGTAGGTGTAGCTGTAGCGGTCAATTTTGGTGCAGTTGTCCCTATAATGGAGGGTTACGCTTCATTTATTTTGAAGATTTGCATAGTTTTGTGTGTGTGTTTTAAGTTAATAGGGGATGGTGACATTCGAAAAACTGTATTTAGCTTTTTGATTGTTTTCACAAAACATTGGTAACTTAAAAACAAAGTATTGGAAAAATGGGACATAGGTTCAAATGGAGATGAGACAAAACTTTATGAACAGTCAGCCTGCACAAAAGTTTGAAATGCACAGTATCCTTGCAGGTATAGACAGAAAGGAGAGTGTTTAATTGTGGTAAGAAATGCAGTGTGCAAATAATGCTGCAGGAGGCACATTTGGAAAGATAAGCACGTGAATTTGACAGATTCGGTAAACCCTACGCAATCTGCTAAGACCATGTGAACGTCATACTGCACTGTTTTGTATTCAGTAAATGGCTACATGGTATGTAGAGCCACGCAACCACGGTAAACACAGTGGCATGCTAATTACAGCATAAGCAGCTGAATTGTATGCTAGCCAACCAAGATGGAGGAGCTATTCAACAAGCTATAAAGCAAAAGTGTAGACTCAGTGATGGTTTTCCCTGTGAATTCCAAAACCTATTGGAATACAGCCATGGAAAGGAGTCTACACAGAAAGAATGCTGGGGCTGCTTTTGCTTTAATTCATGTGTATGTGCAACATGCTGAAATCGCTGCTGCTGATAGACCATGGTCAAGAAGAAGTGTTTTCAGACCCTGGTTAACTTATCACAATCTTTATGAGGTGGAAATTGTAGAACATTACAGGGTGGATAGAGACCACAGGAACTCTGCAACCTCTGTCATCCTCAGCTCAGACCCAGGGCAGACCAAGGGAAACAAATACTAGTGGAGACAAAGGTATGTGTAACAATTAGAATTTTAGCTACAGGAAACTTTGAGACCCACAAGGGACATGCTGGGCATGTCACAGGCATCAGCATCCAGGATCCTCCATCAATTCCTGAATGCTATGCTCCAACATGCCAGTGGCCACATATATTTTTCCAGTGCTCCTAAGGAGAAGGCCACAAATATGCAAGAGTTCTACCGTGAAGTACTGGGTGCCATAGATTGTACACATATAGAAGTCAAGGCACCACCAGGGAAACAGGAAAGGGTCTACATCAATAGAAAGGGCTTCCACTCTATTATCTGCCAAGTCATGTGTAAAGCTAAGGCAATCATCTTGAATGTGTGTGATGGCAACTCAGACAGTTACCACAACTCGCATATCTGGCACACCAACCAACTCTATCAGATCATTAGGAGTGATATCTCACAGGGTCATTTACTGGTGATGCAGGTTATGCACTGGAACTGTGAATGATGATGCCCATCAGAAATGCACCCCTCTACTCCAGAACACCGAAATGAGGCGCACACTCAAACCAGAAATATTATAGAACATGTGTGTGGACTGCTGGTGCCTAGCCACATCTGGGGGAGACCTGCACTATGTGCATGCACTGAAATCTTCATCCTCCGTGCCATGTGTGTGGACTGCTGGTGCCTAGCCACATCTGGGGGAGACCTGCACTATGTGCATGCACTGAAATCTACATCCTCCGTGCCATGCTTTACAATATCATCCTGAGAAGACAGCTTCAGCAGTATTGACAAGGGGAAGGGACACACATCCCACCACCAATGGCAAAGTTACCACAACCACATACAGGTGAGGAGTCAGAGGTGGAACCAGCAGCTGCAGGTATGCTCAATATGCCCTTGCATTGCCTAAGAGGCATCGCATAGCACACTCCCTCAGCACCTTCATCCTACACACATACCTATAGTAACATTGATACCAGTGTTGAACCTGGAGCATTAAAACAGAATTGTGTGATAATACAAATGAATGACTTATCCTTGCATGTTGTTACCTGGTAATGTAAGTAAAAGGTGGGTGATTTGTGCAGCAATTACTTTGACATTTAACAGCAGAGAACCATGAATGCATGTGTTCTCTATCATGTAATAGGCTTCAGCCATCAAAACTTCACACATTCATACCTTTCAAAAGTATTACTGGTTACTGAATGTCATCAATTTGGCCTCATACTTTTGTACTGGAAAATCATTCAAGTTAGAAGTTAGAGACACGTTTCAGACTTCATAACCCTCAGAAGATTCTTAAAAATACTGATGCAAAAACTGTTTCATTCTATTAACTGTCTAACTTTGTAAGACCAAAATATGTCAAAAGTACAATTAGCAAAACAAATCACTAACACAGATCTAGTAAGCACTAAGTCAGCTGTGCACCCTAAGCATCAGACACAAAGCTTATGTATCCTTGAATCCAAAAGCTAGAAAACAAGGATATGTCAGAGTTATCATTTGCACAGGGTGTTGTGTGGGAGGAGGGCAGGAAGCCTAGGCTGGCACACAAGACGAGTGCATGCGAGTAAGAAAGAGAAACGGGCACACATTTGGATAAAGTAACAAATGACCACTGAGACAGAATGAGCATTAAGCCTCATGGCTGAAGCATGCAACTGTTGTGTATGTGTCTGCAAAAATGCAGCCAAGGTATGTGCTAGCTCTACATCTTGATATGTTGGACAAGTGTGAGCCGTGCATGGTAGAGGTGGCAGTTTGTCATTATACCCAACCACAAAAACTGGCTCTGCCAGGAGTTGCACTGGCAAGTCCACTCCTCCAATGGTCAGATATACTGCTGTTACTTAACCATGACTGATGTCTGCTGGACAAGCTTTCCACATGAGGATGCCCAGGACCATGACCCCATGGCCATGTCTGGGTGTGAACACCTCAACCACTGATGAAGCAGTGGAAGTGGTGCCATTATAGGAGGGTGATCGGGCATGGCCATGATGGCTATCATCAGATGATGTGGCTGACTTACTCCCATGTGGATGCTGTACCCTTCCCAGCTGATGTTCCATCACAGACACTGCCCATTCCAACATGCTATTCATCTGATCCATTGAATTAGTAACATGGTGGAGGCAGCCTTGCATGTCAACCTGTGCCATGTCTACAACCCTAAGCATTTCTGTGGAGGACTTATTTGGAACATTTCTGCACATCCATGAAGGCCCTGAACATATTTCTCATAGCACGGGAAGACTCACCTGGATCAGGTGGAGGATGGACAGCAGGCTGCCTCTGAGCACCCCTAACAACCCTCGCACATGGCACCTCATCCACACTTTGGCTATGGCTAGAGTTAATAGGCACTGAAGCCGCAGTAACCACACTGCCCTGATAGTGTCTCATTCTCCACCTGCCCAATATCTGAGGGCTGACTGGAATGAGTTGGCATAGGCCTTCTGGCTTTGTCTGACGGAATTAAATGGGGTGGTTGAATGTCAACCTCAGTATCAGATTCAAACTCTGCACCCCTCAACTGTTCCTCTATTTGGCCACTGTCATATACTGATATGAGTATACTGGCTGATACTCTGCCATAAGGTGGTAAGAGTCCTACACTTTCATTGACAGTATCACCTGTGATAATAAGCAACAAACAGGAAAGTACCTACACTACTATAGTCCAATATGTACCAACAAACTAGCAGTGGTGCCACTATTACACACAGCACATCAATACACACAGCAGTCCTGACACCCACATCACATGTAGATAAAATATTTCTTTGAATTGCTCATCAGTACTGACATAAAAAATGGTTGGCTTACCAAGTGCAAAAAATTTAGTGTCCCTATGGAGGATGGTCCTGGAAGAAGTTAAGCAAACAGTAAGGACACCATCATCACAATTACCAGTAACACAGGGGATTAAAACTTTTTGCCATTTGTATCCTTTCCAAATACATTTAACAAGAACTTGGATGACACGTCCACCCCCAGCCCATGTTTAATCAACCAGAATGTATTAACTGTATCAATTTACAACTATACTGTCTCCAAAAAATAATGTTAAACAGAATTTAAGTATTGCTGTCAATATTTTACTATACGAGACATATTTAACAATTGAGACAGGTAAGCCTACCCGGAAGCTCCTCTTGGAACATAGTTGTCCTCCTTGAAACAGCAGCACTAACATTAATGACATGCTGTTGTGCACTTTCCACTGTGCTCTCTAAATCCTGAGAGCGAACAGGAACTCCTCATTTGGTGTTGTGGCAGGCCCCCCAGTAGCCATCTGTTTACAGGCCACTGAGGCTGCTGTCCTCAGGGCAGATGAAATCATGTCAGTGGCCCTATGATGCACCTGATCATATGTCCTGCTCTGGCCACCTACTGCATTTACATCAGCAACTATCTGCTGCCAAATTTGCATTCTTCCAGACATGTCCCCATGTCCTCTCTCTCAAGCAGAAAAGCACCATGTCACCTAAATGCTTCCACAATGACTTCATTCTCAGGGTCACTGAAGGTGGATATGCAGGGATTGTGATGCCTTGGTGCCACAGTTCTAGGTGGCACAAAACACAGAGGAATAATGCACATAAATAATTGCATAAATAAAAGTCCTGCTTAGATATAACACAACACAACGCATTTCAATATTACCCACTGGAGAAACAGAAAAAAAGTCAAGATATTCAAATATTAAAAAAGGAATTATGTGGTTGTACCATATTACAGTCGCACATGGAGCAAGTTTAGATCCAACAATAGCAAATTTTGTTTGTGCCAGCACAGAAATGGTACTTGGGTCCCCCACCCACAAAACGATAGGTAAATGATGCATTTTGTAAGCAAACTCTGTGAAATGCTAAAAGTGCTATCAAATAAACTGGCCCAAAAACGTACACCTTTACCACAGAATATTCAGTCTTATGTAATTGTCAGTTACATCTGCCTGAGGCCAGCACTCCCCTAGAGGTGTCTGTCAGTCATCCTAGAAGGCTAACTCCCCTGTGTCATTGACAATACAGGACATGTACATTTCACTGAAACAACAATAGAAGAATGTAAAGAAAAAAAACAGTTGTAACATTAGCACTTGTGTTGACAGTTAGTAAGGCTGTGCTTCTGAGAAAGTAAAATGCCATTAAAAGCATACTACCTATCAGTAAACTTCTAAGAAGTGCATACAGATAATAACATTTGCTAATGCAAATATATAAACATATAAGTACTTGGATTCCCTTCAGAAGCTTGAAGTTTCAAAACTTCAAAAGGCCAAGACCAGAAGATAGAATTCTTTAACCTTTGAATGTCCTGAATGGAGATCACCGTACAGGGTGGAGCAGTATATTTACCATTTTCCTCATTGTAGTTTGATCTTGGAGTTGGTATATTTATTTAGCAGGGGGTGTGGGAATGTGCAGGGGTCCTGCCTCCCTGCAAAAATGTATTTTTTTTTTTTTAATTTAGTCTTCAAAGTTTCAAAACTTTGATCTTCTGGTCTCTCCCTTTTGAAGTTTTGAAACTTTGAGCTTTAGAAGTAGATCCACATATCTCTATCTGTCTATATATATATATATGGGATCCATCAATATGTTCAAAGTTTCACTACTTCGAACCCCACTTCACCGAGTCCACTTGTTCAAAGTAGTGAAACTTCGAACATTGACTTTGGCAGTCACACTACAGCATGGAATGGGAATGTTCCCTTTTCCCTGCTGTAATGCGATCTCGGAGTTGGTAGATTTAATTAGGGGGGTGTGGGGGGCACAGAGGGGTTGCCCCCCTGCAAAAAACATGTTTTAGTGTTTCTTTTTTGTTTTTGGGTAGCCCAGGGAACTAGATTTTAGCGAAAGTGCACTTTTGCTGAAGTGTAGGGCCTACTGCTCTATTTCGAAGAAGTGTATTTTTGATGTAGTGCAGTAGACCCATATATATATTTTTTAATGTGTGTATGTATGTATATATATATATATCACTAAGAAATCATATCTATCATATAACATATTTCAGCTTCTGTTCAGTAACATCCAACCTCCCCTTCATTTCTTGATAACTGTATATTATTGCAATTTAATATCCTCACATTTTAAGGACAATGATACAGAATGCCTTACAGAATGCATGTCTCAGATTACTGGTCAAAGAAGACGAATGCACAGCAAACTGAGAGAGAAGACAAAGCTGCATTTATAAAAGCAATAGTCAAATGGTTGTGTGATCACTCTGCACTATACATGAATTTAATACATATACAAACATCTCTGTGCATTTAAAGTGTCTTTTTGATTGTATCTGCTTTATTTTCTGAAAAAAAATACTTGTTTTCCCGCCTTTCTAAGGTAGTATAGTTCAGTTTTCAGGTTAGTGCTGAATTCATGGCTGTGTTACAAGTTTCTGTGTTTGCCCATACCTTACTTGGATAGAAGGAAGTTTCTCTGCTCACCTGTGAGAGAGGGGAGCTTTGAGCAGCCTATCTGTCCCTGGAGGAGTTTTTTCAACCCAGAAATTAGTAGTTTATTGGCCATTTTGGGCTAATTTCTATCTCTTTCATTTCCCTGCTATAAAATCTGCATTAGTGCAGTTTTGCACACCAGGCAGCGCCAGTTAGCTGGGGTATAACTATTCCCGGCTCCACAAAGTCTGCTCTTCAATTTTTTCCCTTGGAACTAAACAAACTTTCAACTTAAGAACTCAAACAAATCACTTCTCAGCCTGGCACTTGCTCAAAACTCACAGCAAGCACTAATAAACTTTAGCACTAGACCCCCCCCCCGAGAAGGTTAAGGCTCTATTCAACCTCACCAACCAATCAGTAAAACAGTTCACTGTACCTATCCAGGCATGTCCAAATGGCAGTTTCAGGTGTACTCTGGTCCAACTGATGAATCTGGGCGTTTTGAGGCAGTGTTACAACTGCCTCGTGTACACAGACAACCCTCTCCTCCTACCACCACCAAACACTAATCCATGTGAGAGATGCAATTATACAGCCAAACTGGAGCCTAAGCTGTCTCAACCCAAGACTGGACCAGGCAGTCAAGAGGAGGAGTGAATTGCTTGCATCACACCACCAGTCTCACATAGACCTATGAAACCAGCACTGGCAAAAAGCACACATAAATATATGAAAACATACTCGGAGGCTCTAAATAAAATCTGCAAAAGCAACAGTGACCTCCAAAGCAGACATCTAAGAACCTCCACCCCCCAACACAAACCATGAAACACACACTTCACAAAACCAGTGTGCCACGCAATCTCCGCCCTTAAGGCAAAATAAAATACCCAACACACTAGTAATAGGTGACTCTATAGTCGGGCACACTGACGTCCCACTCACTAGGCTGAACAAGGAGAAGGTTACTGTTAGGTGCCTGTCTGGTGCCAGGATCTGCCACATAACACAAGCACTCAGGTCACTCCAGAACAAGTACAAATATGACTCTGTCATTGTCCATGTCGGTGTGAATGACCTGAGCCGTACCTCCCTGAACTATATGAAAAGAGACCTGGAGGAGCTCTCTGATCACATAGCCCAGGCCAGTATGACTCTGACCCTGAGTAGCATTCTGCCCTTACCAAGAATGATACCATGGTATAAATAAAAAATTATCAATTTCAACAATTGGCTAAGCTTCTGGTGTCATTCAAAGGGGATCCAGAGTCTGTCAGCCTGGGATGACATGCTCGACAAGCCACGCTGCTTTGCTAGAGATTGCTTGCACCTGTCACCCTTAGGCTTTCAAATACTGGCCAAGGCTCTTGCCATCCCCATAGGGCCTTTTTTAGGCAAGGCTCAAAAGACAAACCCACCACCGTAAATAGCACAAGTAACAAAAAACCGAGGGTAATGCTACTCTCAATGCTAGAAGTCTAAACCTCAAAATGCACACACTTGAGGCTCTCCGCCGTATGGAGAAAATCGATATATGTGCAGTAACAGAAACCTGGTTTAAGGCTCCAGAGAGCACCCCAGCACTATTAGGCTACAACTCATACCATACATTTCAGCCACAAAACCCGGACTGAAATACAAAAGGTTGGGGTTGTATCCATATTCATCAAAGATACCCACACCTCCAGGTTAGTGGCACAGCACGATGCCTCAGAGATTATCCACATGCAACTAACAACGGGAAAAACTGCAATCCAAATTGTAGCTTGCTATAGATCACCCATCATGTCCCAGGACCCTCCTTCCTCATTTCTGGAAACACTGGGAAACATAAAGGTCCTACCAAACACCCTGATATTGGGTGATTTCAATTACCCAAACATTAACTAGCAGAACTACTCCAGTACTAACTCCCTTGCCCAACATTTCCTAGAATTTATAAACTCTAATGCCCTGGATCAACTGGTCAACACCCCCACCAGAGCTGACAACATATTTGACCTGGTCATCACCAACATGGGCGACTAGTGTTCCACACCAGAGGTCAACCCCTCGCTGGTTAGATCTGACCATAAACTAATCACTCTGGATATCCACATTCCACCTCCACCCCCGGTCAAAGAAACCACCATCAAAAACTTTTCAAAAGCAAACTTCACGTTACTTAAGACCAAGGTGGAAAGTTTCAAAGCCCCCATGCTAAAGGATAACGCTGTCCAAGCTGCAATATCCTTTACAAAAGATCTATACAGGCACCTACATAAATGCAAGGATCGTGCTATCCCAAGCAAAACTAAGACTCACTCCTCCAAAAAAAGCAAACCAGTCTGGTGGATCCCTGCCATAAACAAGCTATACAATAAGAGGAGGAAACTAGTACAGAAAAGAGTAAAATCCCACAAAGGGAAGACATCCCTGATCAACATCAGCAGGAAACTATGATCCCTCATAAAATTATCCAAGGCTAGCTTTGAAAGAAAAATTGCCAAGGACTCCAAATAAACACAAGGCATTCTTTAGGTATGTCAAGAAACTAAGTGGCAATTCTCAGATCTACTTGGAGTTAGTGCAGAATGGCACAAAATACACTGAACCGACCGATATCACCAACATCCTGGCAGACAGGTTCAGTGCAAACTTCACCCCCCCACCCCCAAAAAGGCCCATAACCATACCAGAAGTATGTAGTGGCCCTGAAATCACACTCTGGTTAAAACACCCTCTCCAAAGCCAAAAACACAGCATCAATGGGACCGGACGGTGTCCCAGGCTGCGACCTACATGAGCTCAAAGATGAACTAACCCCTCACCTAAACACAATGTTCAAACTCACCCTGTCCACAGGCTACATGCCCATAGAGTGGCGCACAGCAATGGTTATTCCGCTCCACAACAGACCCCAGGAACTATCGCCCTATAAGCCTGACTAGATTGGTCTGCAAAGCTATGGAGCACATCATCATGGATCTCATTAACAGACCTTGGGAAAATCCAAACACTGGACCCTACCCAGTTCGGCTTTGTTAAGGGCAGATCATGGTGGACTTTTTTGAGGCAGTTACCAAGGCTATAAATGAGGGAAAGGTGGTCCACACAGCCTACTTAGACCTCGCAAAGGCCTACGACACCATTACCCATTCAGGTATTATAGACAAGCTCACCAGCCTGAACATAAACCCCTACATCATGAGATGGGTTGCCAACTTGCTCACGGACGGAACCCACATGGTAAGAGTTGTGGGAGCTAGGTCTGACTCTAAACCGGTTAGAAGTGGCATTCCCCAGGGCTCAGTCCTAGGACCCCTGCTGTTCAGCATATACTTCTGAGAGGTACAGGCTAGCAGAGGAGGACTATGGCTGACCAACTTCACAGACGACTGCAAACTAGGGGCTATAATTGACTCTCCAGCTGACACAGAGATCCTCCAAAAGCGTCTCACTGAGGCAGATGCCTGGTGTCAAAACCATGGCCTCAAGCTAAATGCCAAAAAGTGCATAGCCATCCCCTTTGGAAAAAACATAGTACCCACAAACTACCACATAGGTGGTAACCTCCTAAATATGGAAGATGTAATAAGGGATCTGAGGACCCAAGTAGATAGTAATCTCTCCTTTGACAGTCACATTGCCAAAGTGGTTAGAAAATCCTTCTATGTGGCCCACCTAATCACAAAAGGGTTGGCATCCAGATCAAAAGAGGTCATTGTACTCCTCTACGCATCACTCATCAGACCCATCATAGAGTACAATGCCCCATTTAGGATGTACCTTACAAGACACCTGCAACAGCTGGAAAGACTACAGAAGTACCTCACCAAGAGGATCACTGGCCTCAACCAGATGCCCTATGCAGCTCGACTGAAGAAACTCCAGCTGTACTCTGTTGCGTACTACCTACTCAGAGGTGATCTCTGCCTGACATGCAAGGCCATGTCCAACCCAGAATTGATGGACATGCTCCACCTAAAGAAAACCATATCCCCTCGAGCCACAAGCTCCAGGGATCTAAACCTCACCACAACAATAAATAGGATGTGCTGGAGAGATAGATTCATGTCCCAGAGACTTCCCATGCTCTGGAACAAGATTCCAATCTACATTAGGCAGAGCTCCTCACTAATCCTCTTCAAGAGGAATCTTGACGAGTGGATGGGAAACAAAGTATACCCTGGGGATCACTTCAAGGGCTCTGCTGGACAGAGGCACAGGGAACTAATCTAAGGGGGCAGTGTAAGCCAACACATTCCAGCTTGGCTTATAAATGCCTTCGGGAAGATAGCCCAGTACCTACCTATGAAGAGCTGTCATATTTTTTTAATACTGTGGATGATGTTGCAGTTGTTTGTATGCACAATGATTTTCTCTGCTGCAAAGCTATTTCTATGGCAAAGAGGAATAAGACACCCTTACTATGTTTTGAAGGTTCAAATTTATGACTGAAGATGTACTGCCTACTATGTTTCTGAAAGTATAATTCTGCTGTCTGGAATTGGATGGCTTTCACACTTAAATGCGTCTATAATTGTTGAAAGAGCTATTCATCAAACGCCCTTTCATTGACATGTAAACTACGAACTACCAAAACTTTGAATGATCATATAAGTGAATTTTGTTCCCAGTGGAAAATTGCTTGGCCAACAAAGAAAACAAACTGTCACACCCTATGAAGTGGGGGGGCTCCGCTCCCCACACCCCCTAATTAAATATACCAACTCTGAGATTACACTACAGTGGAGGAAAGGGCAAATTCCTGATGATGGCTCTGGGAAAAAAATTGCTAATGTGGCCACTTGAAGTTTTGGTAGTTCTGTGTTTACGTGTTGATGAAAGGGCATTCGATGAACAGCCCTTTCGACAATGTAAATGGAACCCCACTTAAATAAGACACGTACATGAATGTGTATGCAAGGACCTTGTCAGGTCACACACATACATGGTTAACACCTCAATTTGTGACCTGTATTTATAAGTGATTCATGACTATGCCTGAGAAGCACTTTTTTTGTGTCAAAGATGGAAAATCACATCCATACCTCTCAACTGTACAGATTTTTGCAGAATGTCCAGAGTTTTGCCTCATATTTTTGGTCTGTTCCTCACAAAAGCTGTGGGTTTTTTTTGGCAAATCACTGGGATGATCTAAGGAGTAAAGTCACTAAGTAACATGCATTTGAGTTTCAGACTTCATATTCTTCAGAAAATACACATTAACACAAATCCTGTTGCTTTAGCAACTTTCTAAGTTTCTAAGAATGATATTTAAAAGTTGTCCCTATTTTTGGGTCTTTGTCCCCCCATTATGTCAGGCTTTGTCCAGATCTCTTGTGTTAAGAGATTGAGAGGTATGATCACTGCTGTGAAAGTGGAAAAAAATGTTTTGTTGCTTATGTATAGGTTTGAATCCCACACCGTAAAAATCTATTTTATCAGTGTATAAAGCCAAACAAAAATATGCCAGGTCATGAAATTTGTGCCCCCATTGCATGTCTGCAAAGTTAAATCACCTAATTTTTTACAGCAGAAGACACCCCTCAAACTAATGTCAAGTGTCAGATTAATCTTCCAATTAAAAAAAAATGTTTTCCTCTCTGTTTGGCAGTGTTGCTGTCTGGTTAATGGCTTGCAAACACATTTACGCACTACCAGTAAATGCAATAACAGGAATTGGCAGGAAATCATTATTTGCTATTGCACTGCTTTGGCATTAGATGTGTCTGGTGTTCGAGTGGAAGGTGCCCAATTTAGAGCACACCGGTGGAGTGTTCCAGAGTCTAGAATATTTATTGGACTCCTGGTAAAGCCCCACTGGCAAAGGCTTTTGTAGGGGAACTATTCTGGCTTCCAGTACAGGTCTGAGGCTTGCAGTAGTCTGGCCCAGGCTATATCCAGTGTAACTGCATCCCACACACTGGAGAACAGTATAGGCACCACTTTTAACAACCTAAAAAGGTGCAAGAGGGATACACTCAACCAGTGGTTGGATTAATTTCAAACTAGCAACATCCCACAGTTGTGCAAGTATCCTAATAAAGAAAATTTATAATGAACGTAGAAAGCTAAATATAGGCAAGACTAGTATGCATAATGCTCTTCTGTTGTTTTCAAAGTGAATTTTGAAATAGCTGTAAATAGGTAAGCCCATGCTGATTGTCTAGAGAGACTGAGGGAAGCAAGTGGTATGTATACAGCAGGTGCAAGAGGGATACACTCAACCAGTGGTTGGATTAATTTTAAACTAGCAACATCCCACAGTTGTGCAAGTATCCTAATAAAGAAAATTTATAATGAACGTAGAAAGCTAAATATAGGCAAGACTAGTATGCATAATGCTCTTCTGTTTTCAAAGCGAATTTTGAAATAGCTGTAAATAGGTAAGCCCATGCTGATTGTCTAGAGAGACTGAGGGAAGCAAGTGGTATGTATACAGCACAAAAGAAGTGTTATTGTAGCTTTAAAATTAAAATAATTTTTTTTCTTTTCTATACAATCGTAGCAAAGTTAGTATGTATGTCCTAACCATAAAAGTAAGTATGTATGCATCAGTCTGTAGCACAAACCAACTTTTGGAGTCTAGTGTTAGACTTTAGTCAGAGGTTGAAGGTTTAAATACCATGGGTAACAAGTATAAAATGCTACAATTCTTTAATAACACTACATAAATTTAATTCTACAGAAGTGGCATAAGTGCCCTGCTGTTAGCTTTAATCTGTATAATTGGATCAAGGATATGTACATTATCTGCACATTGCAAGGATTACTGTGAGCAATCCATAATTGTAGTTTGTAGTTGTTAGGAAGTATGCTTAAATGTAAAACTTCAGATAAAATAGTTGTATTGTATGTCACATATGGTGGTACTAATTTTCTTTTTTTCTTTCACCTCAACCTTTTTTTTGTTACTAGGATGGGTCGTCAGAATGTCTGCCTGTCATCCATCTCTAAGAAATTGCTAAATGCTTCACAGCACAGGGAGGTAGGCAATCCCAGTAGCTCAGCCTGTCCTCGCTCCACTGGCTGCAGCACCAACAACCAGCACATCTGGGACCCAACCTGGCAATACTGCCCCTGCACTACCTGTACCCTCAGGTAGCACTACCCCAGCAGCTGGCTCTGTGGCACCCTCTGGAAGTATTGGCAGAAGTGGGGATTTCATCACCCACCAGGCAATGCCAGAGTATAGTTGGTGAGTAGGGTTGTGCACAGCACCATTGATGTAAGCCTATGCTGGATGGTGAGGCTGCTGTCCCTCATGGTCCATAGGAAGAGATGATTTCAAGCCCTCCAGCAGAGTAAGGGAATTGTGATGACAGTCCTGTGGATGAGAACTAGATTTGCACTGTCCCCATGTTTGATGGGCATGGGCTTGCCTTGTCCCCTCCCTCACCACAGTCATGGTGCCCCCCAACCTTTTGTGTCTTGTTTGTCCTGTTTGCATTTGCTTCTTCACTTACATGACCCAGAAATACTTACATCACTTGGCCAACATTCTTCTCTTACTGAAGTTTAAAAACAAAACCGGCACCTGTCCAAGAAAAAAAAAATCATCCCATACATAGCCTCCACTTTGCCCTCGGGTCTTCTTGGCACACTTGATTTGGTCCAATTGGCTATACAACATGATTGTGTTGTCACCCCTCTTGACAGAGGTGACTCCTAATTCAGCTAATATTCTGTACGTATTTTCAGTTGACACTGTTGAAATGGATAGCTATGGTTCTTTCCTACCTCCCTCCTGCAAATTCCAATATTGCTTTCCTTTTGTTCTTCCTTCTGCTTGCCCCCCATTTCACCACTTTCCTATTTGTCCCATTTTAACACCTGTAATCCTATCCAAAAATAGAATAACACAAAACACACTAGTAACAAAAAAAAAAAAACGAATCCCTTCACTTTTTGACCTCTGTTTGAGTAGAGTTTGGCATTGTGCACCAGAGCCAAGCAAAAGTGAATGGCTGTTTTCAAGTGTGGTTACCTCTATGCAATGATGCGTAAACATGCTGCATTATGTCAGCATACAGTAACACATGGTGAATGTGTATAAAGAAAAAATTCATTGTATTATCATTACTTATTTAAAAGTAATACATACACTGTGATTCAAACCCTATGTCATCGGACCTCAAACAGAAATGTGTAAGTGCATTTTCACCTGCTGCCACAGAGTCAGCAAAGCAGCAGGTGTGTTTTATACCCTCAATACTGAGAACTCTCAGAATTTTGGCAATGAGGCTCGCATTTGTGCACTGCTTAACTACATGCAAACAAAGAAAGCCATGTGTATCTTGTATGTGCAAATACTTTGCCAACCATAGGGCAAACCTCCTCAACTGTGCACTATGCAGAGTGGATAATAGCATGTATTGCTTTTACTGTCCATTTAGTGTTCATGCTATGAAACTACATGTGGAAACACAAAAAAGAAATAAAGGCACTATCTAAGAAAGACACATTTACAATGCAGCCATCTGTTAACTCCCCCATTCAGTGCAACCTTGGTGTCTCAGTACTTGTTCACAAATATATCAGCTGCACTTCGTAAATAAGCAATGTCTTATGTGCCATGCATATATTTAGAATGACAGTGCACATTCAGATTTGTCAGTACTTGTAGTAATGTGGACACCTGTTTGCATGTAGTTTGTAAAGCTGCCTCTTAAAGTATATCTGCACATTAGAAACACAACCACCACATACTACACATTGCACACTCATCAATCTGGTAACATGCAAAACTATAACAATTGGACATTTCATGCTGGCCTTCTAACATCCATTGTTGATGTCACTCAGTTTAAGTTGTCCTGGAGCCTTGTAAAAGTCAGGCTTCTGCTGTGGTGCTTGTGTAAAATCTAGAGTTCTCTAGTCTGTGTACTTATGTCGGGGTTCTTGTATTCTACTGGGAGGTGTGTGTGTGTGTGTACTTACATTGCAGAGAGCATTTTACATCACCATGTGGGACACTGCTATTACCATCTTCTCCTCACCAGACACTGCTGATGTCATCACTTATAAAGTGTTGTTTGACACACACTAAGTCAGACTTATGCTGTGCACTTGTGTTAAATACAGAGTTCTCTACTCAGACATAGGTGTTCTGTTCTCCCTGCAGTCAACTGGGGGTGTGTATGTGCATGCGTGCATTTGCTTAACAGTGACAGTATTTTACACCAACATGTGGGACACCGTTGTTACCATCTTTCTTTCACCAGACTCTGCTGATGTCATCAGCTATAGCTAATTTGCAGATGTGCAGTATTTTCATCAGGGCTGGGTCAGAGACTGGCCTGTAGGCCTGGCACAAGTCACCTCATCCTATATGATACAGATTACAATGAAAGGGCTTTCAGTCTGTCCCCATATGTCATGTAGGCCCTGTATTTTCTTGGTGAGAACCCCCTGTGGTCTGTCCAGCTGCTGCAGGTGTCTGGTGAGGTACATGCAAAAAAGAGCTTTATACTCTGTTAGTGTTCTGATGAGGGTTGAGTACAGTGCTGTTATCCTCGGATCTGTATACAGTGACCTGACTTATGATGTGCACGATGTAGCCTTTCCATACCACTGTGGAAACCTGTTGGTCGAAGTTCAGATTTCTATCCATTTATGTTCCCAGGTCTTGCACCACTGGGTTTGAATACGGGGGAGTGTTGTCAGTGCTATAAATAGTGGGGCATTCCACTTTACAGTAGGCAAAAATGTTACATTTTTGCATTTGTTTGTAGACCATGTGACTCTGGTATCAATCATGTGTCTGTGTTAGCCCCTCCTGTAATATGTTAACATCATTGGTGTACTCAATTATTGCACCCAATATGCAATAATCTGCAAACTTGGTAAGCCAAAGGGTGTATACTTTAGCCTGGACTGTTGTGAAATAGATGCTAAACGGTAAAGGGTCCAGCACAGATCCTTGGGGTATGCCAGTGGTGACAGCTCTACTGGTAGAGGTTTATTCACCAACTTTCATAGCATTTGGTCTGTCATTGAGCCAGCTGGTTAATCTAGTGATGTACAGGTTAATCCCCAGCTGGAAGAGTTTCTCAATGATACTCGAGTGGGGGATTGTGCCCACACTCTAGGCCAGATCAAGATAGGCAGTTTGCCCCATCTTAGCTTCATCCAGGCCTGTTACGCAACATCAAGGGGGCTGTGACAACATCACATATAGCCTGTAGCATGACTCAGACCATACACCTACCTGATATGGTTGGACATGAAATTCAACATACCATCCAGAAATGTATTCCTGTAGAAGGGTGTACATCAACATGCATTCATCTGTGTGTGTGTGGGGGGAGTAGCACCTGATGCATGCATGCATATATAGACACATCCTGACTCTCCTCAGTTGTGAAGTAGACCAACCTGTAATCAAGGACCTTTTCTAAATGGATACTAGTAATATTTTGGCTGTGTGCAACAGAGGTGTGAGTTGTTAATGCTAAATCCATGTCTGTTACATCTGTTAGATGTCTTCAAAGAGGTTGAGGGCATGCATGATGACAGCACTGTCTTCCTGTGGAAATTGACCAGGCCAAGGCATTTGACACAAATACACACTGAAATATTCAATCAACACTGTCAGATGTTGCCGTAAACACGTATATCATCAAGGGGGTAGACCACTGGATCACATATGTTGAAATATGTGAATTGACCTATATGTTGAGTCCAGTGATCAAGTCCATACATCGGAGTTGTCTGCTAGATGCTCTCCTCTCAATTTAAGTCACAGATGTTAAGAATGGCATACACATCCTGTGTCTAAACAGCTGTTTGAAGGACTACAAACTGTGGGCAATCATTGACTCCAACTGTGATATTATTATAATACAGATAGTATTAACACCCACCAAAGATTGCTGCCATAGTCATGACAACACATGAGATGAAACAAACCCATGGGGGAATTTATGTTATGAAAACAAACGCACAACCCAATGATAATGTAGACATCACATCCTAGAAGCAGACCAAGTGGTATGTGACCTGTGTCCTAGGGTAGATGGTATGTGGAATGTCCACCAGCATGTGGCCAAAATGGTGACTACTCCCTTGTATGTAACTACTATGTGCAGGTCATCATAGTTTACAGCCTTCATCACACCAGTAACCAAGTACAATGCACCCTTTTTCATGTACCTCCCTACACATCTTCCAGTGATGTGTAACTGAAGTGTACCACCTTTGCAACAGTGAGCTTTCACACATCTTTTTTGGCCATACCTAGGTGCTCTTTTTGTTGCATAAAGATTACTGTCTGATGGTGCAGAACCCCCATCCAGGTGTTTATACCAGATGTGTGTGATACCTGTCCTGGTGATGCACACAATACATACACAGTTGTCTGACAACATTGATGGCATGAATTGCATTCATGACAGTGTGGATTGTGCTATATATCTGTATATATATATATATAAAATATAATATGCCATGCACACCAGTGAACTAGCCTGTATTAATCATAATGTCATATACATACAAGTATAGCAGTGTGCCTCCTAACACCGCCAGCAGATGTTACATTGTCAGGGCAGTGTGCTTGATTGCCCCCATAGTTTGCTGACATGTCATATTACTTGTACAAGTATGTTCATGCAGAACCATCTCTTATCATTCAGAATCATATGTTATGCCAGAGACAAGAGATTACTTGTATTATTCTGTTTACTGTTGTCTATGACCCTGTAACTGTGTCACACTTGTTGGAGACCTTTATGGACATAACAGTCATATTCAGGCAAATTAGTTTGTACAGCTTCACAATATGCACCCAACACAATTGTATATAACATCCCTGGTAAATGTCCTCTCCATTGTTCATGTCAGGATGTTTATATCACAAAGACATCTTGTCTATTGTTATACATTGTCTAGCATTCACATTTTCACTTTGCAATCTGTACAGTACTATGTTGATATGTGATTAGTGTTCCTGCTACGGCTGTCTTACATTTACATGCACTCATCTATGGTACATTATGATGTTTCACCTGTCCTCTTTCCTGTGTCCATTCCTACAATTCATCTCTCTGTGTCCCTGTTCAGTATGCATACTTATTTTATTACTTATTTGTTTTACATTTGTTGACTGGGATTGTCCAACTGAATTGAAGAGCCCTTTTTCAGTGGCGGCTCGGGGAGAAAAGCTCCAACATATACACTTTTCATTATAAATTAGCATTAAACAGCAGTGTTACAGGATTATTACAAGGCATTAAGTAGCAATACAATGTTATACAGTGCCAGTAATCAAGAGTATAGCACAACTATTTCAAGATGTATAAAAATAAATATGTCATTAAGATGAATATAGTTTTTGGGGTAAGTGGTTACAAAAACCCAGATTTATCATAATGTAGTTGCATGAAGGCAAGACAATTACAATAGAATGTTTCTCTGAGGCAATTTGCTTAATAGATTTTAGAAGACAGTAGAAAGAGTAGTCAAGGAAGATTAGAGACAGCTAGTGAGAAGAGTAAGTTATGGGCAGAAAGTAGATTAAGGTATGAGAAGTAGGGGATGTTTAAGGAGAGAGAGTACAGTGGCAGGACCAGTGACTTTAAAAAATGCTTTTGGTGGCTGTCTTAAAATGCTTAGGATGTGTAAGGGTCCTAATTTCTAGTAGGAGCCCATTCCAGGCAATAGTGGGGTGATAGCTGTACACGTTACGTCCAAATTTAAACTTGGGTTTGTAGACTTCCCCTAACTGTTTATTTTAAATGGTAGTCCATGTACTATTACAGATCATTTATACAACTTTTGGACAATATACATTGCTGTATGATAAACCCAGTTAATCATTGTGGCATTCTGAGCAATCCTGCTAACCTGGTTTGCTCATAAATAAACAGGTCTACTATCCCTGTTGCTTTACACAGTTTCCTGGCTGGCAACACTGTTGTCAGCCACAAAACCACTCTTGTTTACGTTTAAACACAGTGTGCAGCATGAATATTTAATTAGAACTGATCCTGACTGTGCAAACATGGAAATTCCATGTAGGCTTTGCACAATGCCTACACACAGTTTGAATCCTACCAAGGATTTTAGGATGGAAGTTCAGCAAAATGTTGGGGACAAAGGAAAAGGGGAAGTAATGATACTAATTGCTACAGGGATTCCAATAATGATAGAAGAGGAAAACAAAGCCACTGATTTTAGTTTTGTGGTAGACTGGTAATAAGGGACTACTGGGAAGGGAGAAAGATTATTTATATTACACCAAAATGTGCTTTTATTGAGCTTATCACAATTTTAGGAGAGATGATCAGCTTTCAGCAGGTAGCATTACTTATAGGTGGGGACTGGAACTTAATTTGCAATAGTGTGGATGTATCAGGGACACCTAGAAGGGAAAATATAAGAAAAGATGGTAGATTTCTGAAAAACAATGTATTAAAATATTTGGTCATGGAAGATGTGAAGTCAGTAGCAGAAACTCAATTTACACATTATTCCCCAAGGAACAATAATTGGGCTCCATGTAAATAATAATTCACAGGAACATGTGCATTTAATTGAAAACTTTAATACACTTTCAATAATTATTTCAGGTCATGCAGTGATAAAAAACAAGAAAAATGAAGGTGAAAATAAGACACTGGTCCTTTCCCACCTGCCTTTTAAAAAGTGAAGGATTCAAAGAATGGGCAGTGGAACTTTAGAAATACCTTCTGAAGTTGTAGCTCATGAGTGGGACAAAATGAACATGGAGTTTAAAAGTAGGGTAGAAACAAAGTGCAAGATGAACCACCAGTATAGCCTTGGGTGCAGCCATGGCACATGGCTTGGCTAATGGGAGTAGGAGGAGAAGGAGACAATGTTCCCAAGTAAGTACATGGATTCCATCAAATGTCATCTGAGTTATAGATGACATTTTTATTACATGGGAAAGAGAAGAATTTTTCTTGAAAGATTTTGACTTCATTAATCAATAAACTTCCTAAAATTCACGTGTGTCTGCAGCAAAATAACCGTTACCTTTCTGGACCTCACCATAACTACAGATCTGGAGAAGGCTACTCTAATTTCTTTGGGAACCCCACTTAAGTAAAGATGATGCTACGCAGTACCAGCATGCACCCTCAAATCACAAAAGAAAGTGAAATCCCAGGGAATGAGGATTGCGAGACTTTCAAAAGAATTAAGATTCTCCCACCACATTCATGAACTTACAAAGGGACTTTCTTGTCAGGGACTACAGGAAAAATGCTTCACAACATCCTGGATGCAATTAGAACTCTTTAGCAACAAAATATCTCAAACCTAAATGAGCTCCCAGGTAGGACTACTAGGGAGCTTCAACATGGGTATACTGATAAAAATGATGAAAGGAGAAAAAGGAGCTTGGCTTTACGGATCCTTTGTAGTCAGTGGTGAACGTTAAAGTAATTACAGACAACTGGATCATCATTTTCATGAACAAACAGCTGGAAAAAAATACTTGAATCTATGCCCTTGTTTGTGTTTAGAAGAGCAAAGAATGTGAGAGAGTAGGTTGAGAACAAAAGCAAAACCACATAGAAAAACAGTGGGACCTTCAAATGTGGACCACCATACTGTGCCTCTTGTGAATATTTGAGCAAGTCTGACCATTTCTATTGCCCCATCTCTAGCAAGACTAAATGAAATCACAAGAGGTGTGATTATAATACTTGGTTTGTCATGTACAGGGCCCAATGTGGCTCTTGCAGAAGTTTCTATGTGGGGGGAAACTATTAATAAACTAAAGGTCAGAACGGTCCACCATTTATTTATTTGACATTTGTTAACCGGGTTGGTCCAACTGAGCAAAAATTAGCCCATTTTCAGTGGAGACCTAAGGAGAAAAGCTCCAGCACATAAACATAATTAAAATAATACATAGTTATAGTGAACACATGAAACAGAATAATATGTAAAAATACAGCAGGGAACATAGACAATTCAGTATATTATTAGCATAATCAGAGATGCTTGTAGATATGGTAAGAAGAAAGATACATGATCATAGTAATGCAACATGAAACATAAACTTGGTATGATAGGTGGCAAAAAACAGAGTGTAGTGTTAGTGTAGATATAGACAAGACTATAGTGAAGTGAGGTATTATTTATTACAAAGGAAATAACGGAGTGGGAATAGGATATACTTATTTACATGGGTTGTATTGCCTGGATTGTGGAGTAGAGAAAAAAGTAAATAAAGTACAGGAGTAAGAGAGTCCTGTGCAGAGGTGTTGTTAACAGAAGGGGTGTGGCAGAATTAGGTAGGGTCATGACAGTGGCAGGCCTTAGTTTCAAGTAAGACTCGTTTGAGCTAATTTCTGAAGTGCAGAGGGTAGGGGATGGTTCTTAAGTATGAAGGGAGTTTATTCCAGGCTTGGGCTACACTCTGTAAAGTAGTTTTCCAATGTTTTTGTTAGGTTTATGGATAACAAGGAGTTGTTGATTAAATGTACATAGGGAACAGCTGGAATGTAGTAGGAGATGAAGGAGGAGAGTAAGGGGAAGGATGTAAGTTTGTATAGAATGGAGTGTAGGATTTGAAACTGAATCAGTTGGAGTTGGGGAAATTCTAGTCATTGGAGTTTGAGAGCTCAGCAGTGATATGAGTTGTGTGATAGGTTAGTGGCAAATTGGGCTATTTTGTGGTAATTTTTTTCTAACTTGGATACAAGTGTACATTGAATGCTAGTAAAGAGTGGGGCTGCATAGAGAGGGGAGGGGAGAAGGAGTGCTTGAGGCAGGGAGAGTTTAATGTCATAAGTAAGGAATTTCTTATTTTAATAGAATAGACAGAGTTTTTGATGTTTTTTTAATACTTTGTTGGATGTGAAGGTTACATTTTAGTTCATTGTCAATAATGGTTCCTAAAAGTTTAGTGTGGGGGTCTGCTTTAATGGTGATCATGTTGAAAGATGTAATGACAAAGGTAGATTTATGGTGAGATAAAGATCAAGGTAGGAATAGCAAAACTTTATTTTTTTTAAGATGAGCTGGTTGTCAAAAATCCATTTTTCAATGGACAAGAAAGAATCTTTGGTATGTGTGTGTAGATGAAAGATGGTGTTTGAGATGGTAATGAGTGTTGAATTGTCTGTATATTGAGTAAGGTTGGACTGTTTGCAAGCAGTGTGGAGTTCATTGGTGAAGGTATTGAAAAGTAGAGGTCCAAGGATGGAGCCTTGGGGGACACCTGTTGTAACGGGAAGGAAGGAGGAACAGGAAGTGAGCCATCTGACAAATTGTTGCCTATTAGAGAGGTAATTTGTGACCCATCCAAGAGAGGGTCCAGAGAGGTTGAGATTGGATAGTTTAGAAAGAAATAAAGGGTGCAAAACAGCATCAAAGGCCTTAGAGAGATCGAGGAAAAGGCAGAATACCAATTGGTTGTTGTCTCTGGCCTCGGTTACAGTTTGGGTAAAAGATAACAGTGCTGTGGCAGTGCTATAGTTAGGCCTGAAGCCATGTTTAGTGTGAGTTAGCAAGTTTACCTGGAGAAGATAATTCATGAGCTGAGTGTGGATACATTTTTTTCAAGTATTTTCGATAGAGGAGACAGTATAGCAATGGATCTATAGTTGGATGGGTCAGTTGACTGGTCGGGTGTGCAATGGGACAATGTATGGATCTTTTGATTAGTAGTGTTACAGGATAGGCAATGGATATGGCAGCTAGTTTGAGGAAGGTGGGAGGAAGGTTGGCTGCAGAGGGGGGAGCAAGGTTTAAGTTTGAGCAGTAGAGATTTGATATAAGCAGGTGAGACTGGTTTAAGGGAGAAAGGGTCTTTGCTGTGTCAGTTGGAAGAGGTGAGAGGGGGTCAGAGTTGTGGTTGGTATGAGTTTTTGGATAGTGTCAATAAAGTAGCTGCTAAGAAGGGTGGCAGTTTCTAGCAGTGTATTTGGGAAAGGAGTGGAAGGGTTACCAGGATGAAAAATTTTATTAACTGTAGAACAAAATGATTGTAGATTAGATTTTCTAGTGAATTGAGGTGAGGTGTAAAAGTTCTTGTCATTGTTTATCAGTTTTTTGGAGAGGTTCCTGAGTTCTGCATAGTTTTGTAGGAGAGATGGTGATTTTGTTTTAACAAAAGCTTTCCAAGTTCTACCCCTTTTATGCATAAGGGATCGGGTTTCCTTAGAGAGCTAGGTGGCACAGTTAGCTTTAATTCTGATTCTCCTAAGTAGGGCAAGGGAGTTGAGAATGCTAAGAAATATGTAATTAAACTTTAGCACGGCTTCATTGAGAGGGGGCTGCTGGAGGAAGAGTATCTTTGGATGTGGATGGGAAGATGATCACTCAAGGTGTCGGGTAAGGTTTGGAGATTAGGGGTGTAAGTGAGAATCCAATTGAGAATTGGGCTGGTAAAAGAAGTTATGTGCATGTGTGTAGGTGAGGTGACTAGGTGGAAACCATGTAAGTTAATGCTGAGTTCTGGAGAGTCTGCTATTAGCTTGGACCAGTCAATATTAATGTCACCAAAGACGTCAGTTTCATAGGATATATTGTGGGAGAACCAAGACAGAGTATGCTCAAGGGTGGGGATATTTTTGCCAGGCGGAATGTATATAGAGGTTTTCGTAAATTTTTTGCAAGTTGAGGTGACAGTTCAGAATTAGTAGTGCAGCAGGGTGGAAGTTTGGAACGGGAATGGTAAGGGATGAGAGATTAAGCTGATCAGAATAGAGGATGGCAATGCCACCACCTTTTCATGGAATTCTGTTGGAGCAGAACATGTTATAACCAGGTAGTATTATTGCACCATTACCGATAGCAGGTTTTAACAAAGTTTTAGATAGGTTAAGAATGTGTGAGATGGTATGGGTTATCCAGGCGTGGAGTTCAGAGGTTTTGTTGACAATGCTTTGGGAGTGCAGAGAGTAGATAGAAATGTTTTTTTTGGGGGGGGGGCAGGAAGTGACAGGGCTGTGATGGAAGGCTGAAGGAGGTTGCAGAGGGGAGGGGGAGGTGGAGGTTGAAGTGTTGTGATATGCAGGTGGAGATGGGGTAGTGGCGCCAGGGTTGAGGTGGATGTCACCAGAGAGTAGTAAGGTTATTGTGGGTGTATTAAGAAGTGCATGGAAGGGGTAGAAAGTGGTATACTGTGATTTAGGTTTAAAGCTGTGAGAGATGTATTGCAGTAACTTAAATTTATGGAGGCAAATATTGGAGAAATTGTAAAGGGAGGCTGTGTCCGGCTTTATCAGACATAAGACTTAAGTGCTCAAAAATCCACTATTGAAGCACCACCTGGGAAACCCTGGGCATAAAAAACTTAGCTTTCATGTACTGGATAAACTAGAGATGGGGGCTCTTGAAGGTAACAGGCTTGCCAGCTTAGAGAAGATGAAGCTGCACTGGATCATCAAACTAAATGCTTGCAAACCACCTGGACTGAATACTTGCATTTCTGTCAAGGTTTTCACTTTCTTAGTATTAAATAGTCTATTTTATTGAAAATAAGGTGAATTGGTCTGAAATTTATAAAAAGGTGGGCACCTAAGCACTAACATTACTATATTAATTTCTCAGATAGATTTGAAGAAGCCATATGACAAAAACATTTTTTAAATCCTAGGAGTCTCAAGCAGAACATTGTTCAGTTAAAGTTGTAACACATGGTTCTGCTTAAACAAGGCAAAAGGAATTACCTTGCTTGAACCGAGTCACTATTGCACTTACCTTGAATATGGTTAACTGATATTTATATATAACACAAGCACTGTAAAGAGGACTGGGGAGGTTTAGCCAGTGTCCCTACTCCACCCCATTGGTAGATATTTTGTAGTATTCAAATTAGGTGTATTTTACCTCCACCAATTGAAAACACCTGGCTAAACTGACCCCTCCCCTCACAAAGTCCTTATAACCAGGACAGACCTTACTGTAAATCCAGTAAGATTTGAGTACAATAATGCTCATCCATCTGTGAAGACTAAGTAAAACATTTTTTTTAAACTGTACCAGTTGCCTTATTCCTCTGGAGAGAAGGGGTAGACAAGCCATCTGCAGTCAGCTGTGGATCAGATTTGCTTCTATCTCAAAGTCTTGCTTTGTTTGTCCTGAAATCCAGGTCCTTGGATTATAGGTAAGATATCAAAAGCTGCCTTCAGTGAGTGGATCTTTGGTATTCTAATTGCTCAGAGGGGCTGGTTAATGTTAAAGTATTGCAAATGCGTATTATCTATTTTTTCCTTATTTTATCTTTAGCATTCTGCATTTACACGAGTTTAGAAAGATTGATGTTTAGTAACTATTTTTTTTAATATCTCCAAAGCACAAAAACGTTTAGTACTATAACTTAGGCAACAGAAAGTAGAAAGGGTTGTTTTCAAACTTAGTGAGCCTATAACAAGAAAAATAATTGGCGATCCAGGGTCTTTGGAACAAAAAAGACAGACCACAATGCATTAACATAGATGTTAGCAAGGCTCTAAATCATCTGAGGTCCCCAGGACCTCTACAGGTGTTTACAAAGAGCACCACACTAATGTGTACATGAAGAAGCAAAGAAGAACCAGATCTTAACCTATGCAGACTAACCATGGTGTGGGATTTAGCTTTTCAGCACAGTCTCACTCTGAATCAGAGGGTCTTCCAGTAGATATTTTTGCTTTATCTCTATACAATCAATGGAAAAAAAAAAAACATCTGCTATAAGGATCCATGCAAAATTTTCTGGAAGACAAATGCCTTTTCTTTTTCCTGAAAAGGAATGTAAATATATGGTTTCCAACCCTTTGTACTAATATCCAGAGTACTTCTGAAGATTTAGGATTACCAAAATATAATTTTTGGTGACTCAGGCAACACTAGATGTTCGTCATGTTTCACTGTTGCAGTGATATTTGGGTTACCCTGCCAGGATAGCCCTCGGCCGGCCCGAATACCAGAGGCTTAGTATTTCTGTGTCAGCTGCTGTCGCTTCAGGACTGATGTCGGGTCATCAGTGGTATAAAGTAAGGCAGCCAACACCATTACATCAGTCTTTCTTGCTGAGGAGCCCAAAGCCGAAGCAGTTCGCTTGAGTGCTGGTCGGCCGCTACCTGCACTTGCCCCTAGGAGGAAGACTCTTCTTCCATGCAAGCACCTGGGCCACCATTTCCAATGACCGCTGGATCCTCCACATAATGTCCCAGGGATACAAATATTCTTTACACACTCTTCCAACCCCAAAAGGGTTCCCAGATCTACCACCAAACCAGTGGGCAGATGTGAAAAAGCAAGTCTTTCCCTATTCTCTACGAGGGCAATAGAGCACTCATGGCTGTAGAGCCCTTCATCAACTTCCATGCTGACAGGGTCTTCTCCAGGACTAACCCATCCTTCATGCCCAAGGTAGTGTCCAGTGTGGCTCTCAACCAATCCATTCATTTGCCCACCTCTTTTCCTAACCCACAAAACAAGGGGAAAGGATCCTGCACTCTCTAGATGTGCACAGACAGCTCAGAGTCTATCTAGACAAGACTAAATCATTCAGAAAGACTGACCAATTATTGGTCAGCTTTGCGGCAGGGGCAGAGGGCAAAGCCATCTCCAAACAAACCATTTCTTAATGGATAGCACACTGCATCCATTTGTGTTACAAGCAACATGGAAAACCTCACCCTAAAGGGGTCAGGACTCATTCTACCAGAGCAGCCTCCACCTCTGCAACTTTCCTCAGATGAGTTCCCACAAGGGACATCCTGGAGGCTGTCACCTGGACATCTGTTCACACTTTCACCAAGCATTACCACCTGCCTGTCTTCTCCAAGTCCAAGGCAGGCTTTGCCACTGCAGTCCTGCAGGGCATCGTAGCCAGCCCCTAGTCTCCTTTACTGCCTCAACCCTTTTCCTCAGCTTTTGGAATCAACCCAAGTGTGCTGACTGCAACAGTGAATCCACTCGAACATCTACATTTATGGTAAGTGTCCACAACTGTATTTTCTTCCTTCTTCTTGGAATGGCCAGGGGAAGTTACCACAAGCTTTCTCACAGACTGAATTTACACACAAAAGACCAGGGGTGCTTGATAAAGCCCAAACCTCAAACAACTGCAACTGACTGCTTGATTGATTTAAGCTCCCCTTTTTTTTCCTGAGGGTGTGCTAAGGTATTAATGGAGACCACTAAGCTTGCTACTAGAAAATGGTGCATTAGCAAATAGAAAAGGTTCATGTAGCTGGTGGTAACAAAAGAACCAACAACCATTCAGGGCTAGTGTTTCTCTGGTTCAATGCAGACATATGTGAAAATGTTTTTGCATATGTCCCAAAGAAGTCTGTTGTGAATATTTCCACTGACACCCCTCCTGAAGCTGACAACATAAGCTCCTGCTTCTTATATCACTGCAGATATATATATATATATATATATATATATATATATATATATATATAAAAATCTATGTCTCACACAAAGCATCATGTCACATATATGGAAAACTGCTCTTATTAAGCTACTCTCAAAGCAAACCAACCCAAAGATACTTCTTCCAGTATCTATTCTCCCAATTCTGAGCAAACTTCTTGAAAATTTGTGCTTATATTCTGCTCCTGGTAAGAGAAGAGTGCATTGATTCCTGTCTTTTTTTTTTTTTTGGTTGGGCAGCGAGTGTCTGTGCTTTGACATTCCTGATTGGTCTGGTTGCTATTCAAGGCATCTACCAGGAAAAGGCTACAACAAGCCTACAGACCCTTGCATCATCTGGGACAAGACTGTGGATCACCAAATAGGCTGTAGCCTGCTTCTCATCATGGGATTGGTGCTAATGTTTTGCTTCTCATCATGAGATTGGTGCTAATGTTTTGCTTCTCATCATGGGATTGGTGCTAATGTTTTGCTTCTCATCATGGGATTGGTGCTAATGTTTTGCTTCTCATCATGGGATTGGTGCTAATGTTTTGCTTCTCATCATGGGATTGGTGCTAATGTTTTGCTTCTGGTGAGAGAAGAAGCAAAAGACCATTGTATCCCAATGGAGAGAAGCTGTGGTGACACCAGCACTAATGGTAGCAAGGCAGTGGCCATTCGTGTGACTCCCCTCTTTTCATCATTCTTGACAAGCTAATTCCTTTTCAGTAAGTACTGCTTGATTTATTTCTAACTTCAGAATATCTGTCTAAATACTTCATCCTTAAATTTTCAGGATAAAAGATAAATAGATACAGACACCTTGAGCGATATTTTTCCTGTAAATGCACAATTGAAATGTCACCAATACCTAGTTGCACAGAGGACAACTAGTTTGCAGTGACAAGGACTGTCCCCAGAGTTGCAAGCCAGATACTCCTGATATTACTTTATTTTCTGACTCCAGGTGTCTAATCAATAAAGAAAGGTCTGTTGCCATGGATATGAACTTCCACACACTCTCTGTTACCAGCTTGGTGGATATGGGCATCTTGAGGCAATGTAGAATTGCTTCATGTTTACTGACAACCAGTTAATTCTCAAACAAAATGATATGGTATGTGAGAAATGTATTTACACAATGTCACTGGAGACCAAAATCTCACATAAAAGTACTCCTAATGTCAATAAGGTTGTCAGTAGTACACATGCTGTACCCATCCCACACAATTCAAAGTAGACATATGCTGAGATACTTAAATGTAACCTTCCTAAACCCCAAAGTCCTCCTAGATGACATACACATAAAAATACCCTTAGGAGCCTGAATGCACTCTTTCAAAACATCACCCACATCAACACATACAGCTACATCTCATGGAGCCTCTACTTATAAAACAGTCCAAAAGCAGCCCTCATAGGTACGACAGGTACACAAGACCAAAAAGCATCAGAATCCAATTCAAAAAAAGGAGTCCAGCACCAAATGAGTAAGAAAACCATTAATTTAATGTGGCAACACCCAAAAAAAAAAAAACCCACAATCAGACCGGTTTCGGCAAACCTGCCTTCTTCACTCATCACTGAAGAAGACAGGTTTGTGGAAACTGATCTGATCGTGTGTTTCATTTTTGGTGTTGCCACATTAAACTAATGGTTTTCTAACTCATTTGGTACTGGCCTCCTTTTTTTTGAATTGGCCTGTACTTATAAGCCCATAAGGCAAGCCATCACACAATCCAACATTGTGGTCATTGGAGACTCCATTGTGAGACACACAAATCTCCCTCTCAACAGGCTCAGTAAGGAGAAAGTCACAGTCAGTTGCTTATCAGGGGCTAAGATCTGCCACGTTACACGCGTACTCAGGTCATTGGACCACAAGTACCGGTATTAGTCAGTCACAGTCCATGTGGGTGTAAATGATCAGAGACCCATCTCCCTAGACTATATGAAGAGAGACATTTTGGGAGTTCTCAGAATGTGTGTCCCAGGTCGGTATGAGCCTAGCATTGAGCAGCATTTTACCTTCTCCAAGGATGATGCCACAATAAAAACAAAAGATGACTAATAATTGAATTTGTTTCTGGTGTCATTCTAAGGGGGTGCAATATTTGTCAGCATAGAAGGAGATGGTCAATAGACCACCCTGCTTTGACAGGGATGCTCTACACCTCTCCCTTCGAGGTTTTCAAATATTGGCTAAAACATTGTCATCCCTCATGGTGCCTTTTTTAGGCAGTGCCAAACTGAAAGTACTTCCAACATAGCAAATCAAAAACCAAGAAAATCTATAGATATTACTGCTCAATGATAGGAGTTTAAACAAAAGAACTACACTCCTTAGAAGCTCTCTTCACCCTAGAGAATGGCTGTCTGTGTGGTCACAGGCATGGTTTAAAGCTACAGACAGCATACCAATAGTGCAAGGTTATAATGCCTTCCACACATCTAGACCAGCTACTACATAAACAGGGACTAAAGGTAGAGGTATCTCGATTTACATCAGTAAACATATCTCAAGGCTAGTCAAACAGGACAATGCACTTGAGCTACTCCATGTTCAAATCACCATAGGCAAAATCCAATACCACTTCCTTGCAAGCTATAGGTCCCCCTCTATGACCTAGGAAACCCATACCATGTATTTAAACTTAATGGAAACACTCACCATCCAACCTAATACCATATTCATGGTTGACTTGAAGTACCTTAGTATTAACTGGGAATCCTATATGACACCAAACGTACAGGCACAGAGATTCCTGGATTTTGTGAACACATACTCCCTGGACCAGATTGCCAATACACCAACTAGGGATGCAATCATACTGGATCTGGTCCTCACTAATATAGTAGAGTAATGCACACCTCTAGTGTAATGTCTTCCCTGGTAACGTCAGACCACAAAATGGTCTCCTTTGAAGTAGAAATAAAAACTGGACCCCCCCCCCCCCAGCTAACCCTGAAATATTGAGGAACTACTCTAAGGCTAACTTCCTGCTATTAAGTGAGAACCTGGCAACATTTCAAGCTCCTATAAATCTTGAGAACACTGCTGCCTATGTAGAACTGTTCACAGAAACCCTGTACAAGCATGTTAATAGCTGTATAGAGGCAGCTGCACTTATCAGGAAGAAGTACAGAACTAACTCAAAAACCTAGCCACATTGGTGGATTAGTCTGTATAACAGAAGGAAGAAAATCATGGCAAAAATTAGGAGGTGCAGCACCCAGCAGGATAAATGTACCCTCATCAAATTAAACAAACAACTCTTGAGGAAAAAAAAAGTTTACCAAAGCCAAATTTGAAGTAAATTTGGCGTCCCAGGCCAAGGACAACCACAAGGCATTCTTTAGCTATGTCCACATCTTCAAAGCAATACATAATTGTGTGTAGAGCTCATTGTAAATGGAGCCACCTATACTGAGCCAGATGATAAAGCTAATGTGCTGGCCAACAAATTCAGCTCCAACCTTACCCCTCTCTCCGTCCTCAACTTTCCCTCAGAAAATGCCATCAAATATTAACTCCCCCTGCTATCACTAGGGAGCAGGTCCTTAATGCACTCTCTAAGGCCAAGCACAGTGCTTCAATGTGCCTAGACAATATCCCAGGATGCCATCTAAATAGCATGAAGCATGACCTATCAGGCCAACTGGAATTGCTCTTTAACTGCAGCCTCCAAACAAGCTTTGTGCCTTATGAATGGAGAACAGCAACACTCAGCCCTCTACACAAAAGTGGGCCACCTACAGACCCTGGAAACTACAGACTCATGTCTCACTAGTCTTATATGCAAAGCCATGGAAAGAATTGTCATGGAAATGATCAATAATGATATAGTAAAACTCCAGACACTGGACCCATCCCAGTTTGGTTTCATCAAGGGCAGGTCATGCCTACTCAACCTAGTGGATGTCTTTGAGAAGGTCACCAAAGCAATGGAGGAGGGAAAATGGGTTTACACTGCCTGCCTTGACCAAGCCAAGGCATTTGACACAATACCCCACTCAGGCATTGTTGACAAACTCAAGAGGTTAGGTACAAACCTGTATGTCACCTGGTGGATAGCCAACTGGCTCATGGACAGGACCCAGGAAATTGGAATTAGGGAGTCCACCTCTACAAAGAGGCCAGTCACAAGTGGAGTCCCTCAGAGATTGGTCCTTGAACTGCTTCTTTTTGGCATTTACTTCTATAAAGGCAAGGCCAATGTCAGTGGTCTCTGGCTGACTAAATTTGCAGATGATTGCAAATTAGGAGCTGTCATCGAATCACACACCAACACAAATGTTCTCCAGGAAGGGCTGATATTGACAAACAACTAGTGTCAGAGCCATGGATTAAAAATAAATGCTATGAAATGCATAATAGTATCCTTCAGGAAATCATCTACCCGTAACTATTATAGTGACAACACATCATTTAGAGGTGACCCAGTAATGAGGAACTTAGGGACACACACAGTAATATTGCCTCTGATCATCACTTGTCTAGAGTAGTGAGGAAATCCTTCTATGTTGCGTAAGTTATAAACAAAGGTATGGTATCTAGGTCCAAGGAAGTTATTCTTCCACTGTATTCAGCATTTATCGGCCCTATCCATTTTTTCTTTTAAATATGAAACATTTTTTATTAAATTATCATGTATGACATCGGCAATCTTACATTTATATAATTGAAAATAAACCATGCCAACACAATCTCAGTTGCAAACATTCTACATTACAAACCATGCCAACACAACTTACGTCACTTATATGTCCTGTAACTCATAATACTGAATCTCATAATATCGAAAAACAAACAGGACACCAACACTTGTTATATTGCAGCACAAGTATATACAGAAACATATTATTGTCCTGCAACTATAAGCAGGGGGGCATGCCCCCCTCCACCCCTATGTGGCTTGCCCCCCTGTTTATAGTTGGAGTAGACTAATATGGTTTGTCTTTTCTTTCTTTTTGTACGTACTTGTATGTTTTTCGATATTAAGAGATTCAGTATTATGAGCTTTCAGTATTTTGAGCTTTCGAGATTTTGAATTCAGTATTTTGAGATTCGAGATTTTGAGCTTTCGAGATTTAGAAGTGAACCCAAAGTAATATCACCTGTATATAGAGGCAGCTTTTCTTGACTATCATACCAATTATATCCTTGAATTTCTGAGTCCTTTATTTTCTTTACCAGTGGTTCTAAATATAATGCAAATAACACTGGGAAGAGAGGAGACCCCTGTCTGATTCCTGTCCTCAAGCAGAAGTCATCACTGAGGACCCTACCCACTTTAATTTTTGCTTCCAATCCCTTATATATCCTCCTAATCAACCTTATAATTTTTTCAGGAAATGCAAATGCTTTCATTGCCCTGCTCATAAAGTCCCAGCTTACTCTGTCAAATGCTTTCTCTGCATCAAGACCCACCAACAACAGTGGTATTTTCTTACATTCAGCTTCCCTCTGGATCATCAGTGTTCTGTTAATGTTGTCAAATGTTTACCTCCCCTCCACAAAGCCACACTGATCCATATCTATCAACGTTGTCATCACTTTTGCTATTCCTTTAGCCATTATAGACATAAACACTTTATAACCACGGTTTAGTGTTGAAAAGGGCATGTATGAAGCTGGATCTGATGGATCTTTACCCTCTTTAGGTATTACAGCTACTGCTGCTTTCTTCCAGGATGTTGGTACTTCTCCTCCTCTTAAAATACTGTTAAAACCTCCTAGATGTTTGTTTCTTTCCTCCTAGCTTCCAAACTTCCACAGAAATACCATCTATTCCTGGGGACTTTCCTGTACATTGGTTATACATCACCATTTTTATCCTGTCTCCTCCTATTTTGTTAGTAATTGAGCCTCCTCTCCCCCTAACCCTGTCATATTTAATTCTTCCATAAACATTTCCATTTGTACCTTTTCTTGATTTCTGTATTTCTCTACTTTATACAGACTTTTATAGAAATTCTGAAATATTTCTCATACTTCTACAGGATTCCTTGTTATCGGCTTCCTAAGCTTGGTGACAACTCTTTCTACTTTCTGTTGCCTCAGTCACTGTGTTAAAATGTTTTTGTTCTATAGAGTTATTATCAAAAAGCAGTTGCTTAACAGCAATCTCTCTGGACTCGTGCATATTATTGATGTAATCCTTTATTTTCTCTTATTGCTCCTCTTCTTACTATGTCAGATTTCCCCGTTTTGCAATACTTTGACATTTGTCAGTCCCTTTAAATAATTATTTTTACTTCTTAACCATATCTTCATTTCTTTTATTTCAACCCTATCTTTAAACTCCACTTTAATTTTATCCCACTCCATAGTTATATTTTTAGAAAAAATGTTTATCTTCTCTAATAGCTCCTGAATAATTTCCAGTACTCAGTCCTTAAATTCCTCTCTTTCCAACAGATAGGTGGGAAAGCACCAGTGTATCAGTTTTATTTCATTACCTTGCATTCTTATTTTAGTTATTATTGGTGCATGATCTGAAATAGTTATTTGGTGTATATCAAGACCTTCAATTAAATGTACATGTTCCTGTAAAATGTAAATTCTGTCTAGCCTATCACAGTTTTTGTATCTTGGGGAATAATGTGTAAATTCCCTCTGTTGAATTTGCATCTTCCATGCCAAATATTTTCATAAATTTATTCAAAGATATACTCTCCTTTGTTATACTTTCCCTTCTGGGTCCCCCAGATACAGCTTCACTATTGCAAATCAAATACAAGTCCCCACCTATAGGTAATATTCCTTGGTAAAAGCTGATCATTTCTCCCAGAATTGTCTTAAGCTCCATTATAGCATTTTTTGGTAGAATATGAATACATGCCACTAACCCCTTAGTACTACAAATCTACAATTATTGTCTTTTTTATCCTCTTCTTTTACTATTGGAGCTCCTCTTGTAATAAATATAAGTACTTTTGCCTTGTTTTACCCCAGTATTCCACTGAATAACCACCCTGAAAACCTTTCTTTATGAAATTCACATGTTCAGTTCTTTCCAAGTGTGCCATGTAGATAAGCTATTTGCACTCTAAGTAATGTCTTTCGGCTTTTCCCAGTTAGGGAATGCCACAGCGGAACTCCAGGATTGGCAGTGGATTTTTACAGTACAGAGTTGCCAGCCCGACACTCAACCTTCAAAGAAAGCACACCCATTCACACATGCACCTACCTGCATGTCTTTAATGTCACTCGACTACGGGGAGGACACGCAGACTCCATACAGAAGGCACTCCAGCAGGGAATTGAATGGGAGAACCTCTTGCTGTGAGGCGACAATGCTAACCACTGCACCACCGCAGCCTACTAGCACTCTACATTTTTTAAATAAAGTCCACTACTTTTTCTTGTTGTATTTATCTGTGAGACCATTAACATTTAAAGACATACATAAAAGAATATTATGCTTTCTATGATAACAGCTTTTTGTTAAATGTCTAGTTTGATTTTCTGTTGCATGTATGTACTGTTTGGCAGGTTGTTTTATAGAGTTGTTTCTTGTCTCCATTTGAAACTGTCACATATTACAGAAACATGTGTTGTATTGAAAACCCTTTAACAAAATACACACACACCCAATACCCCATAAAACCTATTAACTTAAGAACTATGTATATCTTCAAATATTGAAGTCTTACCCTCCTAATAGGAACAAATGTTCCAAACTGACAGCCACTCACACAGACTGAGCTAACCTAAAGGAAATGTTATCCATGCTAAGATGCATGGTATAGCCTGTGGATCTATTAAGTGCTGTCTTATTTTGTCGTATCGTTATGGCTCTCCCAGCTGGGAAAACACTTGAATGCTATCAGAAAACATTTTCTCTAAGTCATTTCTCTATCGATTGTCTGCTAGAGACATAAGAACCAGACACAAAACTGTTTACTACAAGAAAAACGTATAATATTCAATATTCTTGTTCATTTACTTGTTTTCTTATAAAACATGTTACTAGATTAAGCTAATGGCCTTAGCACAGTTATTCCCCTATGCAAGAATGAGAAAAAGCACACTACTTTTTTCTTTTGTCATGCTCTTTTAACCAGATTTTTTTTACATTGCAGTGCCTCTATTTCTAGAGAGAAGGGAGAAAGAAACATTAGAAAAAAAACAGGAGCACCTATTTACATTAGTATTCCCATTACACTTAAAAATTACTGGTACTATTAATAGGTTCATAGGTTAGTACTAGGCTAAATGCCCTTTTGGGCCATTTGAAGCCTAGCCAGTTACCCCATGTGAGAATCAAACCCTGCACCTTGCGTCTTTAAGGTTAACACCTTAACCATTATGTCATCCTCCCACCCAAGAAATAAATTATTTTGTTTACGGTTAATTTTCTCCCTCCACTTCCATCCTCCTGAGTATTTTCCTGAACATTAATGAAATGAAGTATGGCATATGCTTTAGAGTCCCTTACAAGTTTAACAAAGTCCAAGAAAGTTCATAATTTCCAGTCAACTCTTGTGCCCCCCAAGCATTTTCCATTGAAATACTGGAAAAGGTTTCACTGGCACTGTCTCTCTGTGGTCTTTATTACGAGAAGAAAAATAAGGAGAATCTCCTTTTGTTTAACAGCTCATGTTTTGTTGGACAAACTTTTATATTTCTTCCTTAGCATGTACTTCATAAAAAAAAAAATATTTTGTTCCTCCATAGAAAATATTTTGAAGACAGCTGGATACAGCAGTTTGAATCTCATGCCTGCTTCTCAACATTCCCTGAATAATGGGATAATGTACTCTTCTGCCTGAACAATGAGTAGTTATTCTTCACAAACACACTGCTGTCTCCCACCTTTAGTATTTTGACCTTCTGCCATAATTTTGTCAGAATCAATTCCTTCTGCTGGAAAGATTGCATCTTTACTATTAAAGGTATAGGTTGTTTTCTGTTAGCCAGGTTTGGAGCATATACATGATGTGCCCTTTCAATTAACAATTCTTGTTGTGGAATACCAATCCATTTACTTATTTGTGCTTTCATAAAATTAATACAGTCTGTTCCTTCCAGCTTCTTGGGTACAGAAGCAAATTCCAGGTTTTCCCTACATGTTGTGTCCTCTAATTCAATTATTTTTTGAAACAACTCTTCTTATGCAATCTTCTATTCAGCCAGCCTTTTATTCATTTTGACCTCTGTGTTTTGCATTTTTTTATCACCTTATCTAAATATCTGTTTAAAGCTTCCTTAATTTTTTCCAGCCTTTTATTGTTCGAGTTGATGTACTGCATCAATGTTTATTTCAGTCAGGTCTGTGTGCAGTTGCCTTATACTTTCCTCTAGGTTACTGGAAGTCATGTCTGGAGCTTGTACTGCTGTTTGCTGAACAGCTGAATAACTTTTCTCAATCAGTGTTTTTTTCATTGCCTTTTGTAGCTGACTTTCCTTCAGGTCATCTGTATTTCTTTTTTTTCTTGTCATCCAAACAGTGCACTTACTAGCCAGTTATTGAAATTGACTCAGAAATCTAGGTTCATTGTCCTCCTCTGCTGAGTTTCTGTTTTCACACTGGGAAAGCTGGAATCAAGCTGTTACTCAATGTGCAGTCATCTTGGAAGTCCCCTCATTAGCCCTATAATTGAGTACAATGTTTTCTTTGGTATGTACATATCCAGGCATATCTAACAAATGGAACATCCATAGAGGTTCTTCAGTCAAAGAATACAGGGTGTAAGTAAAATGTCCTATGCAGATTACCTCAAGGTATCCCGGTATTCTGACTCCTACAGGCTGTTGAGGGAGGATTTATGCTTGGCACACAGGGCATTGTCAGACCCCACTTTGATGAACCTCCTTCATATCCACAAAACAAACAGCACCAGAATTACCCATTTTAAAGACTTAAACCTTAGCTGTGATATAAATAGGATGTGCTAGTGAGACAGGTATGTATCCTAGAGGCTACCCCTTCTCTGGAACAGGTTCCTTATCCATGTGAAGCAAAGTTCCTCCCTAACCCAATTCAAGTGTAAATTGGACAATCGGATGGGGAACAGAAAATTAATCCTCTTGCTTGGCACCTATGTCTCTAATGGACACAGGCAACCTGTAAATGTTTCATCTCCCAGGCCCATGGTTACACTTATCAAGGGTAGCAAAACATGTCAGAGATTTGGGATGCATGGCTAGGCTTAAAAAGTCCTTGTGGTCGTTATCCTAGTAAACACCTATGAACCTATAAAAATGTAGTCTGTACCCAACTCTCTCTCTATATCCAGCAGTGCCACTTGCTGTCCTCCAAACAATATGGATTCTGACCTGGACAAAGTACTGTGACAGCACTTTGGTCCCTAAGTGGTGACATCCTGCCAATCTCTGATAGTAGCCTCCTTACAGGTGCCCTATAGTGAACCTGACAAAGGCATTTGACCTCATTGACCACAATCTTCTCCAAAACAAAATAAAATTGGTTATCAGCTGAGATGCTGATTCTTGGTTTAAAAACTTCCTCACTGACAGACACTTCAGAGTTAAAATAGGATCCTCCCAATAAGAATTTGCAGCTATTACCCAAGGTGTACTTCAAGGATCCATTCCTGCCCCTCTCCTCTTCTTCATTTTCATTAAAAAACTTCCTCATGACCCCCCCCCATCTTCCCCTTATCTTCTATAATGATAACATGGTCATTTATTGATTGGGTCACTGTTGTGCCAACATTCAGTGCCAGCTCCAGTCAGACTTTCATTAGCTCCACCAATGGCTCATAAATCGTAAACTACTTCTCAATCCCACCAAGACTAAAACTATGCTTTTTGGAATGCCACAGGAAATTCACCAAGCATGTAACTCTTAACTATTTTTGACCTATACAACCATTCCATAGGGACAACCTGTACCTTCAAATACCTAGAGGTATGGCTTGATCAGTCACTAAGCTTCTGTTGCCACAGAGACAAAATAAACTCACTCTTTTGAACCAAAAAGATCTCCCCTTTTCTGTCTCAACCAACCAGAGCAGCTACTGGTGAAGAAGTTCTCCTTTCATAAACTTGAATATGGGCTCCCAGTTTTTGCTTCTGCCTCCAAGAAAAACATTGCCGCACTACAGAATATCTCTATCAGCATTTGCTGATTCATTACAAACTTGCCTTTCTATGAGCTTCACTGTATCACCATTGAAAAAAAGCCAAATGGCTAGTCATAAAACAAAGATCTAACCTATTTTAACATCCTTATTCTACAAACTACTCCAATGCCACACATTTACTCCACTTACAACTAGACTTTATGAAAAAAAACTCCTCATACAACCTGAGAAACTACTCACAAGCCACACTAACACTCATTACCCCTCAAACTAACGTCCACAGCACTGCACATGCTTTCACCTCTCAGGCACTTATTCTTTGGAAAGCCCTGTCCATTGACATTAAGGAAATCAACACTTATTCCAAATTCAGAATGCAACTCAAAACACACTTCTTCATCCAAGCCAAATGCTCCTGTTTCTCCACAGGACATATCATCTAACCTATCTACATTCCGAGTCTCTTTTCCCTCAAGATTCACTGAAGATTGACCCAACTAATGTATACATAGTTCATTACACATTGCTTGATTGTACATTACACTGTGCTTGTTCACTAGAAGGTATATGAACATTTTTTTACTCTAATTGGTCTGAACCATTCTGTTATTGGTTATATTTCTGTATTTTTTGTTTGTGAAATGTCTTGTATTTGCCTGGGCTAATCCTGAAACTCAGCGATACTGATCAGGGTAGTACCCCAGTAAACAAATACAAACAAATGAGAGTGGTATTGCCCAAGAAGCCTCCTAGAAAACAGGTGGCTCCTCCTTGGGATCTTAACTCAGTGTTAGAAAAACTCTTGCACCATTTGAACCAGCTCATCAGGCTGACGATGTTATTTACACTGAAAAAGATCTTAATCATTGCTCTGACCACTGCAAGCAGGGTATCCGAGGTGCATGCTCTTACATTTTATTTATTTCTTTATTTCATGTTTCACAAAATATGGTTTCTTTGAGAAATAATCTTTCTTTCATGCCTTAAGTGGTATCTGAAGCCAAGCTATCTATCTCCCTGTCTTCTCTCCAGAACCTATACTTAGGTAGCAATGTTACTTCATACCTTGGATGTCCATAGACAGCTTAGGTACTATCTTGATGGATAAAAATATTTCAGAACTTCCGATCAGTTGTTCATTTCTTGCGAAGGTAAGAAAAAAGGACAAGTGTCAGAACAAGACTATTTCCAATGGTGGTCTTACGCTATTACTTTTTGTCATTCTTACCACAACAAAACTATTCCAGGCTTAGTCAAGCTTCATTCTACTAGGACCTTGATGACTTCTGCAGCTTTTTGGAAAAGGCTGGATTCTAGAAGCAGCAACTTGGTCCTCACTGCACATTTTTAAATCTTTATAAACTAGTTCATTGTCCAGGTTTAGGACAGGCTTTGCTAGGACCATTCTCCAGGAGCTCCTGAAACCTACCATTCCTCACCATTCTATCTGAGGGGTTCCTATCGCGTGATCAAAAATTGTAAACGGCGAACACGTATTGAGCGAACCCAATTGGTCAAAACATTGCACGTGTAACACAGAAATCGCCGTAGGGAATATTTTCCCTTTACTTCAATGCAGTGTGATCTCGGAGTAGGAATATTTAAGCAGCGGGGGTGCAGGGGGGCTTGCCCCCCTGCCTACAGCATTTAGGTAAGTATAGTTTTTATTTTTATTTTTTTATTATATTTTCAAAATTTCAAACATCGCTCATATGGTGTCGACCATATAGTGTTCGATGTTTGAAACTTTCGAAAATATAATATAGACCCCTATCTGAGCTATGGTAATCTACCCAAACAACTTCAGCTACTGCAGTGATCAAATGAAGATCATAATACAGTTGTGCAAATAAATTTACCATGATAGTATACTCTCAAATGATCAGTGCTGCAGTAGTTGTTCCCTCCCTCCGTACTTGTTTTTTTTTTTTTGTTTGTTTTTTTTTATGCCATGGTATGGACATTTATTATTTTCCTGTCATTGTCCTCAGGGCTTTCGTATCGTTCTCTGTTGGCATGAAAACGCTGAAGGGCTTGATAATCAAACTAAACTTTTAGTCAGCTCAGCTGACGCTGAGTAACAGTTTGGGCTGATGGAAAGTGCCCTAAAGCTTTGGAAGTTGCTAAGCTGTTATGTCCTTGGCAGGATGTAACCCATATAGCTTAAGCTACTGCAGTAGTGATTATTTGAACATCTACTGTTATGGTAATTTTACTTATCTTACTAAATTTTCTGCTGAATGTCTATCCTGAAATCCTTTCTTTGTCTAATTCCCATGCTCATTTCTATCCAAATGTGCCTCCTGTGGTAGTGCTATTTGCACCCCACATTTCTTAATTCAATATCCTTTGCTTTTTTTTTATACTTGTAAGGCCATTTACATTCCTTCATAATATGGAGAAATTGGCCATTATGATAGAAAGTTATTTCACTCACGTATTATATATAACAGTTCTTTTGGATATGTCTTTCCAACACATGGTTTATGTGGCAGCATGATCCTTTAAGCTGTTTTATTTCCATTTGAACCTTTGTCATATTTTTCAATACCTTCTGCTTCAAAGAAAATACACACACACACACACACACACACACACACACACACACACACACACTAAATACATTTTCAGAAACTCCTCCCCTTTTAACTTGTAACAAATGTATGTATATTTTCACCAAAAGAAGATCACCCCTCCAATTGGGAGCAGTTGCCTAAAACTGAAGTCTGTACCCATAGGCATTACCTAAAATGGAAGTTACCCATGCTGAAGGGCATGTTACAGACTGTGTTCCCAGTTATTCTGATGACTATCTGTTCTCTCATATGTCATGAACAGCTTGCATACTTTCAGTAAATATTAACTTTTAGCATTAAGAAAAAGTACAATGGCTACCATTAAATTAAATTTTGCAGTGATTTATTAAATACATTAATGTATGAAGACTGATGGGGAGGCTACCACTTATTCAATTCACACAGTTTCACTTTTTCTCACTGAACCGCTTTCCGCTGTATTTTTAAATGTTACATTTCTCAGCATGGAGTGCTCAAAACTCTTGAGATTAATTGCTTGCAGCTACAGACAGCTCATCCCCAAATAAAAGCAGTCAACAATAATAAAAAAAAGCTTTGCAGATGCATGAACAAATCTTTTAATTTTACACAGAACACAATGTATATTCTTCCTCTGGCCAACTGCCTGCAACTGCAGACTTCGTGTCTCCCCAGAGAACATTTTTTAATGTGGAAAAAACAAGCTAATAACTACAGATACAAGAAAGCTAATTCCAAAAGAAAAAAGAGATCTGGCCACCATGACTAATTCAAAGTCTTAAACCTATTGGCTTTCCTATTACAACATTCATATTTATAATTTTAGAATGGTGTGTCTGCATGATGCATTTACATTGATTGTTAATGATCCCGAGTGGGTTATGTTTTTAAATAGTTACAATGTTTTTATTGGATGTGTTTTTTAAATTTTGTATAATATTTGGATTCTGTTAAGTTTGTTAATGGTGTGAAGAAGCAGGCTTTATCTCCACAAAAATACTTACCTGTTTTGTTACATTTATATTTAAGTCTTTGAATTAACTGTGGTGGCTGGATTTCTTTTTTCTTCTGGGATTTGTTTCTTTGCTGATATTTCAGCCTCTATCTGACCACTCGACTTTGACTTGTTGAAGATACAAGAAAGCTACCATTTTCCATTCCATTCATTGTTTTATTTTAGTTTTCAAGTCTGATTTTAATTGCTTCCAGCTTAAATCAATGACATTAATCTAGACCAGGGGCTCCCTCTAGGTTTGAAAAATAATGGCCACTCTGCAGCACAACGCACACACACTGAGAGCAATCGAGTGATGGATTTTAAGTATTGCTTTTATAAACTTAGAAACTTGCTAGAATAACATGGTTTCTTTTACCATGCATTCTACACAAAGTGAGAGCGAGCGATAATTCCTTAGCAGCAGTAACATCTCCTTAAAGGTTTCTATACTCTATACCTCTTAACAAGAAATCTGGACACAGCCACAAATAAAGGGGGAACAAAGGAAGAAAAATAGGGACAGATTTTAAATATTGCTCTTATAAACTTATAAATTTGCTTTATTAGCACTATTTCTGTTAACATGCGTTTTCCACACATACAAACATGCACAAAGTTACCTGTCAACTATACAGATTTTTGCAGACAGAATGTCCTCATTTTTGCCTCATATTTTTGGTTTGTTTCTCATAAAATTGTGGTTTTCTGTCAAATCATTGGCAAATTAGTTAGAGCTGAAGTCAGAAAATATGGACAGACATTTGAGCTTCAGACATCATACTCTCCAGAAAATTCATGCTAATGCAAAACCCGTTCTATCAACTTTCTAATTTTGTAAGAGCAATATTTAAAGTGTCCCTGTTTTTGGGCCTTTGTCTCCCCCATTATGTATGGCTTTGTCCAGATTTCTTGCTCTGTGGATGAAAGGTATGACACACACACACACACACACACACACACACACACACGCACATGTACACACACACTGACAGCAATCGAGTGATCTCAATAAAAATCCCAACAAAGGAACAAAAATAGGGATGGATTTTAAATGTTGCTCTTATAAACCTAGTTCTTTTATATATAGTATAATAACTATATATAAAACTTAATAATATGCTGTTATCATCTTCATTTTACGGGTCATATATGTTTTGTGGCTCCAGATGAATTTTATTTGGTAGGAGACAGGCCAAAATGGCTCTTTTGATAGTGAAGATTGCAGACCCCTGATCTAGACAGTTACATGAAGTAATTACTGTCTTAATTCTACATATATCAATAGAATAAAGCTTTACAACTAAAATACGTTTGCTTTAATATATACAGCAATCACTGATCAAACTCTACCATCTCACATTTAAAATAACCCAACTGCACAGTATGCAAACCATACCTCTCAACCTCTTAGAGCAAGAAATCTGGATAAAGCCATGAAAAAAGTGGGGCAAAGCCTGAAAAAATAGGGACAATTTTTAATTATTGCTCTTACAAACTTAGAAAGTTGATAGAATAACATGTTTTGCATTAGCATGAATTTTCTGAAGGGTATGAAGTCTGAAACTGAAATGTTTGTCATTATGTTCTAACTTCAGTCTTTAATGATTTGCCAGAAAACTACAATTTTATGAAAAACAGGCAAAAAACATGAGGCAAAATTCTGGATATTCTGCGAAAATCTGTACAGTTGAGAGGTATGTGCAAAACTGCTTTACAATATAGCATGCACTCTAAATCATGAAATGTTTTGTACAAATATTAATAAGAACAAAACATTTACTTATAGTTAATTCTTTGTTCCTTTCAGTATCCTTATAAACATTAATGATATAAAGTAGTCTGTATGTTTTGTGGTTCACTCACAAGTTAAACAAAGTCAACAAAATCCCTGTCTTAACCACAGTTGCTTGAAAGCAATAGGTTGCATTCTATTCCTATAACCTGTAGGATTTATGCTTTGCACTCTCCCATTTATTCACTAATTTCTGTGTTGCTGGTCTTCTTTTCTGATTATCTCCATCTCCCAACACCAGTCTCTGGTTCAAGTCTAAGGTACTCCATCTCCTGTGCTGCTTGTTTCATGCTCACAAGAATTTTCCTTTGGAACAACTGAAAAGTTTAACTTCCAAAGTCTCTCTGTGGGCTTTGTTACTGTCAGAAGAATAAGAAGCAGAGATCATAGGTTCATAGGTAGGTACTAGGCTATCTGCCCCAAAGACATGTATAAGCCTAGCCAGAATGTGTTGGCTTTTGCCGCCCCCTTAGATTAGTTCCCTGTGCCTCTGTCCAGCAGAGCCACTGAAGTGATGCCCGGGGTAAACTTTCTGTTTCCCATCCACTCATCAAGGTTTCTCTTGAAGAGTGTTAGTGAGGAGCTCTGCCTAATGTAGATTGGGATCTTGTTCCAAAGCATGGGAAGTATCTGGGACAGGAATCTATCCCTCCAGCATGCCCTATTTATTGTTGTGGTGAGGTTTAGATCCCTAGAGCGTGTGGCTCAAGGGGATAAGGTTTTCTTTAGGTGGAGCATGTCCATCAGTTCTGGGTTGGACATGGCCTTGTATGTCAGGCAGAGATCACCTCTGAGCAGGCGGTATGCAACTGAGTACAGCTGGAGTTTCTTCAGTCGAGCTGCATAGGGCATCTGTTTGAGGCCAGTGATCCTCATGGTGAGGTACTTCTGTGGTCTTTCCAGCTGTTGCAGGTGACTTGTAAGGTACATCTCAAATGGGGTGTTGTACTCTATGATGGGTCTGATGAGTGATGAGTAGAGGGACACAATTACCTCTTTTGATCTGGATGCAAACCCTTTTGTGATTAGTTGGGCCACATAGAAGGATTTTCTAACCACTTTGGCAATGTGATTATCAAAGGAGAGATTACTGTCTACTTGGGTCCCCAGATTCCTTATTATGTTTTCCTTATTTAGGGGACTACCACCTATGTGGTAGCTTGTGGGTACTTTGTTATTTCCAAAGGGCATAACTATGCACTTTTTGGCATTTAGCTTGAGGCCATGATTTTGACACCAGGTATCCATCTCAGTGAGACCCTTTTGGAGGATGTCTATATCAGCCGGTGAGTCATTTATAGCCCCTAGTTTGCAGTCGTTTGTGAACTTGGTCAGCCATAGTCCTCCTGTGCTTGTCTGTACCTCTGAGAAGTATATGCCGAACAGGAGGGGTCCTAGGACTGAGCCCTGGGGAACGCCACTTGTAACCGGTTTAGAGTCAGACCTAGCTTCTGCAACTCTCACCATGTGGGTTCTGTCCATGAGCCAATTGACAACCCATCTTGTGACATAGGGGTTTATGTTCAGGCTGGAGAGCTTGTCTATAATACCAGAATGGGGAATGGTGTTGAAGGCCCTTGCGAGGTCTAGGCAGGCTGTGTGTACCACCTTTCCCTCATCTATAGCCTTGGTAACTGTCTCAAAGAAGTCCACCATGTTTAGGAGGCATGATCTGTCCTTAACAAAGCCGAACTGGGTAGGGTCCAGTGTTTGGAGGTTCCCAATGTCTCTGTTAATGAGTTCCATGATGATGCACTCCATAGTCTTGCAGACCAAGCTAGTCAGGCTTATAGGGCGATAGTTCCCGGGGTCTGTTGTGGCTCCACCTTTGTGGAGCGGAATAACTGTTGCTGTGCACCACTCTATGGGCATGTAGCCTGTGGAGAGGCTGAGTTTGAACAGTGTGTTTAGGTGAGGGGTTAGTTCGTCTTTGAGCTCGTGTAGAATGCAGCCTGGGACACCATCCGGTCCCATTGATGCTGTGTTTTTGGCTTTGAAGAGGGCTATTTTAACCTTAGTGTCTGTGATTTCAGGGGGGGGGGGCTTTACATTCTTCTGGTATGGTTATGGGCCCTTTTGGGGGTGAGAGGAGGGTGAAATTTGCACTGAACCTGTCTGCCAGGATGTTGGCAATATCGGTTGGTTCAGTGTATTTTGTGCCATTCTGCATTAACTCTGAGCAGATCTGAGCATTGCCACTTAGATTCTTGACATAGCTAAAAAATGCCTTGTGGTTATCTTTGGAGTCCTTGGCAAGTTTTCTTTCAAAGCTCGCCTTGGACGATTTTATGAAGGATCATATTTTCTTGCTGATACTGATCAGGGATGTCTTCCCTTCTTGGGATTTTACTCTTTTCTGTACTAGTTTCCTCCTTCTATTGTATAGCTTGTTTATGGCAGGGGTCCACCAGACTGGTTTCCTTTTCTTGGAGGAATGAGTCTTGGTTTTGCTTGGGATAGCATGATCCATGTATTCTTGTAGGTGCCCGTAGAATGCATTAGTAAAGGATTTTGCAGCTTGGACAGTGTTATCCTTTAGCATGGGGGCTTTGAAACTTTCCACCTCCATCTTAAGTAACGTGAAGTTTGTTTTTGAAAAGTTTTTCACTGTGCTTTCCTTGTCTGGGGGTGGGGGTGGAATGTGCATATCCAAAGTGATTTGTTTATGGGCAGATCTAACCAGTGAGGGGTTGACCTCCAGTGTGGAACACTGGTCACCCATGTTGGTGATGACCAGGCCCAATATGTTGTCTTACCTGGTGGGAGTGTTGACCAGTTGTTCCAGGGTGTTCGAGTTCATAAATTCTAGGAAATGTTGGGCAAGGGAGTTAGTACTTGAGTAGTTCTCCCAGTCAATGTTTGGGTAGTTGAAATCACCCAATATTAGGGTGTTTGGTAGGACCTTTATGTTACTCAGTGTTTCCAGAAATGCAGAATGGAGGTCCTGGGACATGGTGGGTGATCTGTAGCAAGCTACAATTTGAATTGCAGTTTTGCCCATTGTTAGTTGCACGTGGATAATCTCTGAAGCATCATGCTGTGCCACTAACCTGGAGGTGTGGGTATCCTTGATGAATATGGATACTCCCCCAACTTTTGTATTTTGGTCCGGGTTCTGTGGCCAAAATGTATGGTATGAGTTGTAGCCTGGTAGTGCTGGGTTGCTCTCTGGAGCCTTAAACCAGGTTTCTGTTACTGCACATATATCGATTTTCTCCATACTGAGGACTGCCTTGAGTGCGTACATTTTGAGGTTTAGACTTCTGGCATTGAGTAGTATTACCCTCAAAATTTTGTTACTTGTGCTATTTATGGCGGTGGGTTTGTCTTTTGAGCCTTGCCTAAAAAAGGCACTATGGGGGTGGCAAGAGCCTTGGCTAGTATTCGAAAGCCTAAGGGTGACAGGTGCAAACCATCTCTAGGGAAGCAGTGTGGCTTGTTGAGCATATCATCCCAGGCAGACAGACATTGGATCCCCTTTGAATGATACCAGAAACTTAGCCAATTGTTGAAATTGATATTTTTTTCTTTATACCGTGGTATCATTCTTGGTGAGGGCAGGATGCTACTCCGGGTCAGGGTCATACTGGCCTGGGCTATGTGATCAGAGAGCTCTTTCATGTCTCTTTTCATGTAGTCCAGGGAGGTACGGCTCAGGTCATTCACACCAACATGGACAATGACAGAGTCATATTTGTACTTGTTCTGGAGTGACCTGAGTGCTTGTGTTATGTGGCAGATCCTGGCACCCGACAGGCAGCTAAGGTCCTCTTCTATTTCCTGGCTGACTCATTGCTGGATAAACATATTTATTTCCCCTTTAGCTGATTCCGCATTAAAAAAAAAAAATTACTTTGGCTCTCCAGGAAAAAATATGTTGAAGAGAGTTGGATATAGCACTTTGAATCTCAGATATGCCTCTCTACATTCCTTAACTGTCTGGTGTAAAGTGAATAATCATTTTCCACAACCACTCTGCTTCCAACTTTTAATACTTTTCCTTTCCCCCAGTATTGTTAGGATCAACTCTTTCTGCTGGTATGATTACATCATTACTAATATTGATCTTGGCTGCTTTTTAATAGTTGGGTTTGGAGAATATACATGAAATGCCCTTTCACTTAACAAATGTTTGTGTGGAACACCAGTCCTGGTGCTTATCTGCACTTTCATAAAATGAGTATAATCTTTTCCTCTGAATTTCTCTGGTACAGCAGAAAATCCCTTTTTTTCTGCATGCATTGTCTTCTAACTACTGTTTTTTTTTAAATAACTCTAGTTGAAAAGCCTCATACTCTGCTAGCGTTTCTTCATTTCAGCTCTGATATTTGCAATTTTATCAGTTTAACTGAATAGCTAGTTCTAGTTAAAGTTTCTTCCATTTCCAGCCTTTTGTTATTTGAGTTATTATGTTCCTTCAGTATTTTTCATTTATTTAAATTACTTTTGATTTTATTGATTTTTTTCATCTAATTTACTGGAAATCATCTCCTACAGAAAAGCTAAAACTTGAACTTCTGATAGCTGAACAGCTGCAGGATTCTTCCCAGCCAGAATTTTCTTTTACTTTTCTAGTTGCTCTCACTCAGTTTCTTCATATTTTTTTCTTTGCTGGCATTCAGGCAGTGTAATTACTATAAAGTGATGGAATTTTTCCCCATATCACAGTCTTAATTGCACTTTCTGTTTTCAAACTGGGAGACCTGAAATTAGCAGTTTCTGTTGCACTGGTTGGATTTTTTGGTTCTGTAAATTCTTAAGGTATCTTAACTTTGCTATTTTTATGTGGCTATGCTCTGATCTTAAGAACTTTGTTTTGTATTTTACTTTGTATCTGCCTAGTTGCCCAAGCTGTAGCTGGACCAATTCACTTACCAGGTTAACTAATATTAAATAAATAAATATCACCGAATTATTTTCCTATAAGTCTTAACATGCGGCATTATGAGGATAGATGATGTGTAGCCTGAGTCTTTCAGAAAGGTCCTGGCAGTAATGTGACTCCTTTGTGCTTTGGCTCTATTATTTTATTTTATTTATTTTTTTTACATTTTTTACTTTTGTGCTCTATTGTGAAAGAAATGGACAAGAAGCTATGTCATGCTGTGAAGAAGGGAATCCCTGTCTTCCCTGGTGTTCTGTACCACCCTGAGAAAGCTTATGGTGTGTATTGAATAGACTTGATTTTTCAAGTCAAAAGAGATGCCCAGCGTGACCAAGCAAAAGTGTCAGTGACAGCACTCTTCAGCTCCTCTTCTGAGGTTGCTTGAATGAAGCAGGTGGGAAGAATGTAGTGGAAATTGATGCCATTTGACCTCATGTGGAAAAAATCTGGAACTAAGCATTTGGTAAGGACTGTGACCATAGATAAAAGGGAAAAGAACTCAACTGAGAATGTGTGTGCAATACAGAACGAATACATTGTTTATGTAGTTTGTTGACAGATGGGTGTCCATATTAAGGTTGGCAGGATATTTTTCAATAACAGAAGTCGAGAGAGTCTGCACTGTCAGCATTTTTGATTGGCACAAAGGGCCTTGAATAAATTGCTATTACCTTTTTTGGAGGGGAGCATTTCTATAGTCTTGATTGCAAGAAGTTGATCCAAAACAGAAGTTACCAGGAAAAGCTGATTCTGAGGAAGATAAGGCATGCTAAATAAAGGTGAAAAATGCCGTGAGCATTTTTCCCTTTTTAGCTAATGTATTTCAAACCAAAACACACAAAATACATGTAATCAGTTGTGCATTCCTCATATATAGTGCCTTTCTTACATTAGTGGCTAGACCCTATATTTATGTATATGAACTATATATTTATAAACCAGGGTATTAAAATTTTTATAGACAGGATTCAGCAAGGAAGCAAGGTTTGCAATGTTAAAATCATTTTTTTATTGCAAGTGACTATACTTGTCTGTGCAATACAAGAAAATCTTACTATATGCTGCGAGGGTTCTTTCTAAATTTTTTATTCCAATCTTTCATTGATCTCAAGTTTTATTTGTTTATCATTTGTTAACCGGGAAAGTCTGACTTGGAACAAAACCAATTTTCAGCGGGGGCCTGGGGAGAAACACTCCAGATGCATGTCTTTATAACATGAGAGAAAACTGGAGCACCCAGAGGAAACCCACACAAATGCAGGGAGGACATGCGGACTCCAGACAGAAGGCACCCTAGCTGAGAATTGAACTGGAGAACCTCTTGCTGTGAGGCAACAATGCTACCACTGCACCACTGTGCCATATGATAGATAATGAACAGCATAAATTTTATTTATTTAAGTCAATAATTTTGCTAACTCTAGGTTTTGTGTTTTCTAGTTTTTGTAATTGCTTTTTAAGCTATCACACACAATTTTAAAGCTATTACTGCAAGTTCTTAGCCCGATTTACAATAAAAGTGTTTCTTTGCAACCTCCATTCATATCCTAGGAGTTTATAAAATTCTGCAAATCCTTCTGGAACCTGTTCAGCAAAAAGCAATTCCAAAAAATTGCTGTCAGTTTCTCTTTCACCCCTGACATTATGTCCAACATCATTAGTCAAACACACAAATATTTTGTTGTCTGTCCAGTATATGAAAATATTTATGCAGACATTTCCAGGTGAAGAGCCGGAATTTTACAGACTTGATGCATTGCTCTCAATGATTCAGGGATAAATACGGAAATAATCAGAGGCACAGTAAAGTACTGTTAACTTGAGCCATTGACAGAACAAGACAAGTTATATATTTTTTCTGAAGTAAAAGAAGTCTATAACTCTAATTATTGTCATTACTTATTAAATATAATTAACTATCTTTTCTCCAAAAGTCAACTGTTTTAGGGAGGCTTAAGAGGGGCAGAGCTAAAAGTTGAGTCAAAATCAGGGACAATTGAGAGATGTGGTTAGACACAATACAAATCTCAAGCCGTTCATCATCTGGTATTACTGTTCCTACCAGTTTCTGCCATCTTTTGTTGTCATTAAGTATGGCTTTGTACATTATACTTATTTTTCTTTTATCTGCTTCATCTGTTCTTACTTTTGCTAGTATTTTTACCAAACAGATATTTGTTGGCCATTCTGCTTAAGTTCCCTTTCATGTTTTTTTGACAATGTTGCGTAGTCCCAAACATTTTATAAAATTCCTTAGTCTTATGTTGTATTTATTATTTCTTGTTACCCTAACCTTACTACTGCATTTTTAAAGTTTTGCCCAAAATACTACAGTGCCTTCTGTATACCACCATCCATTTATTATAGATATGCTTATTTCTGAATGCAACTTAAGTAACCCAGTAGGCCATGTGTCTAATTTCCAAGGTGTATGTACTTTAGTCCTAACTGGTGTTGTAGTTTCATGTATATATTATTTAAAATGGAATTGGGATATTCTGTATTTAATACTTGAAACTGCATGTTTATGAACTAGTCTGTTACTTTAAGATCTGAGGTTGATACAGGAGTAGAAATGACACAAGACACCAAGGCTCAAACTTAACAATTTATTAAGCAAAACTTTTCTAAATAAACAGTAAAGCTAGTACTAAATAAACAGAAAAACTAATAGATCATGTACTTACAAGCATATGCATAAACAAAATCATCGTTGCCACTGATAGGGAAACTTCAAATCCTATCCAGTGCAGCTATCTGTTCAGTCAAGGCAAGGCCGACACTGGTGAAATGTCTCTAAGCTCAGTTCAGGCTGGTGCTGTGATCAAATCCGGATGATGATTTTCATTTTAGCCTTTGAGCTTTTATAGTCTTTATGAGTGGATGGAATATTGTAGAAAGATCTGACATTACAGGCTCATCATGAGTTGAAGGAATATTTTAGAAAATTACAGATCATTTCCTAAGTTGTAAACAAGCCTCGTAATGTCTGGTCTTGTGCCCCACTTCCCTTTTTCAAAGAACAGTTAGCTCACAACCTTGTGATATAGTTCCTCTTTGAAATCCCCCCATTCTGGTAAACATCTTTTAAGCTGATAAACAACTTATAGGTTAACAAACGTTCAGTAATACCAGTAATCAGTGAGTAAGGCCTGCTCTTAAGCATATTGTATTGTTACAATATTAGCAGCATATAGTGAGGTAGAGGCATATCAAGAACTAGCAATAATCAATCTAACAATAATTAAACATACACAGTGATATGTGGCTCGAGGCATAGCAAAAACTGGTAGACTGTGTGGATCCATCACAGTTTACTTTCTCTAGATATTCTCCATTCTCCCTGTCAAATTATAATTTTCTTCCATTTATAGCAATATTTTTTACTTTAAAGATGATAAATGAGACTTTAGCGGTCAGACTGTTGCAATGTGGTAAAGCCAGTCCTCTTGGCTGACCAGTAAGACCATTCTATTCAATTAACTCATAGTCCTTTATCTTCCAAGATATATATATATATATATATATATATATATATATATATATATATATTAATTTACCTTTGGTTTGTTTCTTTAAACATTTTCTCAGGTTCATATATAAAAGCTTGTCTTGCATACAGATTAAATGGACTCTGAAAACTGTTGTTGTCTGATTTTTTTATACAAATTAAGGGTCGTACCTCTTCATTTTCTAAGGCATTTGAATAGCTTTTCGTGGGTGCTATCCCATGCTTTCTTTTGGAGAGCCAACTGCATTTTTGCAATCTAGACTTCCAGAGGATGGTAATTTTGGACCAAATTATAAGATAAATCTAATATCTATGCCAGTGAAATGTTTTTTACTTTACGCTCTGATATAGCTATGAACTGTCTCATAATCCTGAGTCGTCTTGGTATGAATTGTTCTTGTTTGATTAGATAAATTATTTCTGCAACAGGACTGTTTTTCTTTTCTCTTTTACATACCAGTCCAAACCCTACATATCTCCCTGCTTTGTTTTTCAAGCTAATGGTTCCAAACACAGGGCACATACCGAAGGAGAAAGGGGCACCTCTGCCTCTTTCTATGTTAAATTTCTAATTTAATTCCTCCCTGACTCTATTACAACTGATGTGTTTTTATAAATTTATTGTATCAAAAGGGTGTATTCTTCCAGGAACCCCACCCTTTTGATAATGGCCCGCAAGTAATCACAATGACCACTACCAAATGTTTTCTCTCCATCCAAACTAATCAGTAAGGGTTTACTTTCTCTGTTTCCTGATTAATCATATTAATTTTTTTTGTATATTATCAAAAGTTTGTCTACATACTATGTCGCTACACTGATCCAGATTTATTTTCTGGTAAAAGCTTTGCTAATCTATTTGCAACTATAGCCACATTTAGCTTTTAGTCGTGCTTTATTCATTTATTGCTTTTTTTTTGTTTACCGGAAAAGTCCAACTAGGCACAAGTCCCATTTTCCAAATAAAACCCACTAGAAACTGAAAATAGCATCAGACCATCTCATTTTCAGTGAAGGCCCTGGGAGAAAATCTCCACATAAAATTAAACATTTTAAACATTACTTTGCATGTAATATTGAAACATTAAAGTAAAGACTTTTGTTATATGCATTATAAGTTATATTACGTACATAAAACGTTAGCATATAATAGCTGGAGGCACAGCAGTAATGAATTAATATGTTGGGTATGCCAACTGGCTCACAGATAGAACCCACATGGTGAGAGTTGCAGGCTCTAATCCAACTCTAAACCGGGTACAAGTGGCGTCCCCTAGGGCTCAGTGCTGGGACCCTCCTGTTCGGTATATACTATTCAGAGGTACAGGCAAGCACAGGAGGACTATGGCTGACCAAGTTTGCAGACGACTGCAAACTGGGGGCCATAATTGACTCTCCGGCTGATACAGACATCCTCCAGAAGGGTCTCACTGAGATGGATACCTGGTGTCAAAATCATGGCCACAAGCTAAATGCCAAAAAGTGCATAGTCATCCCTTTTGGAAAAAACAAAGTGCCCATGAACTACCACATACATGGTAGTCCTCTAAATACAGAAAATGTAATAAGGGATCCGGGGACCCAAATAGATAGTAATCTCTCCTTTGATAATCATATTGCCAAGGTGGTTAGAAAATTCTTCTATGTGGCCACCTAATCACAAAAGGGTTTGTATCTAGAACAAAAGAGGTTATTGTGCCCCTCTACTCATCACTCATCAGAACCATCATTGAGTACAACGCCCCATTTGGGATGTACCTTACAAGACACCTGCAACAGCTGGAAAGACCAGAGAAGTACCTCACCAAGAGGATTACCGGCCTCAAACAGATGCCCTATGCAGCAAGACTAAAGAAACTCCAGCTGTACTCGGTTGCATACCGCCTACTCAGAGGTGATCTCTGCCTGACATACAAGGCCATGTCCAACCCAGAATTGATGGACATGCTCCACCTAAAAAAAAAAAACAAATCCCCAAGAGCCACACGATCTAGGGATCTAAACCTCACCACAGTGATAAATAGGACATGCTGGAGGGATAGATTCCTGTCCCAGAGACTCCCCATGCTTTGGAACAGGATTCCAATCTACATTAGGCAGAGCCCCTCACTAACACTCTTCCAGAAAAACCTTGATGAGTGGATGGGAAACAGAAAATTTACCCCGGGGATTACTGTAGTGGCTCTGCTGGACAGAGGCACAGGGAACTAATAGCTCTGCTGGACAGAGGGACAGGGAACTAATCTAAGGGGGTGGCAAAAGCCAACACATTCTGGCTAGGCTTATAGATGCCCTCGGGCAGATAGTCTAGTACTTACCTATGAATATTGACGTAAATGAGGTTGGGTGGAACAGACACAGAGGATGAGGTGGAAGGGGTATAAGAAAAATCAAGAAAAGCATAAGTAGAAAAGTTCTGATAGTGGATAAGTTGAGATAACAGTAGATAAGTAAGGTGTTGTATGGTGGCTCAGTGGTTAAGATCATGATCTCCCAGACCCAAAGTCCAGGGTTTCATCCTGCTGTCTGGACACCATGTGCAGAGCTTGAGATGAGGGTAAGGAAAGGGGTATTAGCAGAAGAGGATTAAGGATATACGTTAGTTGGAGGAGCAGCAGTAGGGATGAATAAGAAACAAGGAATACAAAAAGTGAAATAGTGAGGGTGATTGATAATAAGTAATTGGTAGTGGAAAAGAAACAAAAAGGGGGATGGGTTTAATTAGGATGGGATCAATTGGAAAGCCATGAAGAAGTTAGGTGTTGCTTTAGATTGTGCTTGAAGCCTGAGGTATTGTTTTAGGGTGGGTGTGATGGAGTTACCGTGCTTACCCTCATAAGTTGAGTAAAGTGAGCCACCTGCACCGATATGAGTCTTGGTCCCAGTCAAGAGATATTTGCTGTGTGAGTGGGGATTCCTAGTAGGGACGTAGTTTTTGTGGATTTTTGTAGTGAAGGGAAGGTGTTGGGTTTGTGTATTATTTTGTGGGCAGCTAACAGTTGGGAGGAGGTAAGGTAACTAGGTAGTTTGAAGGAGTACAGGTGCTTTAATGCTAGGCAGTGGTGTGAACAGTTTGTAAACTGGATGCAAACTTAGCTATTTTATTGAAGCAAACCTCTATTTTTAAGGGAGAGTGAAGATTAGTCAGGATGGGTACTGCATAGACAACTGAACAGAGAAGGTAAGACGCTGCTAAAGATTTCTTAGAAGAGTCATTTAGAAAGGGTTTGTGTCAGTAGAGGAAACCCATCTTTTGGTGAGTTTTCTTGTCGGCTTGAGTGATTTGTTGATCACATTTTAAATTATTATCAGTTATGACACCAAGAGGCTTTATGTTGACAACTGTTTCAGTTTTGGTATTATTTGCTGATGTGATGTTCAAGGAGTGATTCTGTTCTGATAGAGATTTAGGCAAAAACATTAGTTTATTTATTTATTGCATTTAAATGCAGTTGGTAGTCATTTAGCCAGGCCTTAATACAAGAAAAGAAGCTCTGGGTCCATCTTCTAGTAGCAGTAAACTTGGTGCAGAGCATCTAATAGTGCATCATCTGCATATTGGACTATGGAGGCTTGTTTGGTAGCTTTGTGAAGGTTATTAGTCAATATGATGAATAGAAAAGGGCCTAGAACGTATCTCCAAGCCATGTCCACAGAGACAGACTGAAATGGGAAAGATCTCATTTACATTTTACAGACTGCCATCTGTGGTGAGTTAGCTGTGGAACCAGCTAAGGGATGAATGAGAGACTTCTAGGGAGAGTAGTTCATGGAGAAAGTGTTGGTGTGAAACTATGTCAAATGCTTCTGACACGTCTAAGAAGAGGGAGGATACAAGACTGTCAGTGTTTCTAGTAGAGTTTATGATTTCTGTAGAACTGAGTAGAGAAGTTTGGTGAGGTCAGAAACCATGTTGAGTGTTGCAGAGGAGAGTGTTATTGTGAAGATGGGATAGGAGTTGGGAATTACTGCATTTTTCTACTATTTTGAAAAGTTGAGGTAGAATGGCTGTAGGTCAGTAATTGGAGAGATTGGTGTTCCACCTTAGTGTAAAGATATGATGTGGGATTTTTTTCCAGATGGCGGGGACATAGCTTTCCATATTGGATCTGTATATGACAATAGATAAAGGGCACATGATAGCATCTGCAGCAATTTTGAGATATTCTTGTGGCTGGTTGCTAGTAACTTTGGCAGAATTGTTTTAGTTTTAGGAGTTGTTTTTGTTGATAGATGGGGTAAGTAATGATTGGAGGGAGGAAGGATTTTGATGTTAATTAGTACTGTTTGGAATAATGAGGCTGTAGGGTGATTTGTTATTAAATGGAGTGAGGACAGAATGTTTGAAATGTGTATTGAATTGAGTAGTTTTTGGGTTTGAGTTGTTGGTAGTTTGACCTGGGTGTATTACTCTTGATTGTGTGCCAGAAAAGCTTAGAGTTCTGTTGGTGGTTGTCTTGGAGCTTTGAAAAGTACGTGGTTTTGTCTCATCTGATATTTTTAGTAAGGTCCCTAAGCTGTGTAAAATATTGCCATTTTTGTGTTTTTTTGTCAGTAGGCCATGCTTCCCAGTCGATTCGGGTATCTGGGTAAGTCAGAGTTAAACAGTAGGTAGTCTATTTAAACTTCACCTAAGATGATAGTTTCCTTGTTGATATTATGATATATATAGTACAGGATTTCTTCTAGTAATGGAATGTTTCCAGGAGTGATATAGATGACAGTGATGCATATGTTCTTATGTTTAATGATTTGCAGGAGACAGAAAATCAGTTTAATTTCAAAACTGGTTTATAAGACCCTGGATTGGCTGTATCTTTCCCCTCCTTTTCTATAACCATTATTACTGCCTTCTACTATGAAGATGCTATTTCTCTCCATGCCAATGTTCCATTAACTGTTCTGTTGGTAAGTCATCTAAACTTGGGGATTTCTCAGTTGCTTGTTCCATATTTTCTACCGTGGTTATAGGATTCTCCAGCTGTCTTAATTTTTTTAGTATATCCTGTCATGAAAAAAAAAAATTTCCATTTTCTCTAGCCAGTCAGTACCGCAATCATGTTTAGTATATAAATCCTTATAGCAGTCCTTAAAATGGTTGCATTTTTTGTGGCTGTTCATATACTATTCCTGTTGTGATAGCTTTTATCCTTACTATAATCCTTTATCCATGTTGTTATCTCAGTCTTAGAACTAACTGCTTCTGTAAGTTGTTTTCAAAGCAAGTTTGCATAACAGCTACTTTTGAGAATCTAACAAGTATTCCTGTAATTCAGCTAAATGTTGAACCTTTTATTCTCATCAACCTATTCACATTTAAAAATTAACATTATCATGTCACCTCTTTCTCTCTAATGCTTCTATCTTGCTTTGATTTCTCAGTTTCTGGTCACCCTAAGTTTTTCCTAGTTCTGTATCTACACACTGTGTTTTCTCTAACATAAGATCTCTGATTTGTATTAATGTTTTGTGTAGTTGTTTCTCTAGCCTAACATCTATGTTGTGTATTAGTTCTGTATACTTGCTGTATTTCAACTGTGAGGGAAATTGTCAGTGTGTGGCTTGAAAGTCTATTGAGGGGTATGTTACTTCAGCATACACTAATGTATGGTGTAATAGTGTTATAGAATGAGTCACACCTTTCATGGTCCATTGTTTTTTATAGATATACTCATTCTATTAATTAGATTTCCCGGTGTAGTCCTTCATGGTACCCACTCTTTTTTGTAAATTCACTAGGCCAGATACTTTCATACAGCTGTCCAAGACCTTTCTTTCTAATGTGAATATGTATGTCCTGCGACACCACTTACATCTTTCTCCTTAGGTGTAAGATTCCTGCCCCTTGCCAATAACAAAATCCCTAATAAGAAGTAATTATATTATTTAGTATTTTTTTTACCTCCTGTATTTTACGTCTGGGTGGAAGGTGCACATTAGCTAGTATAAGTGTGTTACCTTGCCAGTTTCCCTTTAAAATTACATATATCCCTAGGTCATCCTTTATTTCTTCTTTAATCAGTATGTGGGCATATCACTTTATTCTTCTTTTGTTTGTAGGTTATCACTTTATTCTTCTTTTGTTTGTAGGTTATCGCTTTATTCTTCTTTTGTTTGTAGGTTATCGCTTTATTCTTCTTTTGTTTGTAGGTTATTGCTTTATTCTTCTTTTGTTTGTAGGTTATCACTTTATTCTTCTTTTGTTTGTAGGTTATCACTTTATTCTTCTTTTGTTTGTAGGTTATTGCTTTATTCTTCTTTTGTTTGTAGGTTATTGCTTTATTCTTCTTTTGTTTGTAGGTTATCACTTTATTCTTCTTTTGTTTGTAAGTTATCACTTTATTCTTCTTTTGTTTGTAGGTTATCACTTTATTCTTCTTTTGTTTTTGCTTATCTATGAGGCCATCAACATCCTGGGACACTAATGGTCATTTTATAGTGGTTTGACAGGTAGCACACTCATCTGTGGTGCAGAAAGCTGCAGGTTCTATTTCCACACCTGGTAGACCAATTACTGACATGCAGTGCAGCATAAGGGTGTTGTGCTGTACTCCCGAGTGTGTTGTCCTTTGGATGAAATGTTAAACTGAGGACCCATCTGCTTGAGATGGTGGTTGCTCAGGTAGATGTAAAAGCTCCCACAGTACCTATTAAAAAGAGTAGGGGTCCTTATTTTACAAAGAAAAACTTATTTACAATACTATTTACATTAGACAATTCTTCATCACTTATTATATATACACCAGTGTTTCTTTTTTGATCCCCCATTCTAGCTTCCACAACCAAAATCTTATCTTTTTTAACATTTCTGCTAAGTCCCACTTAGCATTATACATTATTTCCTTAATGCTTTGATTCCAAATAATCCAAATCACATTAAACACTCTATTATCCATTTTGTCTACTTATTTGCTTTTATCTTTGAAAAAAACATATTCAATCATGCCCATATTTATATCACTTGTTCCCTTTTATTATCAAAATAATTTGTATTTCTTAATTTTTCCCATAATTTCATGATTCTTTTACATTTTAGGAAGACATGTTCCACAGTTTTCTCTTCTCCACAGTTATTACATATTATTTCATATCTTCTTTATAAGGCATGTTAGCTTTTACTGGCAACAAAATCCTGACATTCAAACACATTTTTACATCTTTCATTTCTAGCTTTTATAGCTTTGACTTTCATATCTACCAAAACATGCAGATGAAGATAAATATTCCATTCTCTAGTAAAAAAGAAACACATCCACCAAACAGAACAACGGAATAAAACAACAACCAAATAACCATACAAAGTAACATTTAATAGATGAACAAAGGTAAGCGCTTTCACAAACAGCTTCTTCAAACCTATAAATTCAACTACCATCATCAATTTATACTAAAATCTTAACAGTTAATCAGATAATTAACCATTAGACACCTATACTTAAAGCCCCATATAAGCATATTAAATCTATAGAACTACTATATCCACTTTACTTAATCAAGTACAGCTTAACACAGTCTAAGCCAAAGTTGTTGGGTATCACCATAAATAACGATTAAACATCCATCGTAACCAAATAATAATCAGAGCTGGTAGGTAGCCCTTCCACAAATCTATACAAATCACATAAAAATTGTCTGGAATCTCTCAGAAGTCTCATATTAGCATTCAAAACTGGGCATAATTTCTTCTCCGCAAAAAAGGGGAAAGGTTCGGTACTCTAGTTACGACCAGCAATAAAAGGTCTCATAGGTGGATTACGGCTGTCCTTATGTAACTTCGGGAGACCCTGGATGATGGGAATTATGGGGTTCTCCACCAAAAAATAATTAAACAGATCTAAGCTAAATACTCTACTATACAAAGAATCCTCTAATGTTCTATAGATCCTAGTTTTCAAATTAGTAATAAAAACATCAATAACCATATAAAAAAGTGTCATTCAGCATATGCTTATTTGAAGTAAAATTCCTATCCATAACAACAAAATAACTCCCCTTAATCAGATGGTCTAATAACTATAGTGCTGTCTCCCTGTAGCTTCGACAGCGCTAACTGTTCATTGAAAGTAAGATTATAATATCTCTTAGAGGGTTTAAAAGCTCGTTCATCATAAAAGTATGTCATTTTCAACCATTCTACCAAAAGCTTCCACAAGGGGGTGCATATTAGGCATATTTAAACTTGGCTTCCTAAAATTCTGAACATTCTGATAAGACCTTTCACCACCAAATTAAATTTTTAAACAGAGATTCCTAAGGAACAGTTTAAAATCAACAATATTGTCAGTTAAATTGCTATGCTGAGGGAGAATAAAAGACAACCCTCTCTCAAGCACATGTAGGTCATTGCTAGTTAATGTCTGCTGGATATATTCCATACAATCAGGTCTTTATTTGTTTCCACATCTTCTTCAGAGACTGAGAGGTGTGTTCCAATGGCAATTTCCTTTTGACCTGCCCCCTGGTCCTGGAACGACTCCTGTCCAAGTGTAGTCCCTGATCAATGGGTAAAAGGATAATAACAGATCTCCCATCCTTATGTGACACACAATTTTCCTTATTACAAGTCTGCAAGACCTTCCTCCTCATATCATCACCCAAAGGCAGTGCATGTGAATGTGTAACTGTAGTACCTGTTGATTCATTAGTCACAGCAATGTCATTGTATGAAGCAGATTCAGTCACTGTCACTTGCTGGCTGGAGGAGGTTTGACTACCAGACCAACCAGTCACTAGGCCTCTCAATGACTCATTGCAAACTACAGGACCATCTAATATTTTATTCACTGTCACTGGTGTATTCCTGGGCCATATAAACACATGGCCTTGTCTAAAATCAGTCATATCCCTCTCAATTTGTAACCGTTTCTGATACAGTAATTTCCTCTCATACAACATCACTGTATCAACCAGTCTATCCAGGCTTGAATCTACCAGGCACTTAGGAAAACATTCGTACAGGGAAGATTGTTGTTCACCTATCTTTACAGCCAATGAATCTTCTTCTGGCTTAAAGAAATCAATAAGCAAGTTAATGTACTTAGCCCTTACCTCCAAGTTTATTTTCTGCCATTGGGTAAGCAGCTCCATGTACTGTTCCCCATATGTGGGCATTTTATGGATCCGCAGCCCTCTCGGCTCAATCTTACACTGTAAACACACCTCAAGATGCTGTCTCTGTGCTTGCACACTTTTGAATTTAAGTAGATTATATTCCAAATCATCAATGGCTTTTGTAAAGGCTTCCACATCAACAAAGGCATACTCAGATATTTCTGGTGTAATGAAGGACCCAGGAAGCATCAACGGATTGTCCATCCTTACTAAGCAACGTGTTATTTTATTGCCATTCCCAGCAAGTTTCTCATTCCTATTGCCGGAATTGTAATCAAGCTCCAACACATCAAATCCATACTCGTCCATGCTTTCTATCCATGCTGAAAGAAAAAACACCACCACCCAGCAAAACACGCAAACCGCACAAAAAAAATCACACAGAGACTAGGGAGGTTAGATGGATTATTTGACTGAGGGTCAGATCAAGGCAAGGGGTTGAATGAAAAAGTTCCCTTGAAACCTTTTTTAAAAGGACGTACTCTGAAAATTTGAATTGCCTTATAGCTCTATAGGTTCTATTAGTGTGTGTGTGTGTGTGTGTGTGTGTGTGTGTGTGTGTGTGTATATATATATATATATATATATATATATATATATATATATATATATATATATACTTTTTAATATTTTTTTTAATATATTTTTTATTGTATGAGGGTTTGATGCTTTCATTATTGGTAGTGACTGTTGATGCATTTTAGCTTGCCTAGGGCTTAAAGGATAGGTGCCTAATTGTTAATTATCTGATTAACTGTTGGATGGCACAGTGGTGCAGCAGTAGTGCTGTCGCCTCACAGCAAGAGGTTCTCTGGTTTAATTCTCAGCCGAGGTGCCTTCTGTGCGGAGTCTGCATATCCTCCTTGCATTCATGTGGGTTTCCACTGGGTGCTCCGGTTTCCTCCCACATTATAAAGACATGGGTCAGGAGTGTTTCTTCCTGGGCCTCAACTGAAAACTGGCTTTGTTCTAAGTCAGACTTTCCCGGTTTTAGTATAAAGTGATGATGGTAGTTGAATTTGTAGGTCTGAAGAAGCTGTTTGTGAAAGTGCTTACCTTTGTTCATCTAGTAAATGTTACTTTTTATGGTTATTCAGCTGTTGTTTTATTCCGTTGTTCTGTTTGGTACATTTGACTTTCATACTTTCTACAGATATACATAAAAATGTCCATTACTTTTTATACTACATTTTTCTATTATTTCCAGTAATTCCATATTTATTTTTTACCTTGGTAAGCCTTCATCTCATCATTTTATAAACTCTTTTTCTTTTCTGATTTTCTATCATACTGCAATCTTTTTCATATTTACCCTTTAATATTTTATTTATTAAATTCTAATTTTTCACTTAGGTTCATAGGCTCATAGGTTGATACTAGGCTATCTGCCCTAGGGCATTTATAAGCCTAGCCAGAGTGTGTTTGGCTTTCACCACCCTTTTAGATTAGTTGACTGTGCCTCTGTATAGTAGGTCACAGAAGGTAGCCCTTTTAAGGTTAGTTTACTGTACCTCTGTCAAGCAGGGACACAGAAGAGATCCCAGGGCTAAACTTACGATCTCCCATCCACTCGTCAAGATTCCTCTTGAAGAGGGTCAGTGAGGGGCTCTGCCTAACATGGATTGGGATTTTGTTCCAGAGTGAGGGGAGCCTCTGGCATATGAATCTGTCCCTCCAGCATGTCCTATTTATTTCTGTGCTGAGGTTTAAGTCCCTGGAGCGTGTAGTTCTAAGGGATTTGGATTTCCTGAGGTGAAGCATGTCCATTAATTCTGGGTTGGACATGGCTTTATACGTCAGACACAGATCGCCTCTGAGTAGGCAGTACGCAACTGAGTAGAGCTGGAGTTTCTTTAGCCGAACTGCATAGGGCATCTGTTTGAGCCCCTTGATCCTCTTGGTGAGATACTTTTGGGGTCTTTCCAGTTGCTGAAGGTGTTGGGTAAGGTACATCCCAAACCGGGCATTGTACTCAATTATGGGCCTGATAAGTGATGAGTAGAGGGGCACAATGATCTCTGTTGATCTAGATGTGAACCCTTTCATGATAAGGTGGGCTATATAGAAGGTCTTTCTAACCACTTTGGCAACGTGATTGTCAAAGGAGAGATTGGTATCTACTTGGGTCCCCAAGTCCCTAATTACTTCTTCCGTACTTAATGGATTACCACTTATGTGGTAATTTGTGGACATTTTGTTTTTCCCAAAGGGGATGACTATGCACTTTTTGGCATTTAGCTTTAGGCCATGGCTCTGGCACCAGTTATCCGTCTCTGTGAGACCCTTTTGGAGGATGCTTGTGTCAGCCGGAGAGTGTATTACAGCACCCAGTTTGCAGTCATCTGCGAGCTTGGTCAGCCATAGTCCACCCGTGTTAGCCTGTACCTCGGAGAAATATATACCGAACAAGAGAGGTCCCAGGACTGAGCCTTGTGGGACACCACTTGTAACTGGTTTAGAGTCTGACATGGCACCTGCTATTCTGACCATGTGGGTTCTATCCCTGAGCCAGTTTGCATCCCATCTTGTGACATAGGGGTTGATATTTAAGCTGGTGAGCTTATTTATGATGCCCGAGTAGAGTATTGTGTCGAAGGCTTTTGCAAGGTCCAGGTAGGCTGTGTGGACTACCTTCCCTTCATCTATGGCTTTGGTAACTGTTTCAAAGAAGTCAACCAGGTTCAAGAGGCAAGATCTGCCCTTAACGAAGCCAAATTGGGTAGGATCCAGTGTCTGGAGGTTCCCAATGTCTTTGTTTATGATTTCCATGATGATACGCTCCATAGCTTTGCAGACCAGGCTAGTCAGGCTTATAGGGCGATAGTTTCCGGGGTCTGTTGTGGAACCACCTTTGTGGAGTGGGACCAGTGTTGCTGTACGCCATTCCTTGGGTACATATCCTGTAGTAAGGCTGAGATTGAACAGTGACTTTATATGAGGGTTTAGTTCTTCTTGGAGCTCGTGTAAGACGCAGCCCAGGACACTGTCTGATCCCATTGATGCTGTGTTTTTTGCTTTGGAGAGGGCAGCTCTCACCTGTGCATCTGTGATCTCAGGAAGGCTGCAATCTGTTGGGATAGACATTTGCTCTTTTGTGGGGGAAGGGGAGAGAAGTTTGCACTGAACCTTTCTGCCAGGATGTTAGCAATGTCTGTGGGTTCAGTGTATTTTTTGTCATTTTGCACTAACTCAGAGCATATCTGGGAGTTGCCTCCCAGGTTTCTGACATAACTAAAGAAGGCCTTGTGATTATCTTTAGTGTCTTGTGCAATTTTTCTTTCGAAGCTGGCCTTAGATGATTTTATGAGGGATTGTAGTTTCTTGCTAGTACTGATCAGTGACGCCTTCCCTTTTTGGGATTTTGCTCTGTCATGAAGTAGCTTTCTCCTTCTGTTGTATAGCTTATTTATGGCTGGGATCCACCAGACAGGTCTCCTGCCTTTGGAGGAGTGAGTCTTGGTTTTATTTGGGATAGCATGCTCCATGCATTCCTGTAGGTGTCCATAGAATTCTTTTGTAAAGGATTCTGCATTTTGGGCCGCATTTTCCATTGGCCCGGGGGCTTTGAAGGATTCCACCTCAGTTTTGAGAAGTGTGAAGTTTGCTTTTGAGAAGTTCTTCACCGTGGTTTCCTTGGCTAGGGGTGGGGACGGAATATGGATGTCCAGTGAGATTTGTTTATGGTCTGATCTTACCAATGAGGAGTATACCTCTGGTGTGGAACATAGAGACCCCATGTTAGTGATGACCAGATCCAATATGTTTTCCCCTCTTGTGGGAGTGGTGACCAGTTGTTCCATAGCATTTGAGTTTATAAATTCTAGGAACCATTGGGCGAGGGTGTTTGGGCTTGAGTAGTTTTCCCAATCGATGTTTTGGTAGTTGAAGTCACCCAATATAATAGTGTTTGGAGAGACCTTCATATTCTCCAGTGTTCTCAGGAAAGCCGAGTGAGGTTTCTGTGTTTGGGAGGGTGGTCTGTAGCAGGCTACAAACTGAAAGGCAGTTTTTCCCACTGTTAGTTGCACATGGATGGTCTCCGATGTTTCGTGCAGTGCCACTAACCTGGAGGTGTGGGTATCTTTGATAAATATGGATACTCCCCCTCCTTTTGTGGTTCGGTCCGAGTTTTGGGGACGGAAAGCATGGTATGAAGTATAACCTGTTAGTGCTGGGGTGCTCTCGGAAGCCTTGAACCAGGTTTCTGTTACTGCACAGATATCGATATTCTCCATACTGAGGAGAGTCTTGAGAGCATGCATCTTGAGGTTTAGACTTCTGGCGTTGAGCAGCATTACCCTTAGTTTGTTTTTCTTTGTGTTGTCTATGGGGGTGGGTTTGTCTTTTGAGCCTTGCCTAAAAAAGGCACTATGGGGGAGGCAAGAGCCTCTGCCAGTATTCGAAAACCCAGGGGTGACAGGTGCAAACCGTCCCTAGCGAAGCAACGTGGCTTGTCGAGCATGTCATCCCAGGCTGACAGACACTGGATCCCCTTTGAATGACACCAATACTTTAGCCAATTGTTAAAATTGATCATTTTGTCTGTATACTGTGGTATCATTCTTGGTGAGAGTAAGATGCTACTCAAGGTCAGGGTCATACCGGCCTGGGCTACATGATCAAAGAGCTCCTGTACGTCTTTTTTCATGTAGTCCAGGGGGGTACGTCTCAGGTCATTCACACCAGCATGGACAATGACGGAGTCATATTTGTACTTGCTTTGGAATGACCTGAGTGCTTGTGTTATGTGGCGGATCCTGGCACTCGACAGGCAGCTTACAGTAACCTTCTCCTTGTTCAGCCTGGTGAGTGGGACATCAGTGTGTCTGACAATAGAGTCACCTATTACAAGTGTATTAGGTTTGTTGTTTAGCCTTAAGGGCTGTGACTGTGTGGCACACTGACTTTGTGAGCTATGTGCTATGTGGATATTTTTTCATGGTAGGTGTTGCTTGGATGTCTGCTTTAGAGGTCTCTGTTGCTTAGGCAGATTTTTATTTAGAGCCTCCGAGTTTTTGTGTGTTTATGTGTTTGGTTTGCTGATGCGATAGGTCTATGTGAGACTGGATTTGTGGTGTGTGTGGTTACCTTCTCCTCCTGACAGGCTGTGCCAGTACTGGGTTGAGAGAGCTTAGCCTCCAGTTTGGCTATATAGTTGCATCTCTCACATATATTTGAGCTTGTTGGGAGGAGGAGAGGGTGGTCTGTATACATAAGGCAGTTGTAACATTGCCTCAAGATTCCCAGATTCACCAGCTGGACTGGAGAGTAAACTCAAAACTGACCTTTCGACATGCCTGAATAATATAGGTTCATAGGTTCATACTAGGCTATCTGCCCTGAGACAATTATAAGCCTAGCCCGATTCTGTATGGCTTACGCCACCCCTTGATTTGAGTATACTGTGCCCTTTAAGGTTTAGTTTACTGTGCCTCTGTCTAATAGTGACACAGGAGTAATCCCTGGGACAAACCTACGATCCCACATCCACCTATCGAGATTCTTCTTGAAGAGATTCAGTGAGGTGCTCTGCCTCACATGAACTGGAATTCTATTCCAGAGCGAAGGGAGCCTCTGGGTTATGAACCTGTCCCTCCAGCAAGTTCTATTTATTTCTGTGCTGAGGTTCAAGTCCCTCGAGCGTGTGGCTCTAAGGGATTTAGATTTACTGAGGTGGAGCATGTCCATTAATTCTGGATTTGACATAGCTTTGTATGTCAGGCATAGATCACCTCGAAGTAGGCGGTATGCAACTGAGTAGAGCTGGGTTTTTTTTAACCGAGCAGCATATGGCATCTGTTTGAGACCCTTGATCCTCTTGGTGAGATACTTTTGGGGTCTTTCTAATTGCTGCAGGTGTCGGGTAAGGTACATCCCAAAGGGGCATTGCATTCTATGATGGGCCTGATGAGGGATGAATAAAGGGGCACGATTACCTCTCTTGATCTAGATGTGAAACCCTTCATGATGAGGTGGGCTATGTAGAAGGTCTTTCTAACCACTTTGGCAATGTGGTTTTCAAAGGAGAGATTGCTATCAACTTGGGTCCCCAGGTCCCTAATAACTTTCTCTGTACTTAATGGGTTTCCGCCTATGTGGTAATTTGTGGGCACATTTTTTGCCAAAGGGTATGACTATACATTTTTTGGCATTTAGCTTTAGACCATGGCGCTGGCACCAGTTTTCTGTCTCTGTGAGACCTTTTTGAAGGATGTTTGTGTCAGCTGGAGAGTTGATTATGGCGCCCAGTTTGCAGTCATCTGCGAACTTGGTGAGCCATAGTCCTCCCACGTTTGCCTGTACCTCGGAAAAGTATATACCGAACAAAAGTGGTCCCAGGACAGAACCCTGTCGGACGCCACTTATGACTGGTTTCGAGTCTGACATGGCTCCAGCAACTCTCACTCTGTGGGTTCTGTCTTTGAGCTAGTTTGTGACCCATCTTGTGACATAGGGGTTTATATTTAAGCTGGATAGCTTATCTATGATGCCCGAGTGGGGTATTGTGTCAAATGCCTTTGCAAGGTCCAGATAGGCTGTGTGGACTACCTTCCCTTCATCTATGGCTTTGGTGACTGTTTCGAAGAAGTCAACCAGGTTCAAAAGGCAGGACCTGCCCTTGACAAAGCCGAACTGGGTAGGATCTAGTGTCTGTAGGTCCCCAGTGTCTTTGTTTATGAGCTCCATGATGATCCTCTCCATAGCCTTGCAGACTAAGCTAGTCAGGCTTATGGGGCGATAGTTTCCAGGGTCTGTAGAGGCTCCACCTTTGTGGAGTGGGACTACTGTTGCTGTACGCCATTCTGTGGGCACATATCCTGTAGTGAGGCTGAGATTGTATAACTGTTTTATTTGAGGGATTAGTTCCTCTTGGAGTTCATGTAGGATGCAACCTGGGACGCCATCTGGTCCCACGGAAGCAATGTTTTTTGCTTTGGAGAGGGCAGCCTTCACCTGAACATCAGAGATGTTTGGGAGGCAGCCCTCTGCTGGGATAGATACTTGCTCTTTTGGGGGGGAGGGGGTGGAGAAGTTTGCACTGAACCTGTCTGCCAGGATATTGGCGATGTCTGTGGGTTCAGTGTATTTTTTGTCATTTAGAATCAACTCAGAACAAGTCTGGGAGTTGCATCCCAGGTTTCTAACATAACTGAAAAAAGCCTTATGATTGTCTTTGGTGTCCTGTGCAATTTTTCTCGAAGCTGGCCTTGGAGGATTTTATGAGGGATCGTAATTTTTTGCTAGTACTGATCAGAGATGCCTTCCCTATTAGGGATTTTGCTCTATCATGTAGTAGCTTCCTCCTTCTGTTGTACAGTTTATTTATGGCAGGGGTCCACCAGACTGGACGCCTGCCTTTGGATGATTGGGTCTTGGTTTTGTTTGGGATAGTATGATCCATGCATTCCTGGAGATGTCCGTAGAATGCGTTTATATAGGATTCTGCAGTTTGGGCAGTAGTTTCCACTGGCCCTGGGGCCTTGAAGGATTCCACTTCAGTTTTGAGAAGTGAGAAGTTCGCTTTTGAGAAGTTTTTCACTGTGGTTTTCTGGGCTGGGGGTGGGGTCGGGATGTGGACATCCAGTGAGATTAATTTATGGTCTGATCTTACCAATGAGGGATATACTTCTGGTGTGGAGCATAGAGTCCCCATGTTGGTAATGATCAGGTCTAGTATGTTGTATGATATATATAAAGAACTACTTATTGACTGATCAGAAAGACGCAATAGGGAGCAAGTGCTTAGAAGGCGTATAAGAGGATGTAGTGCTTTAGTTTGTGTTTACCTATGAGATTACTTATACGAGCAAGTGCAGAGCTTTAGAATGAAAATAGAGTGCTTAATTAGATATTTCGAGCAGTTCTAAGGGAAAAAGTGAAGAGCAGACTTTGTGGAGCTGGGAATAGTTTAAACCTGTTTAAGAGGCGCTGCCCGACTCTGCTCTGTGCACAACACCGTGCAAAAAGAGAGTTGCAGGGTTTTAAGAGAGAGAGAGATTGAGGAGTTTAGAATTGACCCAAAATGGCCAATAAAACTACAGCTTCTAGGCAGTAACCACTCATACAGGGACAGGCAGGCTGCTCAGTATTAACCACTGCCACTGGTGAACACAGAGACTTCCCTTTAGCCCAAGCAAGCACTGGCTGGCCTCCAAGAAACTTACAAACAGTTCAGAACAACAAATCTGCAACTGAACTTTCTTAAATTTCAGAAAGATTTTAGCACTTTATACAGATTCGAAGATGCTGCATATACAATTGGGTTTATTAACACTAAACCTCTCTTCTTTTCCTATGTGTAATATTCTTCTGTTTGTAGGGTTTAGACTTGATCCCCATATAAAGGAAAACATAATATTAATAATTTCCTTTTCATATATTGTTGGTTAAATACACTAGTTAAATAAGCTAATTTTCCTAAGACTACAGAAGTCAAACAATATTTTTTATAAATGAAAATCTGAATGTTTTCCAATAATCACACATTTAACTTCTTTTTGTTAAAATCTTCCATTGCAAATCTATAACATCTTGCTTCCCAAATCCAATTCCTAATACTTTTATTTCTTGCATACTGAAATTAATTTATTTTATTTTTCCATCATACCCCAATCCTTTACTTTCTCTTTATTCAGATTCATACCTATTATTTGTAAACATTTATTTAAATGCTGTATCACTTCTTCCATACCACTCATCTGTCTAGTGATTAAAATAATATCATCAGCATATGATAATTGTGAAGATAGGTGAAGGCTGTCTGCCTAGCCAGATAGAATTTTGTAGACAATTCTGTCATTTGTAAATATTAATATAAGCCACAGGCTTGTTCTCTTAAAATGGAAAAAAATGGTGTTAAATATAGAACTGCAAAAATATAACAACAGTGCACTCAGCTGTAACAAAGCTGATAAGTAAATTCTTTGATGTCAAAACTCAGAGCTGAGATGTCTAGATAAAGGCATTCTGCCTATTGTTTTGAGGCCAGAGTTAATGGCTAAAATTTACATATATAATTTCTTTTATTGCTCTGGTTCCTGACCAGCTGCAAGATTAAAAGGGCTGTTAACCTCTGAGAGTCTGTTAGCCTGGGAACCAGAAAGAAATGATGTAATCTGAAATGAATCAGTGGTACTGTGTTATCAATTTAAGGACAGAAAGAATGAGAGCATTAGAGCATTTGTCTTGAGAACATCCAACTCACCACTCTGCCTGTGTCTATATGTAAGTAGGATTTTAGAACTGTGTTTTCTTTTAGATATAGCTAAGAAATAGGAAGATTAGACTAGTTTGTTTTTCTGTGGTCAGAACTTTTCTACTGTATTATTTTAAGTATTTCTCTGTGATCTCTGAACTCTTGACTAGCACTGTGTAGCAAGAAGTATTGTCTTGTGTTTTTATTATTTATTATTAAATATTTTTAAACCTTTTAACTGTGGCTATTTTGTGTAGAGATAATTTAAGCTCTAAGAATACATTGCATGTATATAGTGATACTGTACAAAGTCACTCCAAATAAGTATTGACTGGTTGGACTTACCATTTGGATAATAATATTGCACTGTATAATTGGGCACCCTTTCATAAGGGCCTTTGAGTAACTGATAAATATTAGCTGGGTGATGGCAGTAATTTCTACTGTATAGTCTGGGTAAAAGGGGCACAGCTGGAGAACCTGTGCCAGCCTTCCCCAGGAGTGTCTGTGTGGCTGTATAAACTCTTATCTCAAAGTGTGCATGTGTCAGCTTCTTGGGCAGGGACACAAAGCACTAGTTGGACAGAGAGGGTGCTGGAGGTTTTAGCTTGCTCACTAGGCTGAGATCTGGACCCTATAGCTGTGCCAGTGGGCAGTCTTATTGGGGACCTGGAGAGAAAAGGAGAAACCAGCCCTAGACTGACTGTGATCTCTGTGTGCTCTTAAGGGAAATTGTACTTTACTGTGTGTGTATTTACTTTCCTTTCCTTATATGGACACCCCTCACTGGTGTTAGTGGTGAGGACTGAGGCTCCTTCATTGCTGGTCCAGTGCGCGGGCGTTAATGTCACAATAGTATTATAAGTATCTCGGTTCCTTCTTTTGTCATATAAGTTACATTTCTTAACTCCTGATTAATATAATTTGCTACTACACTCATTACTAATGCAAATATTGTGCTACTCAAAGGGCATCATTGTCTTATTCCTATCTTAACCAACCATTAATTAATAATTTTACTTTATTATATTCATATGAAGTCACACATGCATTCCTTATCTTAGTGTTTATATGTGTTAAATATATCTATAAAATTGTGTGTTGTATAGTTTGAAAAGCTTTACTTAAATCTCCTACCATGATTCGTAGTTCTTCTTGTCCATTTAGGATATCATTTACTAACTCTGTAACAAACATTAACAAGTCTAACCTTCCTCTAACACTATATATTGTACCATTTATAATACAGTTTTTACTTTCATTCTTTTTTGTATAATTTTCATAAAAAATTATAATCTGCATTATTCAGTACTATAGGTCTCCAATTCCTTATTTCATTCCTTTCACCTTTTTTCCATATATATTTAAATATCCAACAACATAGTTCCTTATTTTTAAAATCCACATTCAGGCATTTGTTTAACACTTCTATAAACTATTTCTACTGTTTTGTTGTCATGTTTTTATACATTTGGTATTCTATTCCATCAGGTCCTGCTGTTGTTTCTACATTTACTTGTCCTAATATTCTAATTCCTCTAATACCATTCTGTTTTCCAAATCCATATTATCTTCATCTGAGAAAGTTTTTACTGCCTGTAATAGCTGTCCTATGTTCCCTTTATCTTTAAACATTTCTTTCACATACTCCACTACTGTTTTCATTATAGTTTATCTCTTTGTATCATTCCCTTTTAATATTTCAATTCTCTCATTATACTGTCTCCTTTTATTATTTTACTTAATTGTGGAGCAATGTCTTCTTTCCTTCCCTAAAGAAAATATCTTTGCTTAAATAATAAATTCTTATTTTTTTCTTGATTTATTCCATACTTTTTTTTCCATGAATAATATATGTATTATTTTTTCTAGATTACATAATGTCTCTTCACTTATAGTATTATACCTTTTCTTCTCTTCTTTCCTTGCTACACTATATTATGTTATATTTTCTCTTGAAAGACATCCACCATTCAGACCAATTTTTGTAAAATTGTCTCATTTTAATGTGATTCGCCCATAATTCTAACCATCCTATTCTCCCTTTCCATCCCATTCTTTTTCATTTAACATTTTTAAACCTTTTACCATCTTAATAACATCGCATTTGTCTTTTATCTCTATCCAAATAGCTCTATGATCTGAAAAAATCTTTTCTTATTGTACTGTATTCCATAGTCTGCAATCCTTTAGATATCAGAAAATAATCTCGCTTCTATATATTCGCATACTATATGTCCAATTACTATTATTTCAAATACTCAATTTACCACACCTCATAATTTCCATCACCTTTTTGACATCACCTCCTTTTTTCATAAATCACAATTAAAATCCCCTGTTAAAATAATGTCTATATTTATAGCCACATAGTTTAGAATTTGATTAAACATATTTTCCCTTTCTTTGTAACATTTGCATATAATGCATTTATTCTATATGTCTTCTCTTTCCATCTTAGTTATCTTTCCCATTATTACTAATGTTATATCCAGAATTTTAACTGTCTTCTTATCAGAATTCCTATTCCTGAACAAGTATCTTGACCTAGATTTCAAACAAATGTTATTTCCCCATAACATCTCTATTCACAGCCTTTCTTCTTTCATTAATAATGTCTTCTAATATTATGTCCATATCCACATCTTTACACCATTCTATAATTTAATTTATAGCTAGTATTCTACAATTAATCTTTTCTTTTTCTAAAGAATCCTATTACAATTATTATTAACCGTTCACCATGTCCTTTCTTTTTTCTTTCATATTTAGCCCTGTACATTTTCTTTTTCTCTCCTGTATCCTTTTGCCAATTTAATTATATTTGCCTTTAACTATTTTTCTAGTTAACATCTTCATCATCACTAATCTTAGAGCCTTCTTCTATATTTAATTCTCCATTTATTGTAATTAATTTCTAGCTTCTTATTGTCATCTTCACTTATGACTTCCTCTTGTCCTTGCTTCTGCCCTGTTCTTCTTAATTTATGTAATTTTCACCTTTTATATGTTCCTGCTCATCTTCTTCAAACATATTTGCTTTTTCTTTCCCATCCTTCCCTTCTTTACAGTCCATCCACATGTGCCCAACATTATTTCATTTATAATACTTCATTTCACATTTTTTTCACATCATGTCCTATTTCACCACAAATATAACACTTTCTTTTGATACAATTCATAATCAAATTATATATCTTTTTTGTTTTTTGTTTTGTTTTGTGGAATTTTTTTTATTTGTCCCCAATATTTCACAACTCCTTTTTAACCATCAACATTTATAATACTAAGAAAGACATTCTTTTTTCATTTTTAGTATAATACTGCAGTCTCATCATCCAGTCCATAAACTTCTGTTATCATACACCTTAGAACTGTCCATTATTTCTTTACATACATCATTTAAATGTATTTTTTCAACTTCAGTCCTAAATTGTACATGTATTTTTTCTTGGTTTCCCTGTCAAAAACTTTTAACACAATTGGCCAGAACTGCTATGTGTTTGGCATCCTTTGCCAGAGGTCTAGAGTGTTTCTGCTAGAATCCACGCCATTCAAAACTAAGAACAAGAAATTGTTTATTTTGTGTTTGAGCTGAACCTTTCAGCTGTATTATACTGCATTCATTTGTGTGTTCTTGTCTGTTTATTACCTGCATTTGTTTTGCTCTGAAATATTGCTTAAATAGCAATACTTAGTAGATACTTGCTGAATCTAGCCTGTTTTTCATACATGTGAACTCAAATCCAGCCATCTTACATTAAGAAGGGTCCCCTGCACCCTTGTGGCAGAAGAGTGTGAATATAGCCTTGTTTGAGCTGGGGATTGCTGAAGTAAGGATCATTGTGTGATTTCCTACTGGCAGACTAGTTTAAAACTGTTTAATTTTGCCTGTAAATGAGCCTTGCATTTGCATGTAGTTGTGTACTGCACAACAGGGGTTAGTGGTACCCTGTATGGACACAAATGCCTAGAAACTATTTTTTTCCTAGACACCAGTCAATGAAACCCTTCCAGGCTTCCCTGCTGCTCTGTGGGCATCTCAGCTGAGCACTGAGCATCCTCACCACACATCTTTCATCTCTGATCATCTATACAACAAGCCCCTTGTTAATCCCAGAGTGAAAGCTGATCTACCCTGCCCTCTCACAGATTAGTATTTATGGATTAACCTATGACTATGGATAGTCAGTTTCCCAACATTTCTCCAGCCAGCCTGATTGACATGGGAATCCTGAGGCAATATAGCAATTGCCTCATGTATGCAGACAACCACTTGCTCTTAAAGCAAAGAAATACAGTATGTGAGAGATGTAACTGTATGATGAAACTAGAATCAGTCCTCTCACTTAACAATGATCAAGACATCAAACAGGTTGTCAGCACATACACCTCTCCCCTCACATAAGATAAGGTCAAGACACATAAACCCACATATATGGAGGTACTCACCAAGAACCAACCAAAAGACCAGAGACCTCCCAAGTGCAAACAACCCACACATACTGGCACATGAACAGACTCCACCACTACACATTACAGCGCACATATCCATGTCTCAACAATTAAGCCCCTAAAGCAAAACACCTCAAAATCAAATGACCTGGTCATAGATTACACAACAGTGAGATACACAGATGTCTCCCTCACCAGGTTGGACAAGGAGAAGGTCACCGTCAGCTGCCTGTCTGATGCCAGGATCTATCAAATCACACACACCCTGAAGTCACTCAGCAACAATTACTGTTATGACTCTGTCATAGTACATGTTGGAGTGAATGACTTGAGACATAACTCTCTGGACTATATGAAGAATGACTGAGCTCTCAGATTATGTGTTCCAGGCAGGTATGTCCCTAGTCCTAAGCAGCATTCTGCCTTCACATAGAATGGTGCCACAATGCAGACAAAAAATAATTGATTTCAACAATTGGCTTAGCTTCTGGTGTCACTCCAGAGGGATCTAGTATTTGTCAGCCTGGAAAGATATGGTTGACAGACCATGCTGCTTAGACAGAGATGGCCTTCATCTGTATCATCAAGGCTTTTGGATACTGGCAAAAATACTTACCTCTCCATAGTGAGTTTTTTTAGGCTATGTCAAAACAATTAAACTTCTGATATAAAAAAAAATCCACTAGAGACAATCTTGCTCCTGTTGGAACCTGCATTCAAATCCTGAGAAGGTCCAGTTGCCTTCAATTCTCTCTCCACTTCATCGGAATGTTTACATTTAGGCATTTTGTCAGAACAGTAAGGCTCAACCACCTTAGGTAGTTCTAGTGCATTTCTTCTTCTCCCCCTGCTGACATGAAATCTCAATTAACTTCATTTATACATCAGTTGCCTTCTGCTGCTCTCTGATCACTTTCTTTTTAATCAAAGACTTGTATGCAAATTTATCTTCCAAAGTCATATTATTTTGCAAAGAGACGAAAATGCTGGCATCAGTTTCTGAAGCCAGATCAGTATGCCTCCTGCTTCTCTGAGCTGCCTAAGTGCCTGGAATAGAAACTAGAAGCACCATAATGGCAACAGTCCCACTAGTCAACACAACGAATAGAGGAAGTTCCAGAATGCCCTGGCCAAACTTCCCCTAGGAACATCAGTACTATTTTTGATCTCCCCTGAAAAGAGGCAACTAACTCAGGTCAACAAAGAATATATAAATAAATCAATGTCATTATTTCTCATGCATTTTAAACCCTCCTGTTCTGCCCTAGCAGGTTCATTATCCTTTATTTCCATTACACTACAATGTTTGGAGTGCTCAGTATTTATTTTGCAGCCATTGTAATTTATTTAAAACAGTATATAACCCATCAACACAACAAATTAATTCTCCAAACACTGTAGTTCATTTAATAACACCTTATTAGATGTTTACAATATCCAAATACTGTCTTCATTAACAGTATTGATAATTCATAATTCAAATTGCTGCATGTCATTCGGATTGTCCTTAACAATGTAAACTGACATAGTCTCTCTATGACCTGTTTTCTGTACTCAGGCTCGAGTGTTTGTCATCTTCTCTGAAGTATTTGGTCGAACTAACTTACTAACCTTAACTGCCCTGCTATCCTGAACACAGCATATTATATAGCTTCGGTCCAGTAAATTATTTACTTTTTCTAATCTTGGGCTCAGGCTTTGTCTTGTATATCCAAAGAACATTCTGTAACAAGAATTGTCTATAATCTTCCCTTGAGAAACTGTTATTTCAGCAAGGTTAGCATTCAGTGGAAGATTCTTTGTTTCTGCTTTTCTAAAATGTATGCATAAATGAAACATCATTGCCTAGCCAGCAAGGTTATTTTCCTTTCTGCTTAACTGTCTTTTATGCATAAATGAAACACAATTTATTTTACGCTTTAGCTTGTCTAATGTCTAATAACTATTTTAAAATGGAAATCCCTAATATAACACTAGTTAAGTAAAAAATAATCAAAAACACTGTAAGCTGTCAAATGTTTTAGTTTTGTACTGTTAAACATTTGTTTTTCTATTACTTGAAATTAGCCACCAGAGATAAAAAAAAAAAACTAAACTAAATATGCATTTGAATCAATGTATTATCAGTGGCGGCTGGTGACTTCAAATCAAAGGGGACTGCAGGGGACAGGTGAATGGGTGGGGTCAAATGGAAGGGGTGTGGTCAACTAGAAAGGGGAGGAGCTATGCTCAAAACCACAAAAACTGTAACTTAAACACGCTGCCCTGGGTGCCAAACCACTATTATGAGAGTCCAATCAAGACAAAATGAAATGTAGAAGAAAAAAAATATTTCAGTGCATTGGCTGCATGACAGCTTACTTAATATCTAGATGGAAACAAAAAGGTTGTGAGGCATGAAAAAATAAATTACTTTTTAAATACATTACTGGAATGCCAGTCAAAATCAAGTATAAGAAAAACAAGCAGCACTCAACTCAAACCACTTCTCCTTGCACTGCAGTTCTAATTATAATTTATATTCAGCTTTATTAAAGTACCAAGTAACATGCTGAAAGTAGCAATCTTTGTGATAACCCCACTTGTAAAAATGTTTCTTATCCAAAAAAGACCAGCTGCCTGACAACTATCTACTTGTTTCATGGGGAAAACATGATCAAAGTAAAAAATGAAAAGCAAACAAGAAACAAGCTCAAGATACATTGCTTAAAGGATTACTGCACAGGATATGGACCACACATGATAGACTGGCATTCTGTTTAGTTTACAGGTAAAGCCTGTAAAGATGACTGCAAGTCTCCAACAAATGTAATGAGCTTCGTAAAATAATGTAATCCTGTCCTTTATTACAAATACTATCATATGTATTTCAATACCCAAGGCTTATATATTATCTAGTTATGTAAGTATTCTCTGCATGGTAACAACAGAAAGGCTTTCAATGTTGGCAATTCTTTAACAGTATGCTTATTAAAGCTTACTTGCATCTTACAATTTTAGACAAGCATTAAAGCATCGCTACTTAAACAGAGAGCAACAGGCACTTTCTGAGTAATAATAAGCATAAATCAACAGTATAAAAATATTTTATTTTTATTTTATTTATTTTACATTTGTTTACCGGGCTAGTCCAACTGGATACATGTCCTTTTTCAGTGGAGGCCCGGGGAGAAAAGCTCCTCTACAATACTACTATAGTAAGACTAAACAAAAATTTATCATAATATATCAGCATATACAAATAAGATTAAAAATCAAAAATCAAAAGCATGTACTTTAAACTTTCTGATAGAATTAAAAACATTTGAGTACAATATGAGGTAAAGTACCTAGTTTCACTATTTCATAGGAAATATGTACAGTATAAAAATCCAATTAAAGCATCTAGTTACTGTATTACATCTTTATAAGAAGTTGAAAAGTAGAGATTTTGTGCCTTTATTAGAATTACGTAATAGAAACAGTTTTGTAGAGAGTAATAAAGAGAGTTAGATATAAGAACAAGAGAGGATGGAAAGAGTCCCATAGCAGGGAGGTACAAAAGGTTAGTCTGGGTTATTGCAAGAGCAAAGCCAATGGTTGGAAAAGAAGAGTTTCAGTTTAGTTTTAAATAGTGGGATTGAGGTTTGAGTAGTGAGATCTTGAGGTAGTTGATTCCATATTTTCCCAACTGAGTTTGAAAATGTGGAGTCACCTGCTGAGTTCCTAGATAGAGAAGTATGAATCAGTATTTTGTTAGAGGAGCGCAGGTTCTTTAGATTGTTATAGGGTTGTATGAGGGTGGAGAGCATTGGAGTATTGTCAGGGTAGTAGAGGGCTTTATGGGCAATTGTAAGTTGGTTAAAATGTATTAGGTTAGGTAGTTCTAGCCACCCTAGTTTTTTAAGATTAGAACAACGATGAGTCCTGTATGGAGAGGCTGTAGCAAATCTGGCAATATTGTTATATGATGTAGTTAGTTTGTTAAGATTATATTTAGAAAGATTTGTATAGATTGGGGAGGCATATAAAAGGGAAGAGATTAAGTGGGTTCTAGCTACAGTAGTTCTGGCTTCTGGAGTAAGGAAAGATTTAATTCTGTAAAGAGAGCCTAGTTTTCTGTTTGTTGATTTTATTGTAGAGTCAATGTGCGTGTCAAATTTGAGTTGGTTGTCAATTGTAATGCCTAGAAGTTTGGTGTTATTGTCTGGGGAGATAAGGATGCCATTGTTGGCTGTGAGTGAGAAATTAATGGAGGGAGACAAGAGAGTGGGTGTAAAAATCAGGAGTTTGGTTTTCTTTGGGTTAAGGAGGAGACAATGGTTAGAGAACCATTGCTCTATGGTAGTGAAGGTATTTTGTGTGATAGAATATATTGAATGCAAGTTGATAGGGGAGTGGCTAGGTGAAGGTCATTTATAAAGATAGAAAATAGTAGAGGACCTAAGATAGAGCCCTGAGGGACTCGTATGGAGGTGGGAAGGAGATCAGAGAGATGGTTATGCCAGAGTACAGCCTGTTTTCGGTTATCCAGATAGGATGTGAACCAATTTAAGGCTGTATTGTCAAAAGAGAGGGACTTCAGACGATGGAGGAGAAGTTTGTAGTTGACCATATCAAAGGCTTTAGATAGGTCAACGAAGAAGGCTGAAGAAGGTATGTTATTGTTGCGGTTTTTGTTAATTGAGTCGATAAAGGATAGTAAGGCTGTAGTAGTATTATGGAAAGGGCGAAAACCATGTTGGCACTTGGCTAGGAGATTATTATTTAGTAGGTGATTTAATAACTGTTGGTGGATGCATTTCTCCATTATTTTTGCAAGTGGTGATAATATTGCTATGGGACAAAAGTTGGAGTACTCAGTAGAGTCACCACCTTTGAACAGTGGGATGATATATGAGATTTTCCATAATGATGGAATTGTGCTTTCATTTAAAGTCCTGTTAATCAGTATGGAGATTGGGTAAGCTATGGCTTTAGCACCAATTTTGAGGAATTCTGCTGGCAATTTGTCAGCCGCGGGGGTTGTAGGTTTTAGTTTTTGAAGTAAGGATAATATATATGTGGTGGGTATGGGTTTGAGGTGAAAAGGGGGGGGGGGAGTGGGGCCTTGGGTTAGTAGTTTGGAGGTATCAGGGCTTTGTTGGTTAGCTAGCTTTAGAATGGCAGAGGTAAAGAAAGTATTAAAGGCATTTGCTGTTTTTAATGGGCAGTCGGGGTTTGAATCAATAGGATTTGGTGTGACAATTTTCCCAGGTGATAACAGTGTATTAATGGCGGTCCAGAATTTATGTGGTTGGTGTAGGGATGATTGTTGTAGCTGAGTATAAAAGTTCTTTTTATCTTGTAGGATGGCTTTCTTTGTTAAATTTCTTTGTTCTCTGAAACTAAGGCGATCAGTTGTGTTTTTTGAGGTACGCCATTTAGTCCAGGCTTTGTTCCTACTAAGGATAAGATTCCTAGTAGTATTAGAAAGCCATTGGGCTGTTTTAGACTTAATTCTTATAGAACACATTGGAGCATGCTGTTCTAGGATTGTCAGAAAAGTATGATTGAAGTAGTTAACAGCTTCGTCTATAGGGAGAGATTTAAGAGATGACCAATTGACTTGCATAAGTTCATTTTGAAACAGAGTGGGATCAAAGAATTTTTTGTTACGGGATGTTATGACTTGGGTAGGGATAGTTAAAGTTGTTTTATGCCTAATGATGTATGTTAGCGAGTGGTCGCTGAGGTCATCTGGGAGGGTTCCTGTAGTATACTTTTGCTGAGGACTGTTTATAAGTATCCAGTCAAGTATACTTTCTTTGTTATTTTGTTTGTTCTTGTTGGGGAGTTAATGGTTTGAGAGAAGCCATGCAGGTTAATAAGGGTGGGTGGATAGTTGTGCTGACATAAATTCCAGTCAATATTAAAGTCTCCTAAAAGTATTGTTTCTTGAGGAAAATTTAGTGAAAGCCAATTTAAAAGGTCTTCTAAAATAGTGGGATTTTTTCCTGGAGGAAGATAGGTGCAGATAATGTTAACTGTTTTGTGAGGGTTGAGCTGAAGTTTGGAAATAAGTATTTCAACATTATTGTCGGATGAAAGGGTATGATTTACTTTACTTATTTGCAGTCCAGTTTTATAGAGAATTGCCATCCCACCACCTTTCTTGTTTAAGCGGTCTTGTCTGAGTATGTTATAGCCAGGGGGGATGATTTCATTATCTTTAATTGTAGGTTTGAGCCAAGTTTCGGTTAGACAGAGGATATCAAACTGTTGGACATCTAGAAGGGCATGAATATGTGGTATTTTATTACAGATGCTACGTATATTTAATTGAGCAATTGAGAGTGATTTGGGGGGTTTGGTAGATGGTGTTGGTTTTGTATTAAGTTGGTGGCATTTAGAGGGTGGTAGGGGTAAGTTAGGGCCAGGGTTGGGGTGGATGTCGCCGTCTATTAATGAGCAGATTAATATAGGGCTATAAAATTGAGAAAGTTTATAGTAGTAGTAAAAATGTTTTTTAAGGCCATGAGTAGGATATTTAATGTGAGAAAGTCAGTGATATTTAGCTTGAAGGTAGGAAGTTTTGTGGATGGTATTGAGATAGGTTATTGTTTGAGCTGGGGGGGGATATTAGGGTTTGTTTGTGTGGAATTATTAGAGTATAAGGAAGGGCTTGTTCGTAAGAGGTAGAGAGATAGGTAGGGATGACGATAGTTAGGAAGGTTATAAGTAGCAAAGGTTGGTATTGATTAGACATGTTTAGAGAGTCAGTAATTGAAATAGTGTGGAAGGATAGTGAGAAGAGTAGGAAGGAGAGAAGGTAAGTGGAGTAGGGAGGGGCTAGTTCTGGAAGGTAGAGTAGGCAGGTAGGTGGAGTAGGGAGGGGCTAGGTTTGGAAGGGGTGGAGATAGATCTTGAGGGGTGTGTTTATGAGGGTATAAATGTAGAGGTGCTAGGGGTGGGTGGGATTTGGGGGCAGGGAGGGGAGCAGAGTGAGCCCGTAGGGCGAACGGAGCGGGAAGAGCCCAGAGAAGGAGAAGGAGTGATGAAAAAACAATCAGTAGAGAGACAGAGCAGAAGGTAAGGTTACTAAGATATGTAGTAGGTTAAGAGATAGCCAGTGAAGTACAGTTATGGGTATGGATAAGGAAGGATAACAGTAGGGGAAGATAGTAGGTTACAAGAGGATAGAGATGGGTGTTAGCTAAGTGGAAAACAAAATGTTGATAGGCAGTCCAGTGTGAGATAGTAGGGGAGAGGGCAGCAGAAGAGGAGCAATGGAGCTAGGTAGGTGAGGTGAGGAGGAGAGTGGCAGGAGTCTCAGGGACAGTAGGAAGGTTATGGAGTGCCAGGTGAAGAGCAGTTAGCTAAAAGCAACACAGTCGTAATATCCAGTAAGAGGGAGGCAGCTGAAAGTGAGACAGTAAAAGTGTAGAAATAGATAGGGAGGGGAGGGTTGGTCAAAGGACACCAAGGGGTAGATAGGGAAGTAATGGCTGCAGGCTAACCTGGCTGGGAGGCACACTGCGTCCTACCAATAGGCGTCTAATACCTGAAAGGTTTACAAGGTAAGGAATAACACATACTTCCAAGTCAAATTCCTTGCTGGGAGACAAAGGGAGTTTAATACAATGTTTAGAATGTTCTTGGTTGAGGTTTCTTTATTGTGGTCTTCGAGTAGGGAGCACAATTCAGGGAGCACAATATGACAGAAACCAGAACATTCTGCAAAATCAAGGACAGAATAAAAGTAGCACTTGTGTCTACCTTGGATGGGGGGATACTGTGCACATTTACACTGCATAACTGTTCCTTGCCTTGCTTGGACGCATCCAGAGTCACTACATAGGGGAGTGGGGTGCAACAAGTATGTCACAATTTGAAATGTCTCTGGCTGACTGTGATGGCCCTGACACATTTGTAATACCTCTCAACCTCAGAACAAGAAATATGGGCAGAGCCATACATAGAAGTGGGACAAAGGCCCAAAAATAAGGACAATTTTAAATATTGCTCTTATAAACTTAGACAGATAATAGAATAGTATGTCTTACATTAGTATGCATTTTCTGAAAGTTTGAAATCTGAAACTCAAATGTCTGTCATTATTTTCTAACTTAAGTCTTTAATTATTTGCCAATAATTTGCCAAAAAAACACAATTTTATGAAAAATGGACCAAAAATGCGATGCAAAAATCTAAAATAGCCACACAATACAGCTGGGAACCTGTCAAAGAAGGGACACTTTTTAATATTAGTACTGCTAACTTGAGCAGCTGACAAAATAAAAGAATCTACATGCATTTTTGAAATAAAAGCAATCTATAACTCTGATTATTACAGTTATTTCTTAATTGTAAGCCCTCCATGTTTTCTTCCAAAATTGCCATTTTGCGGTAGGATTATTAGGGGAAGAGCAACATTTTGAGCCAAAATCGGGGACAGTTGAGAGGTTTGGATATGCCTAATTCTATAAAGCAATTTATTTTCACGTACCTCTCAACCTGTTAATGCAGGAAATCTGGACAAAGCCAAATATACTGGGGGAACATATAAACAGTACTATAAATTGTTGTTTAAACTGAGACAATTGGTTGAATAACAGGTCTTGCTTTAGCATGCATTTTTCTGAAGGTTATGAAGTCTGAAACTCAGTGTCTGTCATTATTTAGTGACTTAATTCCTAAATTATTTGCCAGAAAACCACACATTTTATGAGGAACAAACCAAAAATAAGAAGCAAACATCTATTCATTCTTTGAAAATCTGGATAGTTGAGAGATATAGTTCAGCCGGGGCTATCTTTGAGTTTGCCGCCCTTCCCCCTCACAAAGTCATGGTCGAATGGAGCCCCCCCCCCCCCGCAGCCATTCCAATGAACCATTACTTGGCTATTTCACCCCATTTACCATAAACAATAATGTGTATACTGCTTTACTTCTGTGATGATGTGGACTTCATTTGAAAGTTTTATTTTGCATTTTACAGCACAAACACTAAGACATCTGCTAAACAAAGCAATGCAGTCTCACAATGAAAACAGGCTGAGCATTAAAACTTCTCTGTCCTTGAAACTCACATTCATTGAAACAGCATTAAAACCCACATTCAAAGAAAATACATTTTGCCAGTGGCAGATAAAGATTAACTTAGGGCTGTTTTCAAATCATAGGCCCCTTGCACACGAAACATACACATGGTCTTTGTTACACCTTCCTGATTGTATTAAATTATATTCCTTGTACAATATAGTACAGTTGTTAGAGGGCGTTTTAAATTTGTTTTGAACATTTTCCAGTAAACAATGAAACAAAATGCATGCACCAATAATAACAAAACTGCCCAATTCAGAACATTTGTAACATATCCCAACATCCACATCCCGACCCCACCCCCAGCCAAGGAAACCACTATGAAAAATCTCTCAAAAGCAAACTTCACACTTCTCAAGACCGAGGTGGAAAGTTTCAAAGCCCCCGGGCAAATCGAAAATGCTATCCAAACCACAGAATCCTTTACAAATGCACTCTATGAGCACCTACAGGAATGCATGGATCGTGCCATCCCAAGTAAAACCAAGACTCACACCTCCAAAAACAGAAGACCAGTCTGGTGGACCCCGGCCATAAATAAGCTATACAACAGAAGGAGGAAACAATTACATGACAGGGCAAAATCCCAAAAACGGAAGGCATCCCTGATCAGTATTAGCAAGAAACTTCACTCCATCATAAAATCATCAAAGGCGAACTTTGAAAGAAAAATTGCCAAAAACTCTAAAGATAAACACAAGGCATTCTTTAGCTACATCAAGAATCTGGGTGGCAAATCACAGATCTGCTCTGAGCTGGTGCAAAATGGCACAAAATACACTGAACCCGCCGACATTGCCAACATCCTGGCAGACAGGTTCAGTGCAAACTTTACCCCCCCTTCCCCCCCTAAAGGGCCTGTGTCTATCCCAGAAGAATGCAGTCCCCCAGACATCACAGACACACAGGTGAAAGCAGCCCTTTCCAAAGTAAAAAACACAGCATCAATGGGACCGGATGGTATCCTGGGCTGTGTCTTACACGAGCTCCAAAAAGAACTAAACCCTCACATAAACTCACTGTTCCAACTCAGCCTTACCACAGGTTATGTACCCAAAGAATGGCATGCAGCAACAGTAATCCCGCTCCACAAAGGTGGCACTACAACGGATCCCGGGAACTATCACCCCGTAAGCCTGACTAGCCTGGTCTGCAAGGCTATGGAGCGCATCATCATGGATCTCATAAACAAAGACATTGGGAACCTCCAGACACTGGACCCTACCCAATTCGGCTTTGTTAAAGGCAGATCTTGCCTCCAAAACCTAGTTGACTTTTTTGAAATAGCTACCAAAACCATAGACAAGGGAAAGGTAGTCCACACAGCCTACCTGGACCTCGCAAAGGCCTTCGACACAATACCCCACTCTGGCATCATAAATAAGCTTACCAGCTTAAATATCAACCCATATGTCACAAGATGGGTTGCAAACTGGCTCAGGGATAAAACTCACATGGTCAGAGTTGCAGGCGCCATGTCCGACTCTAAACCGGTTACAAGTGGCATCCCACAGGGCTCAGTCCTGGGACCCCTCTTGTTTGGTATATACTTCTCTGAGGTACAGGCAAGCACAGGAGGACTGTGGCTGACCAAGTTCACAGATGATTGCAAGCTGGGAGCCATAATCGACTCTCCGGCTGACACAAGCATCCTTCAGAAGGGTCTTACGGAGACGGATACTTGGTGTCAGAACCATGGCCTCAAGCTAAATGCCAAAAAGTGCATAGTCATCACCTTTGTGAAAAACAAAGTGCCCACAAACTACCACATAGGAGGTAATCCACTAAGTACGGAAGAAGTAATTAGGGATCTGGGGACCCAAGTAGATAGTAGCCTCTCCTTTGACAATCGCATTGCCAAAGTGGTTAGAAAAACCTTCTATATAGCTCACCTAATCACAAAAGGGTTCACATCTAGATCAAGAGAGGTCATTGTGCCCCTCTACTCATCGCTCATCAGGCCCTTAATTGAGTACAATGCCCCATTTGGGATGTATCTTACTCGACACCTGCAACAGCTGGAGACCTCAAAAGTACCTAACCAAGAGGATCGTGAGCCTCAAACAGATACCCTATGCTGCTCGACTAAAGAAACTCCAGCTCTACTCAGTTGCTTACCGCCTACTCAGAGGTGATCTCTTCCTGATGTACAAGGCCATGTCTAACCCAGAATTGATGGACATGCTCCACCTCAAGAAAGGCAAATCCATCAGAGCTACACGCTACATGGATTTAAACCACAGTACAACAATAAATAGGACATGCTGGAGGGATAGAATCATATCCCAGAGGCTTCCCTCGCTCTGGAATAGAATCCCGGTTCATGTTAGGCAGAGCCCCTTGCTGACCCTCTTCAAGAGACATCTTGATGAGTGGATGGGAAATCGTAAATTTACTCCTGGGATCACTTCTATGGCCCTGCTGGACAGAGGCTCAGGAATCTAGTCTAAAAGGGTGGTGAAAGCCAACACATTCTGGCTAGGCTTATAAATGCCCTAGGGCAGATAGCCTAGTACCTACCTATGAACCTCTAACAGTCTACTCAAACTTCTACAGTCCACCAGTATCAGTAAATATGCATAATCTCTGAAGAAGTAAAAGTCATCTAAATAATTCCACATTAAAGAAATCTGTAACTAATGAAGAGGTTGCTGCTAGCAAACAACTTTATATTTCATTGTTTCATCTACAAATAAAGTGCCTGTTGCCATTGAGGAATAAATTACCTAAGTTGCATTAAAAAAATGATAAGCTAGTAATACTGCAATAGGGAATGGATGGCAAACTAACAGGTTCATAGTTACTAGGTATCTTCACCAAAAAGGACTGCAGCATCCACCCCCTTTACAATACAGTACAGTATCAGCAATGCATCTACCTACTGTGGGAGTAGAACCCACAGCCTTCTGCATCAAAAGCAAGTACACTACCTATTGTGCCATTAACAACACAAGCAGATTCGGCATAGGCAGCACTAAACTGTTGTTCCCCTGCAGATCTCAGCTTCTTGTAAAATCTACTTGACACTCAGCTGCATCTCTGAACTTTGCAGAACAAGAAACCTGGAAAAATCCAAAATTTAGGGGAGGGCAAAAGAACAAAAAACAGGGACACATTTTAAACATTGCTTGTATAATGTTGGAAAGTTGTTAGAATAAAATGCTGTGTTACCACCATACATTTCACTGCCAAGTATTGAACCCAGGACCCTGTGCAAAACAGTCAGAGCAACATAGCACTATGCCAAATCATCTGTTTTATGAAAGAAAGGAAGACTGAAACTTAAATGGCTACCATTTAGTGAATTCAGTTCTCACCATAGCTGTCAACATCTTAGCACAAAACACCCGAACAAAGCCAATAATGGGGGAATACAGCCCCCCAAACATATTCAGTGAGTTCAGTTATCACCATAGCTGTCAACCTTGGCACACAAAACCTGGACAAAGCCAATAATGGGAGAATACAGTCCAAAAAATAGGGACAAATATCCACTGAGGACACCAGAGCAAACCCACAGAAACCAGGGAGGACTTGCAGACACAACAAAGAAGGCACCCCAGCCAAGAATCAAACCAGACAACCTGTAGCTGTCAGGCAACAATGCTACCACTGCACTACTGGCTGTGTTAAGTAACAAAAATACAGAAACCACAGATTTTATGAGGAACAGAACAGAACAAATATGAGGCAAAAATCTGCAAATGTTTTACAAATGGTGGTGGGTAGGGAATTCAGGCTCTTGCCAGTTGGGCCCAAGGTACAGGGTTGAAGCCTTATTCTCTACCCACCACCATGTAGCAACTGGGGCATTTCACACACACACACACACACACACACACACACACACACACACACACACACACACACACACACACACACACACACACACACACACACACACACCTTCGTAGTGGCCTGATTCTGTCCTCTGCATCAGCCCGATCACCTGTCTGTCCTCCATAACAGCCCATGCAGGCTGTTCTGGGTTTCCCTGTTAGACGTGAGTAAGCTGGAGCTTCCAGCCTGCGGGCGATGCAGTCTGATGTTCTTCTGGTCTGGGCTGGCAGGGCAGAGTTCCTTCCTTCCTTCCCCATCCGGACTGCCTAACAGAGCAGTCTGGAGTTCAGGAACTAAGCACCATCCGGACTGCCTAACAGAGCAGTCTGGAGTTCAGGAACTAAGCACCATCCAGACTGCCTAACAGAGCAGTCTGGAGTTCAGGAACTAAGCACGCATGCGTGGAGTTCCGGGACTCCTGAATTTTTTTTTATTTTCTACAGTGGTGGTGGTGGTGGGGGGGGGCGCAATTATTTTATTCTTTTTACAGGTGGGGGGCTGCAGTCCTATAGCAAGAGCGACCCCTGTGTATTATCACGTCTTTATACTCCCTGTATAGCCAGCTTAAACATTCTAAAGCAGATGCAGCATAAGTTAAAGTTCTTCATGTAGTTTGCTTAAATTAAAATGATTTCATACTGAGAATTATCTCTAACTTTAGGAACCATTATATCAGTGAGGAAATAGGGTTAATTAACTACAACGCACTCTTTGTAATCCATTACATACTAGAAATGTTGCCCCTCTCCATTACAGTTCTGTATTAGCTTCATTTTGAGCTATAGTGCTTAAGTTGTGCCCATCACTGATGGAATCCCTCACTTTTTACTGAATTGCATCATGTCTGTTTATATTTCATTTTCTTTTTAAAAAATAATAAAGATTGTGCTGTTCATTTTTCCACCGATTTAGTGACACTTTGCTCATTCTTCGTTAAAACCACACTTCCCTGAGAGACAGAGACTTCAAGGTGATGATCCCACATTTAATTATCCAGAGCTCTTTGTACTTAAGAAGAAGAACATGTTAGAATGGCTGGATATGTTAATTTGAATTCAAGTCCTGTTTTTTTAACAGACTGTTATAGCTGCTGTGAAAATGTATTCATCGTCATTCTTGTGACCAAGGAATAATTATGATCCATGATCATTTTTGTCTTGAACATTCAGCATTTATCTTTTTTTTTTCCAGAGCAGACTCAACAGTTACTCCTTCTGATAATTCTAGACCTTAATTACAGGTCTGGGAAATTGCTATCTGGTTTGGCTGGACTGTAAAATCGGTGTGTGCCTGTGTGCCATCCAACATTTTGTTTTTCTTCAGGCATTTCTATCCACTCACTCAACTGATGTACCATAATATTCAGATAGTCCTTTCCTTTTATCTTTTCAGGCGTATTGGGGACTCTGAAGTTCTTCCTCTATTTTTCATTCTTTCTTTTTTATTTCCTCTTACATAATTCTGCAAGCCTCATACAATGTTTCTGGCCAGATTTCTGCAATGTAGTAATATCATCTGGGTAGTTTGCACTATTTCCTTTCTTTTATCATTGCTCATGTTGCAGTTTCATTTAGTTTTAAAGCTTCTAAATATTTTATTAGTCTTTGGTTGTGAGTCTGACATTTCCCCATCTTGAGAGCCCTTCTCTTGGATCTCTCAAAAACATGGATGAGCCACTTGGAAGTCTCCTTGTGAACATCTTTTTTTCTTTCCTTTCTCTGTGTGTTCTTTTTCCAACTCATATTTTCAAATGCATTTCTCATATGCTGGTATTTTACTGCTTCTCAGGAGGGACAGAATGGTTTCAGTACTGTTCAGTTTGGTGCCATACAGGACGTCCAACTCCATAAACTTTTGTGCAGCCAGCGAATATTTCTCTCATCCACTGATTAAAAGCCTGAGCCAGTATTCCTACTAAAAGGAAAATCTCCCACCCAAAAGTGAGGTATGGGATAAGATGGAGTTCTAGGTAGTCATTACTGATTATTATCATTGTAGATGGGAAGGGATGTGCCCCAGGAACCCCTGCCCTGTTTGCTTCATCCTCCTTTGCCTCTCCATGTTCTCTGTTCATGAATTGTCTTCTTTGCTTGTACTGCTATGCCATGCCTTTTTTTGCTATAAAAGATTTATTGCCTGGCAGAATTCCTTTTAAATCTAAGAATGGGGGTGACAAAGCTACTTGACAGACTACAGCATCTTGACTTTATCTCCTAACTTCCTCAATAATGTCTTAGGCAGCTTCTTTATCTAGATATGCATTCATCAGCTGCAAGGCCTGAATTCTCAAGCATATCTTCTGAACATTGAGCCAACAGCTACCACATTGGTACAAGCATCACTACACCATACCCACACTTGTTCACATTAGATGTAATCTATGCTAATTTGGTGATTCTGTCCGACAGTTTCATCTGTTTTTAATTTGGCCATGTTCTCCATTTTAGAGTAATACCGAATCACATGGATTTGTTTGTTGATGGCCTGGATTATAAGGGTTGCACAAACTTATAAAGCCAATAAACTTTCTTTTTGAATTATTTTGTGTTTCCTATCCCTGAGGAGAATGCTGAAGCTTACTGCTAACTTGGATCATTTAAAGGGCTTCACTGATACAACAGCAGGGTCAGATTTATTTAATAGATGTATTTGTTTTCACATGGCCCTAAAAATCTAATTGTGTTTCTTTGAGACAGAAGCCTCTGAATCTGGTTCTATAGAAGCACCCTCAAAGGAATCCCTGAACCATAGGGCAATGGCTAAAGGCTTTGCCTATTAGCTCTAGGTATCATTTCTGGGACTCAAAAAAATCCTTTATAACATGTGAAATGGTCACACAGTACATTTATGGTTTTCCCAAAGGAGAAATCCCCATGGGAGACCCAGAAAGAACTGTGTCATCATCAGTGTCTTAACCCAGATGGAAGTGGACCTGTTTAGGGCACATTATATCCTCCTTCACCTCTGATTCTGACACTCCAGGGCAAGGATTCCTGTTTAATTTAAACTGTGGTGCTACACCCAAAGTGGATATTGCATGAGCTACTGCATACACAAGAGAATTTTTTTGTAACAGTGAAGGACAGGCCAGTGTAGAAGCCAGTGATATCAGTATGGGCAGATGGTACTGAAATTGCAGAAAAAGGCCTAAATCCATGACTTGACACAGCATCAACAGAGTGATCCACTAAAACAGCCGATACTTGTAGTTGCAGTAAAGGAAGAGTAGAAGTTAAACCACAGTGTTCTTATAAAGACCTGACACGGCAGATGCCTAGGAACTGACATCCATCTTTGGTGCAATCAATTAAAACACTTCTGGAGGCCTAGCTGGTTTCTGCCTCAGAAGGGACTACTACAGGTGGGGTAACTGTCTGGACCTGGACTGCATGAAACTGCAAATTTTTTGTGCTGGCATTCTTAGGCCAGTGCTGTCTCAGTGGCCATGTACTACAAATTAACAATTTTGATAAGGACGTCATCATTACTATTATTCAAACTGTCTGTCCTGCTGACACTTGGTGGTAGCTAACTAAAAAGTGGAACTCAGACTTCCCTACTCCAGCAACAATCTTCAGCTTATCATGTGGGGCCTCCAGGAAAGCCTGGGGATACAATGTCTCCACTATGTTGGACCTTCTTCCCATGGACTGTGACTGATATACTTCCAGTGAAAGGTATGCAGGGACATACAAGGTGCCCAAGCCACCTGAAATGACCCCCTTTCAACACTGTAGAGCAGTGGCCATGTTCTAAAGCCTACCTGAACTGACAAATGTCTTCTTTGTCGCAATGAGTGAGCCAAGCTAATTGCAAAAGAACCTTTCTTTGGCCAGTATCTGCACCCACATTTTCAGTTACTATTGTAAAGTTCATGACTATGAATGAGGATGGGGATATACATGACTAGCAGACTGAGAACTTTGTCCTGTAACTTTCAAATTACAATCTTATTAATGAGTAAGCCCCAAAGTTAAAGTCCTCCACCTGAAGTAAAATGCTTCACTCTCCCAGCAGACAACCATAATATCTGATAATATCACACAATTAATCCACAAATAAGGCACTACAAAGACCACCAATCGATTTGGGAATATCCAATTTAGTAAGTTCCAAAGGGAGTGTAAAACACAGTCAACTATAGTTAGTAAACAAACACAAAACCATAAACGCTTTACTGTTCCCCACATTTTCATCTAAAAAAGACTTCATCAGATGTGGAATACTTGGTAATAACAATCCCTTCATTTATACACCCTCCTTAATTCACAAACCACCAGCAGAATGCAAAAATCAATTTGAATAAGGATTCTAAAATGGCCGCTATCTAGACAGCACATAGTTCAGCTTACTCCAAATACTAGCTATGAATCTAACCCCATCTAAGGCTACTGCTGCTGCAAAAATCTACAAAAAAGCATCTCCTGCAAAAACCAAACTACTTCCCTTACTGAGAGAATCTAATTTTCAACTTCTGAGTTAAAAAACAAATACGTACCTTGGATCTGGGAGGTGACTAAGCAGTGATTCCTGTACATGTGCTCGGGCCTACAATTAGCAAGTAGCAGCTATAAAAAAGAAAAGAAGTAAGTTTTCACACAACAAAGGAATAATGGAACAAGTGAAAACACACATTTAAGACAAGAATTTCTCAAATTGTATCTCCTGTGAAAGAAATTAGCACAAAGTGGCAGAAAACTACTAAAATACCAGCTGAGGCTGCAAAGCATCAACTGAAACCAAACAATAAACAACCATTTGACATGGAGGAATTAAAAGCAGCCTTGATAGCTCTGCAAACAGAAATACAATCTTTTTCTTCAAAACTCACAGCATTTGGAAACAACTTAGACCAAATAATGACCAGACTAGATAAAAATGAGGCTAGAATACTGAGTAATGAGACAAAGACAGAAGAAATGCAGAAAGCTACTTCCATTACCGAAAGCTCAGTCAAAGAAATACAACAAAAACGGATAGACCTTGAAGCTTGAACAAGAAGGAATAATGTATTGAGCAGAGGCATCCCAGAAAAGTATGAACAATCACAGCTAATTAATGTGGCAAAACAATTGCTTTGATCTTCTTCTTGAAAACAAAGAACTATCTCAAACAATTGTCATCGAAAGAATACACCGAGCTTTAAGGGAATCTCAAATCCTGGATGCCCCCAGACAAATATATGTAAGGATTCTAAATGCTTCACATGCTCAAGCAATAATCTTAGCTGCAAAAAAAGGAAAATGCATTATATGGAATGGCTGTAAGATAACCTTTGCTCAGAACCTGCCTCTACAAATCAAACAATGAAGACAAGTTCTATCACCTTTCTGCACTTACTTAGTAAGCAAAAATAGAAGATTCCAAATGAAATATCCAGCGACTTTACACTTTCAATACAATGGCTTAAATTATGCAGTAAAAAACAATCAAGAAGCAAAAACAGCTTTTCTTAAAGCCTTTAAAGAATTACCAAACAAATTAACATGAAAATTGTGCTTTTGTGCTTAAAACACATCTAATATAAAGAATATATCCATCTAAACATCCATTCCTGCTAAACTGAATCAAATGACAAGGTAAATTACTTAAATTACCTTCTTTCTACCTAAATCCATTGCTTTCCATTTAAACGTTCTAAATCCAGGCCTAGGAGTATCTCCATGCCGCTGCAAAAGAACTACAAACTCCCATAATCCTTTGTGACCTCAAATCAGGAAGAATAAACAAACTGAGGTCAAAGGAACATCTACAGCATCCATGTAAGGCCAAAATAACTTAAAAAAAAAAACGCGTTTGCCAAAGAAAATGAAAGTAAGGCTTCTACATTTCTGAAACCTTTGGAACTATATGTTAAAGAATAAAAAACTGAAGACTTTCATGCCAACAGTGATTGGAAGGTAAATCCAGCCTAGAATTGAAGTGCAGCAGTCTAAACATTTATTTACAATGTAAATGCTTTTTTCTTCCTGAATATTTACAAACTGGACAAATAAAAAAACCTTTTGGGTCAGATACTGTAGTTGCAACAAATAACTAGTCCTTATTAGGTCTTATAAAGTATGAAGTTGGGTCTGTTTGTTTTGTCTTCTTTTTTTTATTTTTATATATTTTTTAAATAAGCATGCATCTGAAAACTGTAAGCTTACCAATCTAGAACAGCAAAGGCTATGAAAGTCTCTTGATATTATTGTCTAACACTATAGATCTTAGATGTATATGTGCTTTATATATATAAAATAAATGCATAAACAGGACTATCAATGATCCTTACTGTAAACATTGACCCAACAAGTAAGAACTACTCTATACTAAAAGAAGGACTGTGTTTGAAATCATCAAAATAAGGAACATGCAAATAGAAACTGACAAACTATAACAAGTCATATTCAATATGTTCATGTAATCATTTTCTTTGTGTAAGTTTGAAATAAATGCTACGGTATGCTTTTGAAATGTACTATATAAAGGTTTCCTAGAAAGTTAGATATTTCAATTTTAGTCAAAGGCATTTTTACAAAATGCTCAGACTAATTACTTTCAAATGATGAAAAGGTTAGTAATCATATTTTTTGCTATTACTTATGTTTTGCTTGGACTAGCTGCTATGTGTGTTGCTGTATTTCTGCTGGGACTTAGAATGACATGATTTTTTATGTAATATAGTTGTAAACATTCTATTTCTCTCTCTTTCAGGTAGTGGGCTAGCATGGGTAAGCACGGGGGGGGGGGGTCTGAAAGGGAGTGATGTCACACTTATATACATATCATAGACCTGTACCAGAAACTCTGAGAAGATTTTAAAGTTATATATGTTCCTATATACATCTATTAGCTCAGAAAGTCAGCATTCTGTTAAATATATCTCTTAGATGGTTTTTGTAGATTCATGGAATGTAAAGGGCTTACAAAATAAGAAAAATAAGAATCTATGCATTTAATTCTTAAATCTAAGGCAGAGATAACTTTCATCCAAGAAACACATATGTTAAAAGAACAATGGGATGAAGATACAAAAAAACTGGGTGAAACATATTGTTGCTGCTGGTGACAGTCCAGCTTCTAGGGGAGTTGCTACAGAAGTTAAACAATCATTTGATGGCACTATAATGAAGAGTAGCTATGACCCAAATGGTAGATGGTGTTATTTTACTTGTGAACTGCCTATATTTAAAAAAAACTTTCTTAGTCCTAAATGTATATGCCCCATGTTTGCATCAATTAACCTACTTATACGAGATATATAGAATGCTAGAAAACTTTCCTATTTATATATCATAGGAGGAGGTTAGAATATGATAATTAATCCAGAACTAGATAGAACAAACAAAGATAACAAGCAACCTGCTCAACTTACTACATTAATAATTGAAATAATGGAAGACTTTAAGCTAGCTGACCCTTTTGAAAACTTAGAAATAATCCATCTACAAGTAAATTCACTTATTTTTCACCATACCACAAGTCTTGGTCTAGAATAGACATATTTTTAATATCTGAAACTTTACTAAATAATGCAGCTACCTAAAATAGTGAACCTAGAACAATAACAGATCATGCAAAAATAAATATAATACAGATGGTAAGCTCAATGCAAAAAAACTCAAACACTAGTGAACTGGATTTTAATACTAACTTATTAAAGGAAAAAAAAGTCTCACAGAGAATCACTGACATTCTTACTCAAGCTAAAAATAACCTGGAGGTAACAGATATACCATATGACACTCAATGGCAAGTGACAAAAGCCACTATCAGAGGAATACTAATCCAAAAAGCTGCTCTCCATAAAACACTAAGCAAGGAAAAAGTCAAAACATTAGAATCAAAATGAAAATGTATAGAGTCAGAATTACAAATTATGCATTCACCAGAACTTGAAAGTCAAATGGTTACAATACAAGGACAAATACATGAAATTCAGTCACAACAGTACTCTTATCAGTGAAATTAAAGTTCTCCACAAATATGCCGAATGGGCTCAATCCCCCTCAAAAGCGTTGGCAAGAATCATAAACATAAAAAACTCCCCTACCAAAATAAGGCTATTAAATTACAATAACAAAACTTTAGATATGGACGAAGAGATTATAACAGCTTTTGAAGAGATTTATCAAAAACTATATGGCCCACACGACCAGTTTAATGAATTATTATTCCATCAAGTCACCAAAGAATTGCAATTTCCAGTATTGAATGAAGCACAAATAAATAATCTTAAAGCCCCTATAAATATAGAGGAAATCATTGCTGCTGTAAATAAGTTGAAACCAGGTAAATCACCAGGGCCAGATGGGTAAGTAACAGAGTTCTATCAGACTTTCAAAAAACAAATAGCTTCAATACTATTGAAAGTAAACGAATATGTAATAAAGTATGGTATCAAGGACCTGTATATCAACAACTCAAAAACTATACTCATACCAAAACCCAAATCTTAGGCATCATATCCAAACAACTACAGGCCGATAGCACTCATACATTTGATATCAAAATTCTATCTAAAGTCTTAGCTAGCAGAATCAAAAAAAAATCTTACCTCTCATTATATTTTCTGAACAACTAGGTTTTATAAATAACACACAGGTATGGGATAATACACTCACCATTGATTCAATCATCAGTTTAAAAGCAAATGATAAATGCCCTAGCTATGCACTATCAGTAGATGCATCTAAAGCTTTTGACAAAGTAAAATTTGATGTTCTACTAAAGATACTCAAGAAATTTAGCATTCCTGAAGAATATACAAACATGGTGAGGGCCTTATACAACAATGCTACAACAACACTATCTATAAATCAGAACCTATTCAAATCACTAATGGTACAAGGCAAGAATGCCCACTATCACCATACCTGTTCAATATATACATCAAACCTCTCCTCCTTAAAATATCACAAAGAACTTACCACCATCTTATGAATATTTCAAAAATCCCAATAAAGTTTATAGCTTTCGCTGATGATCTTAATATTTATTTTGAATTCCCTAATACAGACTTAAACAAGATCTTAAACTCCATTGAAAATTTTTCTAAAGTATCTAATTATGCTATCAACCCAAACAAATCAGTCATATTCCCTTTGAATACTTTAGGACATAAGGAATTCTATTTCCCTGAAACTGAAATAAAAGTCAGTTATAATTTAAAATATCTGGGCATCATGTTCACTCACCCCCAATTTGATTTGACTAAAAATTATTTGTTTAAAACCTTGGCTAACATCACAGAAGACACTAAAAGATGGTTACATCTTAACTTATCTCCACTATCTAAGGTGGCTATAGTTAAAAATGAATATTCTCCCAAGATTATTGTTTCACTTTAATGATATTAATCAAAATATACCAAATAATTTATTTTCCAAACTTGAAACACTACTAGGGAAATGTATTTGGCACCCAAAAAATACAAGAATAAAATACTCTCGATTAACATTACCCAAACAGAAAGGGGGCCTAGGACTACCTGATTTTCAAACATATTATGACATTGTAAACACTAGTCAAATTATACAAATAGCAAATTTTGAACCATCTAACAAAGCATGGTATCCACTATGGATTAAAATATATTATAATCATCTAATTTCATCAAATTTAAACCTTAAGGCAATACCCTTTCTAAATTCTAAGACACTAAGGTATTTTAAAATCCACCCCATAATCATAAGAAATACATTACTATTTCAAAAGCTGGTATCCTCCCTAAATCTTAAGGATACTTTGTTATTAGGACAACCAATACACCTAAATCCTAATATTAAATTAAATAACAGCATGTTAAACCTGAGTCAATACCTACTAATTTAAAACACCACTGTATGGGACTTCTACCAAGCCAAAAGCCTTTCAATTGAAAATATAAGGCAAAGATTAGAAGTAAATAAAAGCTATAACACCATAATCAACCAAATACTATACCTGATCAACACAATTACTACAAATGTTAAAATAAACAACCAAGATATGCAGCTATACCAACAAATTATTAACCTGTTGCTTTCCAGATCCAAAATGCTGTCAAACACATCTAGATTAATAACAAGGATTAAATACCAAGATGCACTTCTATATTCAAAGTTTTGGGAAGGGAAAAATAACCACATCACTGTTGAACAAAAATCTGCTGCAATTGAACTTACCTTGAAATTAACCCCTCTCAAAAAATTAATTGATACCCAAATTATGATTAATAATAATGCCTATCACACACAACTTTTTCTAAGTAAAATTAATCATTCTCTCTCTCTTTATTGCCCCACATGTCCAAACAGCATGGCTGACACCCTTCATATTTTTGGAGCTGTAAGAATGTTTACAAATTATGGTATTTGTTAAGAACCAAGTTAGGAAAAAAGGGATACACTAAATTTACCATGTCATGGGAAATTGCAATTTTACATGTATTCCCCACCAACTTTTCATATGAACACAAACACATCATAGTAGCATTGTGTGCAATGATGAAATCTTATATAGCAAAAATTGGTTAGATAGAACTAAAATTACATGGGGAGAATTTAAAGGAATCGCTTAAAATACATATTAGCCAGAAAACTAATTATAAAAAGCCAAAAAAACCCCAAAACTATCCATTTATCAGAAATATTGGAAAACGCTTATAGAAATCTTAAGGTAAAACTGGTTTATGAAAAAGGGACTTACATCATTATTGCTCTAAGTAAATAAGGAAAAATAAAAGAAAATAAATATTGCAAAACTTGTACCTATCTTAAAATTGGAAAGGTCTAGGAAGTGTTAATATAATGAACATTTCGAGGTGGCATCAACTGTATATAGTGTACATACTTAGTACAAGATACAATTTAGGTTAGGTAGGCTAGAATATCTTGATGAAACTGTTTTTAATGTCAGATTCTATTATGATTAAAATACCTAGAGTAGACTTTGTTTTAAATTTAACGTGAACAGTTTTGAATGTTAGTTAATTCTGCATATTGATAACTGAACACTGATGGTATATGTTCTGTTTATCTTATTATGAAGAAGCCATGTTGGAGGCTAGGGACAGGTACCTAACAGCTAGGCTGTGTAGTTCCTGTGATCCCAGTGAGGTGGTTTATATTGCTTTGTGCAATAAGTGTATAGCATTTTATGTGGACAAGACCGAGAGAAAATTGAGAAGAAGGATACATGAACTTACATATGACACAAGTACTAGAAATTTGAGGAGTGTACTATACAAACACACGTGTTTAGAGGCTAAGTTCTTATTCTTTGTTTTGGAAGAGATTCCCACAGATATTAGAGAAGGTCTGTGGGAAACCAGAATTGAGTATAGGGAGGTTTATTGGCAAATCCTTTTGTAAGCCAGTAAGCCTCCTGCACTTAATGATATTGTTTCCTTAGCCCCATTTCTGAAGTTAGGGCTGCAGAGCTGTAACTGATTTGTAAGAAAAGTTTTTTTTTTTTTTTTTTTTTTTTACAAGAATTATATATTTTTTAAACAATTTTATTGATTTTAAAGAAATAAATATAAACAATTACATGTTCTTTTAACATAAAGATATTTACAATTCAAAAAGTGTTCACATAAGCATTCACATAACAAAGTTTAACAAATAAAGTGAAATTACTAAAACTATACACAAAGACATCCATTGAATATCATTACGTTGCCCAGTATTTGTTTATTCCATATATATAACACATAGGGAGGTTGAAATTTGATTTATATGATATCATTGTCAATCTCTTTTCAACAAATTCTGTAGATTAACCCATATATGATAGTTATAAGTTTTTCTAGATGTTCTAGATGTCATAGTTGCAAGTTGCAATCTGCAATTGACAAACTTCCATTAGAATTTTCTTAAAATCATTATAGGAAGGAGGGGATTCAGATATCCAGTTTCTTGTTATAGTTTTCCTAGTTACTGCCATTACTGCCCAAAGTAAGGAATGTTTAACTTTTTGTACACAGCCAGATATGGGTGTATTGAAGAGTAGTAATGATTTGGTCAAAATAAAATTACCTGTGAATATTGCTTGTAGGAGTTCTTTAATGTTTTCCCAAAATACATTTAAAGCAGAACAGTCATAAAACATATGGTTCCAGTCAATGTTTGTATTAGACTTACATCTATTGCAAATATTTAGTTTACCATTAATTTTGTTCATTAGTTGAGGACTGTAGAAGGATCTATATAAAAATCTCCAGGAATATATTTTCCATTTAAGTGAAAGTGTTGATTTCCCTGCAGATTCTAATATATTTGTTTTATCTAGATCCCTTGGAAGTGTGTTATTAACTGTATAAAAATGGTTCCAGAAATTAGCAGGATAACAGCATGTTTCTTCTCTGATAAGTCTGTATATAAATGCCATGTTGTTTGAATACGTTTGTTTATGTTGAATAACTGAATTAAAGAAATCTAGCAGTATACCAGTGACCTGTTTATTAGCAGAAGTGATTGTGTTCATCTTATTTTGTAAGAATAGTCTGAGAGATTGTATGTTAAGCCATAGGGAGTTGTCTAACTGGTATTCACTTATTATCTGATCTACATCCTTCACCCTATCATCTGTAATAAGTTGAAACCAATACAATATACCTTTTTGTTTAAGCAAGGTAATTTTATCTATATCTGAGGATTGTAATGATTCTTGAGTAATGGCTATCAGGAAAATTGTAAAAAAAAGTTCCTTGTACTTAGTGTATTTAAATATAAAGTTTCTAAAATGTATTAGTATGTTCTGTAAGTAGCTAAATGAATATTTGGGTATGCTGTGTAACATGAAGTAATCTTTAAGTATCCATAATATTGGGTTATTTATAAATTCTAATTTGTATGGCTGTGGTTTCGATATTAATAGCATAGCTGAGGATTCCCAGAATATTTCCCGTTTGGCCTGATATGGTGTACCTAAAAGTTGTGCTATGAACCTAATAATAGCTGCATTAGAATAAAGCTTAAAATCAGGAAAGGCTATGCCCCCTTTGTTTCAACTGTGCAGGTGATGTTTAAGTGCTATTCTAGGTTTCCTGGGAAACCAAAAAAACATTAATAACAGAGAATTGATCTTATTAATGAAAACTTTACTGGGAAGTATTAAAATAGATTGTATAATATAGAGAATTTTAGGAAGGATTATACTTTTAATGATAGTTAACATTTCCTCAGTTGTAAATATAATTTGTATTCCATTTTGTTAATAAAGTTTGAATATTTACATAACATCTATTATAATTTAGTTTTGTGATTAATTTAATATCTTTAGCAAGAATGATGCCTGAATATGTAATTTGATCTGTGATGTATTTGTTAGTGTCTTTGTTAATGTTTCTCTTATTGTTTAAATAGATAGGTAGGATCTTAGTTTTATTATCATTGAATGTCAGTCCAGATATAAATTGAAATGTGTTAACAGCTTCAAATAAGGCTGATATGGAGGACTTATCTCCTTTAATAGTAATGAGCACATCATCAGCAAATAACTGAATTTTAGAAGTTATTTCGTCACTAATTTCCAAACCTTTTATGGTTTTATTTCCTCGTATATCATTAGCCCATGGCTCCATTATGAGAGTAAACATTAAGGGAGATAAGGGACAGCCTTATTTTGTTCCTTTAGTCGATGTGTATGATCCAATTTTGATATAAGCCAAAGTGCCTTTATAAAGATGTAATAGTAAATTAATAAAATTATCTGAAAAGTTTAAACATTGTAATAATGTGAACAGATAATCCCAATGTATTGAATTGAATGCTGAGTTAATGTCAAGACTAACCAGAGACAAGTTTTTTTTTCTTTCTGTGTGAATAATCAATTAAAATAAGAGACCGTTTGATGTTATCATATGTACTTCGATTAGTTACAAAACCTGTTTGGTCATCATTAATTAACTGGGGTAAGAATTGTTTTAGTCTATCAGCATATATGTTCATAAACATTTTGTAATCAATATTTAAAAGAGTTATGGGCCTATATGGCCTACATAATTTAGGGTCCTTACTAGATTTAAGAATGAGCAAAATAAAAGTATATTTCCAGGATGGGAGCAAAATAATGTCATTCTGGGCTTTATGGAATACATTATGTAGTAAATAAATATCTGTTTTAGGCATGATTTTATACAATTCAGGTATGATGCCATCATTGCCTGGTGCTTTGTTCTGTTTAAGTTTGTTAATTTGAGTTTGTATGTTCGGTAAAGATATCCGTTTATCTACGATTTCTGACTGTTGAGTGTGACATACAGTTTTTTTAATGTATTGTTTTATCTTATCTAATGGTTGAATGATCTGAGATGTTTGATTTATCATGTGAAAATGATGTCTAAATTCATCAATTATGTCATGTATATTATAAACCTTTTTCTTTTTTTCTAGACAAATATATTTCTTTAATATGATTATGTTTGTTGATTCTTTTTGTTTTATTTGCAAGATTAGTTAAATGTTTCGGGTTTATTGAATAGGCTAGGAATTTAAATTTCTCTAAGGAAATCATAGTCTTATGATGCAAGATTGCACTATATTCTTCCTTAGTTTTATTTATTTCATCTCTAATATTCTTAGATGCGGACTTGTCATTAATTTTAAGATGTAATCTATCTAATTTGTTTTGTATTTTTTTAAGTCTTCATCCCAGAACTTCCTTTTGTTATAATACCATTTATTTATTTGTCCATATAAGTAAGCTTTTAATGCATCCCATACATAAATGTCATGAGAGTTGGATGTTTGACTGAATTTTATAAAATTTTGTGTTCTTCTTCAAAAAATGTTTGAAATTCTTTTAATTGAGTTATATATGCAGGTATTCTTCTTATATGAGCTATTGGGGTGTCATTTAAATAAAGCTCAAATATAATTGTATTATGATCTGAAATAGGGCAAGACACAATATTGGTGTTTTTTTAATCATTTATTATTTGTGTGGATATGATTACCCTATCTATTCTAGAGTATGATTTGAATCTATTAGAACAGAATGTAAATTGAGATGAGCTCAGGTCTGTGTAGTCATCAATATCTTTTAAATGATATGTATCCATGAATTGTATTAGTTGTTTAGCTTGTGAGGATATTTTTCTTTTTCCTGAAGTGCTAGAGTCCTTTTCATTTAAAACACAGTTAAAATCCCCTGCCATAATAATATTACCCTCAGATTGAGATACAATTTGGTTCAGTTGTTTAATAGTGCTGGTTCCAATACCCAGTAACCAATAATTGTTTACTAAAGTGAACATTTTTGTATTTATTTTAATTGTCACCAAGCACAACATCCCTTTATCATCTTGATAAGATTTAATAATTCTAGGTAAAGGGAGAGTTTTATTCCAGAGAATTGCTACTCCTCCTTTCTTTTTAGAATGTTCATAACTGGCAATGACTATATATTTATTAATATTTAAAAAGTTGATATTTTATTTTAAAAGATGTGTTTCTTGTAGAAATATTATGTTTGGTTTGTGTATATTTAAGTATTTAAGTAAACTTCCTTTTTTAATAGGGTTGTTCAGACCATTTATGTTGATTGATAAACCTTTTAGTGAAGTCATAATATCTCTATAAATGAGAAATTCTTGTGATTTGTGTGTTATCTTGATTATGTTTTATATAATCCTCTCCAAAATATCTGTTATGTAAATTATAGTCTTTGTCTGTTACCATATGATATACTGTAGGTGTTATACAATTCTTGCAACTTATAATTATATGCATTTGAATTAAGATGGATGTCAGGAAGAACTTATTAAGAAAATTGAATGTAGTGTAAATGTGATAAAAAATAGGGTAGCTACCCACCTGCAGTTATAAACTCCTTGTCCCTGTGACATCTGTCAGTCAGATCAAACCCCTACCCAGCAGCAGCACAAAACAGTCTCCACTGTATATACATGTGAGATAGTTAAAATAATAACTATATATATTTACATATTCATTGAAACAAGTCGAACAGATCTGTAATCAGTGTAACTCATCTGATATTACTTGTAACAAAATGTCATTTGAAATAAACCTCTAACTGTAGCAACTAAACATAACCTTCACTATATATGAATGTTAAATATACAAAATATTAACTCTATATATGATTGCATATTCATTAACACAGGTAAGGCATAGTTATAATCAGTGTAACTCATCAAGTATTGCTTAACCCATTTCGTCATTCAGAAGTGACCTATAAACAACAGCAACAGGACATATCTTCTTTGTATATAAAAATTAAACAGATTAAATAATAACTTCATATGTGATTATATGTACCTTAAAACTGGTCTGAAATCTATGAAAGCAGCATTCTGATACAGAAGCCTGTCAATTGAAGTTACTACTAGCCATTTAACACATATGCTATATGTTGGTGTAATATTTAAAACAAATCAATATGAGTATCATTAGAGTGAAAGGTCAGGTGACACCTTAAGCACTTGTGATACAAAATGCCGTCATGCACTAAGTGAGCTTATTTTAACCCACATTAGTTTCTATCAGCCTCTGAATGGAAAATCAGTTGTAATTTGTAATACGATTACATTATCCTGTTAAGTAAGGCACAGCAATATAAATAACATGGGGTACATTACTTTAAAAGAAAAAAAATGCACAATGCACACTTACTTTTCCCTTTTTTCCTTCTCCTTCAGTTTACCATAAGCATAAATAAAAATAAGATAACTGAAGATTTCTTTCTTGAGAATCAAACTGAGTCCAAATGGTGTAGTGAGCAAGTTTAAAATACATTTTTAAAGTAAATACAACCTTTCCCAACATTTCTGATGCTTTTTCAATGAAATTACATGTACTGACTTCCTGGTTGAGCAGGTCGACTAGCTCTGACATCATCAAAATGCGTTGCAATGTCGTGGAGTTCATTCGAGAATGCAGAGAAGATTTTTAGTGAAAATAAGCTAGTTCATGAAGAAATAAGCTTGTGGAAATCAAGCTCGAGCTTCACAAAGTCTCTGGAAGATGTTTTTTCATCATTTTGAGTGAAAAAAACACCAAGAATAACAAGTATGTAAATGTATTTAAAATGCATAGGGAAAAATCATATGAATAACATCTGCATGCTTCCCATAGCCTGCTCACACATGCACAGCTAGTTTGAACTGTCCTTTACAAATAAACAGCATCACAGGATTCCAAATGTAGCAGAAAGTATTTTAAATAAATCACATAGCCTTATTAATCCATTTTATATTCACGACAGAAAAAAAGTGTATTTAAAAGTGTATTTAAAACTGTAAAGGAGTTCAAATATGAATCATATAAAAATGTTAAGAGATTGCCAAATCATATTATCCCCATATTAATTTAACATATATACAAGTTTTAAATTAATTTTTAGGGTATAAACTATATAAAATAACAGTGTTCAGTATGAATTACAGAGAATGATTGAATGCGTGGTGAGGTCTTATTTATTACTAACTATGTAGGTTTAATTGATCTGACTGTAAATAGTTTTAAAAAAAATTAGAGATTATAAAGGGAATCTAGAATGTTTATATATGGGAAATACTTATTTTACTGTCACAATGGCACTATTTGTTTACCCTTCACTCTTAAGATATCTTTATAACAATACCCATAACTATATATTTACCATTAGTATACACTTTTACCTCAGTATAAGTAAAAATGAAATTATGAAATAATGTGTATACTTAAGGTCATGCGTGAATGGCATGAAAAAAGTAAAAAGCAGGCTTACCTTGTAAGTGAAAAAAATCAACATATAATTAACATGGTGACGGTGTTTCCAGAAACATAAACCGCAAACATAGATATTTAAGTCACTTGTTTTTTAGGCTTTTTTGTTTCTCCGAAGTCTTCCAAGTGGGATTAGAAGCCATTCTCTTAAGAGTGGGATTAGCCCATTCCATCTCTTCTAGTTTTTCCAAGATCTTATAGACTTTTACATATTTCAGAGCTGATTCTAAGTCTTCAAACATTTTGGGACCTTCCGATGAGAATATCTTCAGCTTCGCAGGGAACAAAAGGTGTGTTTTCACCTGTGCTTTCTTCAATTCTTTTATCAAAGGTAAGAATATTTTTCTTTTTGCTATAACTGCTGATGAATAATCATTGTCAAAACGTATCGTAGCTTCATTTAATTTAATTGGTGACTTGGCCAGGCAGTTTTTAACACTAATTCCTTGTCTGAGAATGAGAGGAATTTGACAATGATAGATCTAGGTTGCATTTTGTTAGCAATATTTACCGTGGCAAGGGAACGATGTGCCCTCTCAATACCAAAGGACATAGCTTCAGTAAGATCAAGAGTCTTAGGTAATTCTTAATTCTTCATATAAGACTTCCCCTAAATTTATAAATCTTATGTCTGATATAATATATAACAACTTTAACTGAACTAACTTAGCATCAAAAATCTACAAAATATTAATGATTTACAAATCCAATACTAATGTGAAATTTTGGAACTATATAACTAAAGGCCACCAATCTAATTTATTAGAAGAAAGTAAAACGTATCTCCTATATTCAATTAATTATGCATTTAATTTACAAATATGGAAAATTTACACTTGGAAATTTATACACAGAGCATTTATTACACCAGATAAATTATCCAAAATTACAATTACTGAAAATCCTACTTGCTGGATATGTTTACTAATCTGTAAAGCTGATTGGATACATATATTTTATGATTGTGATAAAATTAAAAAAAATTGTGATGACCTTACTAAATTTGTACAAGGCTATTTTTACAGATGCATTTATTTTAACCAAATCTTTAATTTTCCTAAACGTTAATGATAATATTGAAATGAATAAAAAAGACTTGTATCTACTTAGGTCCATATTGGCTGTAGCAAGAAAATGTATAACAAGAAATTGGATGTCAACACATGAACCAGCTATGGAAGATTTCTTGAAGTTGCTGAAATAAGTTGTATTACTTGAAATCAAAATTAAAAAAAATTGAGAACTGCTCCTAAAAAATGGATTAATAATCCTTGGGTGAAAATCCTTGCTCTTATTGAGACATTGAAACTTGACTCAAACTAACTTCTCATGGGTAACCTGTATGAAATTAATGTATGTATAAAATTAGCTTTATATAACAAGGTTATTGTTCAAGCCAATTGTAAATAGTGTAAATAGCATGTTATAATTCTAAGTTATTCAGAAACTGTATGATTAATTATCATTATATATGAAAAATAAAAAAATTTAAATGAAGAGTCTTAGGTAACCAAGTATTGACATAGTTGGTCATGTTCTCTTCTGTGCCTTCTGGTAGTCCAAATATTCGTAGGTTGTTGCGTCTGGATCTGTTTTCTAGATAATCTAACTTATTTTGTAGAGAAGTATTTTGTTTGAGTAAGAATTCCACATTGTTTTCATTTTCAATAATTCTCCCATCCATATCTGTCAGAGTTTCTTCAATACCTGTATTATGTGATTTTTGTTGTAACAAGTCTTGGTGAATAAATCCATTTGTTTGGTAGTTTTTTCCTTGAAATTATCTATTTTCACATCCAGCTCATCAATTTTTGTAGTAAGATCCTGTATATTTGTTATCAAAGTCTGAATCTCTCTTTTGAGGCTGGAATCTTGGTTGCTGGATTTAGTGAAGCTCATGATGAATTCTTTCAGATGAGAAATTATCCAGGAATAATTTGACAAGAAAATCTGCCTTTTTTTGTTTTTAACTAGATATTATTGTAGATGAAGTTAAGTTATTTCAAATCTTATATAAAGGTATTTTCAGTTTTTAGTTTGAAGACAGAATTCCTGTCAGAATAATATTTCTTTAGTGGAGCTGTTGAAATCTGCTGCTACCCAGAGCCCATCTTGGCCATGCCCCCCACCTGTATAGTTTTTAACACTCACAAGAATTATATTTGATATATGCACTCTTATATGGTTTTAAATGCATTCGATTTTAAACTTTGTTGTAATTTTAAAAACCAACAGTAGATGGTGGTAAAGTTCTATTAACAGTATTCTTGGACAACACAATGAACAGCTGTTATTTTTATATGGCATGCTTTAAAAAGAAAAAAAATTAAGGCAAAACATAGGAAGTATTGGTGATTTCATTTTTTTATTTAGGTAGGAAAGTTTATTTATAAGGATGTTGTAATCATTTTTATTTTTATTCAAATTGATTTTAAATTGATTATTGCATTCTGTTGGTGGTTCATGAATTAAGGAGGGTATATAAATGAAGGGATTGTTATTACCAAGTATTCTACATTTGATGAACTCTTTTTAGATGAAAAGTTGGGGAACAGTAAAGCGTTTATGGTTTTGTGTTTGTTTACTCACTATAGTTCATAGGTTGATACTAGGCTATCTGCCCTAGGGCATTTATAAACCTAGCTAGAGTGTGTTTGTCTTTCACCACCCCTTTAGATTAGTTGACTGTGCCTCTGTATAGTAGGTCACAGAAGGTAGCCCTTTTAAGGTTAGTTTAATGTACCTCTGTCAAGCAGGGACACAGAAGAGATCCCAGGGGTAAACCTACGATCTCCCATCCATTTGTCAAGATTTCTCTTGAAGAGGGTCAGTGAGGGGCTCTGCCTAACATGGATTGGGATTTTGTTCCAGAGTGAGGGGAGCCTCTGGGATATGAATCTGTCCCTCCAGCATATCCTATTTAATTCTGTGCTGAGGTTCAAGTCCCTGGAGCATGTAGCTCTAAGGGATTTGGATTTCCTGAGGTGAAGCATGTCCATTAATTCTGGATTGGACATGGCCTTATACATCAGACACAGATCACCTCTGAATAGGCGGTACGCAACTGAGTAGAGCTTGAGTTTCTTTAGCCGAACTGCATAGGGTATCTGTTTGAGCCCCTTGATCCTCTTGGAGAGATACTTTTGGGGTCTTTCCAGTTGCTGCAGGTGTCAATAAATGACCCCACACTTGAGTGCTAGGCCAGAGTCAGGTAAAATGCAATTTTAAGGGAAAAAAAAACGATTTTAAATTAAGTGCAACACAGGAAATGCAGTAAACAGGCTCTAGATGTGTTCTAAATACTGTTTCTAATACAGATATCAACTTTAGCAACCCAGAAAATGCCGAAAAGTAGGCAGCAAAGCAGTAAATTTAAACAAAAAAATCAGAAGAAAATACTTAAAATCTCAAAAGTGGCTCCTTTCTTCTCTCAGCGTTTTCTCCCCTTGGTAGGTGCTTCAGCAACAACTATCAAGCCTGGAAAGATGCCAAAACCTTGAGGCAGCAGGGTTTTAAGAGAGAGAGAGATCAAGGAATTTGGAATTGACCCAAAATGGCCAATACAACTACAGCTTCTAGGCAGTAACCACTCCTACAGGGACAGGCAGGCTGCTCAGTGTTAACCACTGCCAATGGTGAACACAGAGACTTCCCTTTAGCCCAAGCAAGCACTGGCCTCCAAGAAACTTACAAACAGTTCAGAACAGCAAATCTGTAACTGAACTTTCTTAAATTTCAGAAAGTGGGAAAAAAGCAAGACTTTTTTTTTTTTTTTTTTTTTAGTTTAAAGGTAGCAGAGATACACAAGTAGCAAAATAGTCAGAACAGTGCAATAAATGACCCCACACTTGAGTGCTAGGCCAAGGTCAAGTAAAATGCAATTTTAAGAAAAAAAATTATTTTAAATTAAGTGCAACACAGGAAATGAAGTAAACAGGCACTAGATGTGTTCTAAATACTGTTTCTAATACAGATATCAACTTTAGCAACCCAGAAAATTGCCGAAAAGTAGGCGGCAAAGCAGTAAATTTAAACCAAAAAATCAGAAGAAAATACTTAAAATCTCAAAAGTGGCTCCTTTCTTCTCTCAGCATTTTCTCCCCTTGGTAGGTGCTTCAGCAACAACTATCAAGCCTGGAAAGATGCCAAAACCATGAGGCAGCAGGGTTTTAAGAGAGAGAGATCAAGGAGTTTGGAATTGACCCAAAATGGCCAATAAAACTACAGTTTCTAGGCAGTAACCACTCCTACAGGGACAGGCAGGCTGCTCAGTGTTAACCACTGCCACTGGTGAACACAGAGACTTTCCTTTAGCCCAAGCAAGCACTGGCCTCCAAGAAACTTACAAACAGTTCAGAACAGCAAATCTGTAACTGAACTTTCTTAAATTTCAGAAAGTGGGAAAAAAGCAAAATTTTTTTGTTTTTTGTTTTTTTTTTTAGTTTAAAGGTAGCAGAGATACACAAGTAGCAAAATAGTCCGAACAGTGCACTAAATGACCCCACACTTGAGTGCTAGGCCAAAGTCAGGTAAAATGCAATTTTAAGAAAAAAAACGATTTTAAATTAAGTGCAGTACAGGAAATGCAGTAAACATGCTCTAGATGTGTTCTAAATACTGTTTCTAATACAGATATCAACTTTAGCAAGCCGGAAAATGCCGAAAAGTAGGCGGCAAAGCAGTAATTTTAAACAAAAAATCAGAAGAAAATACTTTAAATCTCAAAAGTGGCTCCTTTCTTCTCTCAGTGTTTTCTCCCCTTGGTAGGTGCTTCAGCAACAACTATCAAGCCTGGAAAGATGCCAAAACCATGAGGCAGCAGGGTTCTAAGAGAGAGAGATCAAAAAGTTTGTTTTTAGCCTCCTTTTGGAACTTAATAAACTGGATATCCCAGAATCTGTCAGTACTCTTTGTAGTGCTCTATTTGTGGATTACTTTTGGCACATTATCCCTATTTGCGTTGTTTATTTGTTCCATCATACAATTAATATCAATCTGCATGAGGATTCCTTCTTTGATATGCTGTGCTTTCTTTTCTTCTGCTCTTAAGAGAAAGACTGTTCAGGTTACTGCAGCAGTGATCCTTATACTGAAGATGCAAAGATAATGGGTAAACATTTGCTGCTGGTGTTTTTTTGATTCTGAAAAGGCATTTCAGTAAATTGGGGTTCCTCTTTAAGGTTTTAAAATCTGACAAATTATCAGGGTTCAACAGCTAGTGTCAAGATTAATGGCTGCCTTCCTGATGAACTCCAGACAAAAATAAAGGACATGTCAGGGATGTCCTATTATCTCCCTACCTTTTTGCGTTGTATATCCATCCTTTGGTGGAACAGATTCATAAATCTAGAATGGCTATGAAACTAAAGTGTCAGGATTTTAACTTGGTTAAGATTTTAAATCTTTTTGCAAGTATTCTGGTTATAAGATTAATGCAACATTCAAGCTGTTGGTATTTTGAACCTCCTATTCTGTTTCAGGAGACATATGTTGTAAGCAGCAACCTGGTTATTAAATGCTTCACATATAGGGGTTAAAATAGCCCCGGCATTATGGCAAACTGGAAATTGCCTGTAAGGAGATGAACAAGATGAAATGGATTCATGCTAAACGGAAAATAGACTGTTCAAGTCTTACCAAAGAGTACACGCAATCAAAATATTTTCCTAATCATTCTCTACATCTTTTGAGCTATCCAAGCCCTTATTCGAAGGGTTTATTGTCTTCAATTTGAAGTATAACTTATATGGCAAAAAGGTAGAGCAGAATAGCTTATGACAATCTAACCCTCTAAAGCTGAGAGGGCAAAAATATCCTGATTTTCATCAGAAATGGAAGTTAACCTGACTTCATCCTTTCTTTTTGCAGTCACGTGTTAACTAGAAAGCACTATGAAAAATATTGTTGGGGGCTAAATTCAACTTAAGTGGGATGCACCCTTTTCATAATGGTGTATTTGTAAAGTCAGTGACTGTTACTGTTACTGACCATATTATAGTTGACTGATAAAGTTGCTTAAAAAAACACTTGTAACTAAAAGATTATTTTTCCTCACTTTTATGTCAAAAGTCAAGTGTGTGTATTATGTAGCAAGACTATCTAGTATAAAACTGACAGTACATCTGTGTTGTAAAGTTATCATAAATGTGGAAGTTTGAGTACATTGACTGTTGTAGTCATTGCCTGTGGAATAGCCTGTCCATACATAGCCCAACAGATGACCCAACTTCCAAGATATACCAAAGTTTTGGTTGACGACTCCTGATTATGATATTAGGGTGTTGGTGGCATAAGAAGGATATATAATATTCAGCCCTTTCCTTCTCTGGCACTGCAAGGAGAGAAGACTCCACTGCTAGAGCCTAAGTGGACCAGGAGGGAGTACCCCTGTGCCACAGGTCCATTCCAAAGATCTCTGATCTCCCTGTCTAGGTAGTTTAGCAAGATCAAGGGAGGAGTTTGTCAAACAGGGAGATGAACAGTGAAGGAAGACAAGAGGGTACTGGCCCATCACCAGGTCCAAGGGAAAAAAGCAGAGAGGAAGGTGGGAGGGAATATAGACTGCAGTTGTGAATGTACCAGAACATCTACATTCATGTTAAGTTCCTACCACAACTAAATTGTTGCAGTCATCATATGAGGGATGTATCCCAAAGCAAAAATGGATATGGTGTCTAGCAAGAAGTAAAAATCAGGATAGCATGCCCTGCAGGATGGCAGAGGCAAATCCTGCCCTAGCTCTATATTCCACCCTAGGTTGTAATATCTAGCAAAGGTGTGTTCTGAGGGCCTGGTGGCTGCTTCCAAGATAGATTGGGTGCTGACCCTGAGGAATGCTGTGGTAGCTCTACTGTTCTAGGATAGTTTTGTCATAAGAAGACCAGCAGTAAAAATGCAATGTAAATGCCATTTAGAGATTGCTTATTGACTGGTTTTCCTTCCTTACAGACTCTGCTTATTGACTGTTTTTCCTTCCTTACAGACTCTGCTTATTGACTGGTTTTCCTTCCTTACAGACTCTTATTGACTGATTTTCCTTCTTTAGAGACTCTACGTATTGACTGGTGTTCCTTCCTTACAGACTCTACGTATTGACTGGTTTTCCTTCCTTAGAGACTCTACTTATTGACTGGCTTTCCTTCGAGACTCTGCTTATTGACTGTTTTTTCTTCCTTAGAGACTCTGTTTATTGACTGGATTTCCTTCCTTAGAGACTCCATGAATTGACTGGTTTTCCTTCCTTAGAGACTCTACATATTGACTGGTTTTCATTCCTTAGAGACTCTGCTTATTTACTGGTTTTCCTTCCTTGCTCCTAAACAGGGAAACAAACAGCTGGTCTGTTTTTCTATTTGATCCTATGGAAGCAAAATGTAAGCTGCTTATTAACATCCAAGGAATATAGGACTATCTTATCTGCCTTATTTTGAGGATTAGGGAGAACAAAGGCAGAGAGACAGGTGACTAGCTTTGATTCAAAGACAACTCTGTCACTACTTTGGAGTGAAAGAAGGAATGTTGTGAGAGGGCACCCCATCACTGAAAAACTAAAATGGGTTTCCCGCACACTATTTTTTTTTTTTTACCTTGAGATTCTTCTAGCAGATATGACAGGCAGCAAGAACAAAATCTTCCAGGATACAAAATGTGGGAAGGGGGAGGGGTGTAGATGGCTCAAAATGGATTAGGGTTTTTCTAAGATATAGCAGACATAACATGGTAGGAAGATTTCCTTCCTTTCTTGGAAGGCCTATGTTGCAATACCCCTATTAGAAGCTATTCTGCTAAAGGCTTTGAGTACTAAGATGGTCCATTGGAATGCAGACTGAGATAGCAGAAGCATGGACGTGTGAAGAAGCATAGGAAAATGTAGATCTGATGTCATCTTCATTCATTCAGTAACTTGTGGGTATCATTTACGACCTTTGGAACCAATTGACCACTTTACTAGCTAAAGATTCCAAGCTCAAGCTCCTCCCTCTTACCCATAATTCCCCACTTCTCCAGATTACCTCAAGTCTCGTTTGATGCTCATCAGAATAATAGCAATGTTCTAGTGCTCCTGAGCTCCTCCGTGGGTTTAGTGGTTTTCATCATGTAAGTTAATTTCTTTTTTCTCTTTTTAGCCTCTGCCTTCTTAGTCCCCCCTTTTCTTCTTATAGTTTAAAAAAGATGTTGAGAATAATGTTTTCCCTTACCCATAGCCTTTCCCTTCCTCTCTTCTCTCTCCCTTTCCATGGTCATCACAAGGAGAAACCATTAGGTTTCAAGAAATGCATTTCCTGTGGGAAGAAGATCCCTTTGTCTGATGCCCACAGGGAGTGTGTTTACTGCCTGGGACCTTCTCATTTGGACAGCAGCTGCAATATTTGTAGAGGTTTTCTTCCCAGGGCTTGGCAGATAGAAGGAGCAAGATTATTTTAAAAGGTCTGCACCCTCTTTCTTCTTCCTCCACTGCCCTTTCAATATCAGAGGCTCAACCCCCCCCTCTAAATTTTATAAAGAACCCTGAGAGAGCAGGAAATGCTCCCCTGCGAGGTCCTCTTTGGAGATGCCTAAAAAAGGTGTCAAGGTCCTTGGAGCCAATATTGTCAGTACCGACTTCCTCAGCTCCATCTTCTGCTCCACCTCTCTGTGCCCCATCTGCTTCTTTGGGGCCGAGCGGATTGGATCAGAGGTCCCCCCATTATGCCTCAACTTCTGGCTTGGGGCAGACTACCCCCACTCAGAAATCCCCTTCTTCAAGGAAATCTTCCATGCCTCCCTGTTTCACATCCTCCAGATCCTCTTGAAGCCTCCCACAGAAAGATGTGGGTAGACTAATGAGGCAATTTCTTGAGGCTCAGATCCATATGGATGTTTTGTCTGCTCTGTTCCCTTCTGGATCCATAAGGCTCTCCCTTTTTATCCCATGGATCTTTCTATGATCCAGACCATGGTTTCATAGTCTTTGTTTCCGTTACTCTCTGGTGCAGAGGTGTCGGGGCCGATACTGATCTTGTCTTCGCCCCTGTCCATTTCCCTGACATGCTTGGCTCCGACTATTTTGGGGCCGAGTGTGTCTTGGAGCCATAGCCTCAACATCTGTTCTGGGAGTTTGACTTCCACTCTGAAGTTTTTGAAGTGGTCTCTTTCCCTCAGAGCTTCAGCATTTGATAGCTCAGCTCCAACTCCTCCTTTGGAGCAGGAGGCTCAGAGGCTTTGTGAGGTGTCTACTCTGGTAGTTTCAACTCTGGAGAGGATATTGCATAGAGCTCAGAGTCCTTCAGTTTTTGAAGTGGTGGAGAGGGCCCTCTCCCATTCCAGGTGACCCTTGGCTATCACATCTTTGGAACCTATCACTACCCCTTCTGGATCAGTGCCTGGGGCCTCATAATCTACCTCGTGGACAACCGACCCCAGAAAGTCTCCATACATTTCCATCTGTGGAATCCCAAGGCTCTTCTTACACCTCCCCAGAACACCCCACCAAGGAGGTTCCTCGGAATAGACTGTGCAAGAGGAGGCACATTGATTTCCCTGAGGAATCCATTACCACTGACATTGGCTTTGAGGAAGGTGAAGAATCCCCAAGTCTGCCACTGGAAGAGATCTCTTTTGGAGACATTTTAGAAATTCTCCATCAAAGAAGTGGTTGGTCTGTCCAAAATCTTTCTTCAAAGAACTTGGCGGTGTTGGAGGCTTTTGGGTTTGGCCCATCTACATCCTGGGTGTCCGCCCTGCTGTCCCACTCATTGAGTTGGTATCCTCTAGGAAAGAACTGGACATGCGAGAATTCATACCAAAATGCACAGGTAAAATCCTAAATGCCCCCCCAGACAAGACCTTCTGGACCAAGGATATCCCTGTAGATGCCATGGTTGTTGTGGCAGCCACCAAACTGGAGCTAGCCCAAGAAAGCTCCTCTGTTGATCCCCCCCAATAGAGAATCTTGGACTTTGGACAGATTTGGTAAGAGTGTACACCTCTTCCATGTTTACTTTGAGGGTGTTAAACTATTTATTCATTTTATGAGACAACAGAGGGACCTAGTCAAGGAGCTCTCTAGCTCAGCCCTGGGGTCCATGTCTGACAAGGAACAGAAAACCTTCTCCTCCAGATTGGCCACCCTTCAATCACTAACACGTCCATTAGGCTCATATCCCATGCGGCGGTAGGTACATCAAGGGTGACTGGTTCCAGCATTGCCATAAGACGTCATGCCTGGATGAGGCTGTGTGACTTTACTGAGCCCTTTAAGGCATCTTTCATAAATGCACCCTTTGACAGATCAACCTTCTTTGGACCCATGGTTTGAGAGACACTCCCATACGGAGAAAGATGGGAAGACCCTGTCTGTCATTGGAATCCACTTTTCTACTCCACAAAGGTCTTTCTCCAGGCAACAAAGTGGCAGTAAAAAAATGCGGTTCAAGAAATCTCAAGCTTCACATCAGGACTCTCCAGGAAATTTTTCCCCCAGAGGCAGAGGGGGAAATATCCAGAATGGTAAATGCCGCCCATGAGGCAGAGAGGGCCAGTAAAACTTAGGGTTTCAGGATACCTTCTTTGACAGAACCTTCCAGCACTCCTGAGCAGCTGTTCTGGGAGCAGTTGGGGGGCACATTTCCTTGCACCCTGAAGCCTGGGAAGCCATCACAAATGAATGATGGGTGCTAATGATTACATCCAGAGGATACTACATTCCCTTTTTAGAGAAACTGAATTTAAAAAATTACATCCCTGATGTTCCACCCAATCAGAGGGAAGACACAGCTGCAGAAATCACAAAATTACTGCAAAAGACAGTCATCCAGGAGGTCCCTTCCTGATCAAGCCAGATCAGATGTCTATTCCAAGTTCTTTTTGGTACTCAAAAAGATGGGGGACCAGAGACCAATTCTGGACCTAACTTCTCTGAACAAATATGTAAAGAACATAAAATTCAGGACTGTCATGGTTCAGTCCATTCTACCCCTGTTGATGATGAATGACTGGATATGCTCTATAGACCTGAAGGACGTGTACTATCACATCAAAATAGACTGGCGCTCCAGACTGTACCTTCATTTCAGACTGGGAGCAAGTCATTATCAGTTCAGATCAGTCACTGTTGGTCTCACCACAGCCCCCAAGGTGTTCACCAAATGTTTGGCAGTGGTGGCAGCCCATCACAGGATGTAAGGGTACCAGATCTTCCCCTGTCTGAATGACTGGCTCCTAACAGCTCCAATCAGGCATCTATGGTTACAGGCCAAGGATTATCTCCTCCATTTGAATCCAGCCCTTGGAATAATGATCATCTTGCTTAGAAAAAGAAATACCACCAACAGATGAATAAAATACCAGAAATAAATGCCAGCTCCTATCTGTAAACAAAATCCACAATTTATTGTCAGCGCTTTCGTTCGCTCACAACAAAGGAACTTCTTCAGCAATAATGATCAGCCTGCACAAATCCCAGCTGGAACCGGTTCAAGTGATAGATTTCATAAGAACATGGCTGGACATAAGAATTTCTCATGCTTATCTGACAACAGACATGGTATCAAACTTCAGATTTCACATCAAATAACGGCCATTCTGAAACCTCCAGACAGTTTAGTTCTCAGAAAGCTGGGTTTCATGTGATCATGATAAATCTGTTGCCCACAGTGTGCTTTCATATGAGAATTCTACAGTGGACCTTAGCTGTCCAATAGTCACTATACAGGAACCCTCTAAACTTTCCTGGATTTGCAAAGAATCTCTTCTTTGGTGGCTTCATTCTAAAGACGTTACTTGTGGTTGTCCTTTTGTTCTTCCTCCCCCAAATGGACAGTGACCATGGAAGCCTCCTACATGGGGTGGGGAGGCATTATCTGGGTCAAACAGTCCAAGGCATGTGGATGCCCCAGGAGGTCAATTTGCATATCAGTGTACTAGAGATGAGAGTGGTTCTAGTGTTGCAAAAACTGCACAGTTCTCTTCTCTAGGAACTATGGCTATTCAGATGGACAATATGCCAGTGGTCTGGTATATCAACAAACAGGGAGGGACCAGATCTTACCCCCTATGTCAAGAAGCTATGAAAGTGTGGCAATGGGCAATCTCTACCAACCGCTTTCTGGTGGCAATACATAGGCCGGGAGAATACAATATCTTGGTGGACAGGCTCAGATGAATTATACTGATGCCTCATGAGTGGTCTCTGAATCAATCTACTGCAAACAGACTCTTTCAGGATCTTTCTTTCACCCCTCAACAACAAATGAAACAGGTACTTTGCCTTGAGCCCTCCTCAGGGACAGTCACCCAGAGATGCTCTAGTCCATGCTTGGCCTCCCAGTCTACTCTATGCGTTTCCTCCACTGTCTTTAATCCCAACATTCTTACAGAAGGTTCACAGGTTGAAGACTTTGCTCCCTTCTGACCTCGACAAACCTGGTTCCCCTTTCTTTGGCCTCATCTTATTTGCCTGTTAGTGACACTAGACCCATCAGGGCATCCTCACCCAGACATTCATCATCGGAAACTAACCGCATGTTTTTTCCAATTCCAGTGATGGCTAGATACCACAGGCTCTTTTCTCCTGTTCAGAAAATCTTGATCTCTGCCCATAAATCCTCAACTAGGAAACTTTATAAGAGCAAATGGAAAAGATTCAGTACATGGGTGCAACACAAATAGAGCCTTTCACAGCACCTGTCTTGGTACTTTTTGATTTTTTGGCTTTTCTTTCAACAATGTAGCAAGTTACTCCACCGTTAAAGTACCGCTAGCAGCTGTCTCCAGTTTCCATTTTGCACAAGATTCTTCTTCTCTGACTTCATTGAAATTCTGTAAAGCCTTTCTTAGGGACACCTTTCTGCTTCATCTTCCTATAAAAGATCCTACCTGTCCTTGGGACTTGACTATAATTTTATGAGCTCTAGTCTGCCCCCTTTTGAACCAGCAGTTACAGTAGATTTCAGATTTCTTTCCTGGAAGACGTTGTGTTTGGTGGCTACAAAAAGAATCTCCAAACTTCAGGCTCTTTCCTGCAAATTTCCTTACTTGATACTCCACAAAGATAGAGTGACCCTTCATACCAATCCATCCTTTCGGACTAAAGTTCCTCGGGAAGAAAATATCAATCTATTAATCTTCCTGTTTTTTTCCCTAATTTTCATAATAAGGGAGAGTACACTCATTTGCTTGATTTACATAGGCAATTACGTTTTTACTTAGAACAAAGTCCTTCAGGAAATCTAATCAGTTTTTCATATCCTTTTCAGATGTTAAAAAGGTAAACCAATTACTAAATCTACCCTAGGAAGATGGCTGAAAGACTGAATTTCCTTTGTTTCTTCCTCCAGGACCATTCCATTCCCTGGTCATATTAAGGCTCATTCTGCAAGGTCTATGGCAACTTCTCAAGCCTTTTGGTTGAGTGTATCTATTGAGGACATTTTTACAGCAGCTACTTGGTCAAACCCTCATACTTTCATTATGCATTATAAGCTGGACATCAATCTCCAGGGAGCAGAAGTGCATTTGGCTGTGCTATATTTTGGAATATCCTTCCATGTGGGCCACCCTGGGTTATTGTAACTGGGGTCTCTGTCCCACAGGTTAATGAATGAATGAATGAAGATGACATCAGATAAAGAAGTTATGTTCTTACCATAATGTTCCATCTGTATTGTCTACATTCTTTATTAAACTCCCCCCTCCTTCCCCAATCCAAGACTTTGAGAGATCTGATGGATATGTTCATAGGAACCAGTTCCTTACTAAGTTCTTGACATTCTAATTCTTTCTCTGTACTGACTATGTTGGTCTATTTGTTAGCCATTAGTAAGCTATTACTGCAAACTCGATCAGAGGTAATCTGGAGGAGTGGGGCATTATGGGTAGGAGGGAGGAGCTTGAGCTTGGAATCTTTAGCTAGAAAAGCAGCTGGTTGGTTCTGAGGGTTGGAACCAAGACCCAAAAGGTTAATGAAGATGGACAACACAGATGGAATGTTATGATAAGAAAATAACTTCTGTTATTTAAGAGGTCAGGGAGATAATCCAGGACCAGCACCACTTGCACAGTAATTGGGTCTTGGTGTCTGGGAAGGAACCACAAAGAAAATATTTTCCATTTTGCTAGGTATACTTTCCTTGTGTTTGCTTTCCTAATCTTCCTTACAATACTGAGAACATCCAATGAATACAAATGCCTAGCTGAGAATTTTTGAAATCATCCAAACTGTCAGTCTTAGGGTGTCTAGGCTAGAGTGAAGAAAGAACTCTTTAGTTTAAGTGAAAAAGTTCACACATTGATACAACACTTTGCACCTGTCCCTTATAAGGCTGCTCAGGTGGGAGAAAAAGAAGTTATGTAATCACCAAAACATTTTATCTGCAATGTTGTTCTTCATTTGTCTTTACCTTTTGGGATTAGACTCCTCTGGGTGGAATCAGGGCAAAAAACTCACTGCACTTGGCATTGGAAGGTGTGGTGAAGACATTGCAGCTCGGTTGATCCCATTTCTGGAAGATCATGTCCACCACTGATTGTTTCAGAAACCACTCGTGAGGAGACAAAATGGTCCTGCTGAGTTTGTCCACTAGGATGTTGGAAGTCCCTGGAATGTGAGTTGCAGTAAGAAGGTGGCCTGAGGAAATCACCCATTCCCACACTCTCAAGGCCTCTTGACAGAGGGGGTAAGATCTGGTTCCTCCCTGTTTGTTGATATACTAGACCACAGCCATGTTGTCTCTATTTCAATCGTTCCTCGGGGGAGAAATGAATGCAGTGCCTGCAACGCCAGAAACACTGCCTCATCTCCAGAATGTTTATGTGTAAATTGGTCTCTAACATTGACCACATCCCTTGAACAGTCCACCCAAACTGGGAGGTGTCCATGGTAACCATGGCCACAGGAGTGGGAGCCATGAAAGATCAACCTTCTTCTAAATTCTGAGTGTTTAACCACCACAGTAGGGAGAATTTGCAGGTTCTGGACAGCTGAATGGGATGAGACAGGGGCTGGCCCAGAAGCAACCACTGAACTGATAGGGTTCATTGGAGAACCTGCATGTGTAGTCTTGCTAAGGGTAAAATAACAATGGTTGCTGCCATAGATCCCAGAGCTTGAAGGATTTGGGCTACTGACAGCAGCGGCATTTCTACAAGCACATGCACCTGGTCCTGAAGAGACTGAATCCTGTCTTTGGTGAGAAACACATTGCACAGAGAAGTATTCAACAGTGCTCTGATGAATTCCATGGAACAGAGAGGCTCCAGTTTCAATTTTGGGAAAATTTATGGTAATGACCGAGGTTGAGACTAGCTGAAGGAACTGGTCCCTGGCATGAAGAAGCTGATGCTTGGTGGGTGCAGCTAGAAGCCAGTCATCTAGGTATGGGAAAACTTGTTTCCCCTACAGCCTGAGATACACTGCTAGTACTGCTACCAAATGGGAGTACCCTGAACTGATAATGCCTGGCTCCTGACCAGAAGCATAGGAATCTCCTGTGATGCTTGTCCATCTTTATGTGGTAAGTATGCATCCTGGAGGTTCACCGAGCACATCCAGTAGTCCTTCCAAAGATAGGGAAGGACAGACTGAATTGTAAGCATCCAGAACATGGTATTGGCGACAAATCTGTTCAAGAGGATGAGACCTAAGATGGGTCTGTGTCCCCCTGCTTTCTGGGCACCAAAAAGAACCTTGAGTAGATGCCTGATCCAGACAATACTGGAGGGATGGGCTGGATGACTCACTTGCTAAGCAGCTTGGCAATTTCAAGTTTGGCTGCCTCCCAATGAGCAGGTGGAACATCCGGGAGAATCTTTTGGGCCTTTGAAGAAAGGGTATCAGAGAGCCCCTGGATATTATTCTCAGCACCCATTGACCCAATGTAATGGCTTCCCAGGATGATGGATGCAGACAAATGTGACCCCCAACTGCCTACTGGGTGGAGCAGCCTGGCAACACTTCAGGGTCACTGGAATGGCTTGTCTGGGCAAGAGTCCTGAGACCCTTGTTTCCTCAAAGCCCTTCTGCTCTAGGGCGGTGTCTAAACTAATCATTTTCTGATCTGCCTCTATGGAATGAGTCTGCCGGTGCATCTTGATGGAAAGCCCTGGACTTCTGGAACCACAGCCTCTTACTACTTTTCTGATACCTGGGCTAGGAACACTAGGGAGTAGAAAAGAGGATTCTGACGACAGACAGGGTCTTACCATCCTTCTCGCACTAGGCTAAAGTAGCCTTCACAGATGGCCCAAACAGGAAAGATCCATCAAAGGGGGCATTCTTGAAGGATGCCTTGAAGGGCTCAGAGAAATTGCAAAGCCACATCCAGGCATAATGCCTAGTAGTGATGCCTGAACCGGCTGTTCTAGAAGTGCCTTCCATGGCACATGAGAGGAGCCTTATAGAAGTGTTAGAAATTACTTTAAGAGTGGCCAGTCTAAAGAAGATCTTCGCCTCTGACTATATGGACTCCAGGGTGGACACAAACAGCTCTTCAATGAGTGATCTCTGCAGCCTAGTAACATGCACCATGTATTTCAGTGCCCACAGAGAGAAGGTCGCTGATGTACAAACACGCTTCCACAGTCTAGCACTCAGGACTCCCTGTCAGGTGGATGGACAGAGCAGTTCTCCTGAGCAAGCTCCTTTATTGTGGTGGCTGCAAACAACAAGACATCAATAGGGACCATCTTCTGCCAAAAAATCCTGTCTTGCAAGGGGCTAAGGATCTTGTTGGGGTGCTTGGGTACTAGTTCCATCACATCCAGTTCCTTCCACGCCCTGCAGGCAATGAGATCTACCAAAGGGTCCACGGGGGGGGGGTCACCCAGGAAGTAGATGAGCCTACACTGAATGCCTCCAGGAACACTGACTCATCCAGATTGGGCTTTGGGGCAGACCATCCACCATTCTGATGCAGAATTTCCATGGTGTCTCCAAAGGAGACATCACTGAGTGGAGATCAGGGGGAGGCCTCACCTTCCTCCTAGTCACTGTCTTCAATGACAAACTCAGGTGTGGAGTCAATGTGCCTCCTCTTGCACATATGCTTCCGGTGGACCTGCTTGAGGGGTGATTCCAGGGGGGAACTGGAAGCCTAGGGCTCCACAGGGACAGAAACCTGGAGGGTAGGGGAAGGCTGCCATTGAAGTGGAGGACTGGAGATGTCGGGTCCAGCTGGAGCAGAAAAGGATCCTGATGGGAATGCATTGAGGTTGAGAGGACCCTCTCCACCATATCGAATGCTGATGGAGAATGGAAGATTGGGGCCACACATGCCTGCACTGAGATGCTTGACTCAGGTGGAGGCGCAACCTCCAACCCCATCTGCACCGATGAGGGAGTCGGTGTCAAGCTGCTCAGCGCTGAACCTCTGAAGGGAAGAGAAGGCACAAAAGCCCTCAATGCTGATGCCAAACCTTCAGAACTGACATAGAGTGAGCTACAACTCCAAGAGCCCTCCAGCACTGAAGAGAAAGGGGCCATGGAACTCAAGGCCATGGTTGGCATCGAAGAAGCCAATAATGTTGACGTCAGGAATTCCGACATCTGAAGGACCCAAAGCTCTGGGGCTCAGGAAAGGAGGACCCCCCTCTCCGAGTGGGGAGGGAGTGGAAAGGACTCCTAGCTGGATCTGTGCCCACAGGAACTGTCTCATCAAGTGGTTCCTTCTCTCTCTGATAAACTATGGGATGACCTGGCAGAGGAAGCCACAGATGCAGACCTGGAGGGGTGCCTGGGTGAGGCTGACTCCAGGGGCTTGGGAGAGAACCTAAGTTGAGGGGAAGATAACCTAGGCCTAATCTTAGGAGAAGGTTCACCAGCAGGAGGGGAAGATTCTACAAGTCTTCACTTCTCCAGGGGCCTGTCATTGCCTTTAGATTTCTCTCTCTCTCTCTGCTTTTCTGTCCATGTTCCTGCTTTTACTCTCGGGTGACTTAACAGGAGGTTCAGTCTCTGTGCCCACACCAGAACTGGGTAACAAATCCTTTAAAATCAACTTGTTGCATCTGTTTGTGATGGTATGGGAAGAAAACCTCGCACAAATAGAGCACCCAGTGTCTAGGTGAGGGACACCTAAACACACTAGACACAGCGTGTGACCATCTAAGGGTGGGAGTTTATGTCCACACCCAGTACATTTTTTAAATTCCGCACCCTTCTCTGACTTGTCTGATTTATCAGCCATGACAGAGACAGGAAAGGGGAACCTAACCAGAAGAGACTTAAAGATATAGATTTTCGCTCTCTATGAAGAATGCAAAGAGTAGGGAAAAGTTCAGAAACTAAAAGGAAAATTTTTTAACAGTACCTGAGTACAAATATTCATAACTAACCAAAAACATGCAACAAAGATGGAGGTCAGACAACTCGCTTGTAGCTGGAATGTTGGCAAATAAGATCTGAGGTAGTGAAGGATGGGGGCATTATAGTTATGGGAGGAGCTCAGTTTCAGCATCGTAACTTGGAGGTGGCCGTCTCAGCACTAATGTTGGTGACTAATCCCACAGGTTGAAGATCAAATGAAGACAACAGTGTCAGATATTGTGTTATAGAGAAACAGACCTGTCAATTTGTCGGAGAATGTTGCCATCTTGGAGCAGAACAACTTAATTTCTCTATTTTGTTGTGATGCTAAAAGGTCTGTTTCTAACGCCATAAATTCTGCGCAGATTCAGAAAGACATTTCTGGTTAACATTCATTTGTGTGCGTCTATGATCTCTACCTCAATATTTTCTTGGGAAGGTATGTAAAGCTATTGTGAGGGTCATGCCTGCCTCTTGGGTGATCTGCTATGCTTGCATTGCATGTTTCATGATGTAACATGTTTGTAGTACTGTCTGTGTGTAGCTGGGGGACTTCTTTCTCCAAAACTTGTCTGAAAGTTTTAAGTGTTAGGATCTCAGGCATAATTTCCCTTACATTTATGTGATTTTTCCTTATATCCTGCTCGCATGTGTCCAGCAGCTAAAGTTCTCCCACTTGAGTTTTAGAAGCTAGATTAGTGGAGTCTGTGGTCAGGGTCTGGATAGCTTGAGGGACTCTTTAATTGAGTTAAAGCTGAGCTAGCCACCACGAGATATTTTTTCTTTATGTAATGGTGGAGGTGTGAATATAGGGTTCCAAAGACTGCAAAAGTTGACTTTTTCATATACAGTCAGGCTAGGGGCACCATTAGGATACAGAGGGCCATGAAGCCCAAACCAGCACTTTTTACTTTTTATTAAACTTGAAACATCTTTATTAAATTATCACTTATGACATATGCAATCATACATTTACATAAATGAAAACAAATCATGCTGGCATAATTTTAGTTGAGGACATTATACATCACTTATAATCTATTCAGTCACTGTCAGTCAAACATTACATAGCTCATTCAAATCCTGCCTTCTTTTAAACCTCATTCCTCATCTGCATGTATTGTTCTCGCAATTCCCATTTTTTCCTGTGTAGTTTGCTCCTACCCTTTTCTGAAGATCTCATTTCCAGTTGTTTCATCTCTGTTACTATATTCACTACTAGTACAGTTAGTTTAGACTTTGATTTCCATTTACTAGTAATTGCTTTTTTATCCGCCATGATATGATAATTAGACACAGCAAGGCCTTACTATGTCTAGGCAATTCCGATTCTATATCATAGCTCAAAAAATAATTTCCTTAGTCATACCAATTTCCTCACCCAGTATTTCTTATTGAGCAGTTTATGGGGAATTTTTAAAGTCTGCCAACTCTTTACACTCCCAGAAAATATGTTTCCAGTTACCTCTTTCTTCCCCATCACATCTCCAACGCTTGCTATCTACAGCAGGAAAAATTCTTTGGAGTCTAGTTTCGGTATAAAAATACCTATGCAAACACTTCCAAGCAAATATCTTAAATTGTTGCGTATTTGGGAGACATAATATAGGCCCCATTGTTTCTTTATGAATTGTTTATCCAATCTCTCTTTCCACTCCTTTCTAACCTCCTCTGATTGATTCTTGTAGTTATCATGCAATATTTTATATGGTCTACTAATTATTCCTTTTTTAGCAGCAGCTTCTATTCTAGATTCTACTAAAAACTCTTAACCAGTGCTAGTATTTTGCTTAGGATCCCCCTATTTCTTTCTCTTTTGCCTATAATCTGATATCAATTCTTGATAGGGAATGCAGTCTCTAGCCTGCAGTCCAATAAATTCTTGGCCTCTTCTCATTCTATTACCTTTCCCTCTAATTATTTGCTCCCAGTACCTTGGTTCTTTTACTAGTTTTCTCCAATAAATTCCAGCCCCCTCTCGCCTATTGTATGTATCCCTATCAGCAGAATCTCCTTTCTTCATTCCCATTCTGGCTTACTTCTTAGAATACTTTCTGCTACTTTATGAATATTAATAGTCTGCATGGCTATTGTTATCAGTCTCTTCTTGTTTGAGCCCCCCCCCCCATTTCATCATCATCATCATCATCATCACTTTCCAATTTGAATTATAGGTTTCTGTTTGTGCTATGTGCAGGAGCCTTAACTGTGTAGCTCTGAAATGCCCCTTCAAATCGGGTAATCCCAGACCACCTTGTTCTATTGGAAGAATCAGCTTACCCCACTTGACTCTAGCTATCTTCCCCTCCCAGATAAAATCATTCAGCTCTTTAGTAATTGCTATTCACATCTTCCCCTCTGGTTGATAAAATATGCCTAACGTGTATATAAAACTAAAGGGACTAAAAATGTTTTATCTGATTGTATCTTGTTACCTATATCCATAAAATAGAGCTTCTGATTTCTCAGTTCTCTGTCATCTTTTGTTTAGTCTCTTTCCACATACCCTTAGCTGCCACACCAGAATCCCTTTTAATCCATACTAAGTACTTTATTTTATCATGTCCCCGTAAATGTGGAAAGTGCTGAACCAGTTTGTGTGTGGGCACATAATTTACAGCTATTGTCTTTGTTTTTCCTTCATTAATTTTGTCTCTCTAAAAGATATGAAAGTATCTCAAAGTGTTCCACAACAATGAAATGTCCTTTTCTGGTTTTATCAGGTATAAAATAATATCTGGAAATAGAGACAGCTTTTCTTAACTACCATACCAATTATATCTTTGAATGTGAGTCCCTAATTTTATTTGCTATTGGTTCTAAATAAAATGCAAATAATAAAGGGAAAAGAAGACACCCCTGCTTGGTTCCTCTGCTCAAACAGAAATTATCAGAGATGAACCTTATCCACTTTAACTTTCACCTTCTATCCCTCATATATCCTCCTAATCATCCTAATAATTTTATCAGGGAATACAAATGCTTCAATTGCCATGCTCATAAACTCCCAGATTACTCTGTCAAATGCTTTCTCTGCATCAAGACCTTCCAACAACAGTGGTATTTTCTTACATTCTGCTTCCCTCTGGATCATCATTGTTCTGCTAATGTTGTCAAAGGTTTGCCTCCCCGCCACAAAACCACAATGATCCAAATCTATCAATTTTGGCATCACCTTTGCCATTCTTTTAGCCTTTATAAAAATAAACACTTTATAATCATGGTTTTGGATTGAAATGGGCCTGTATGAAGCTGGGTCTGTTGGGCCTTTACCCTCTTTAGGTATTACAGACAGCATCGCTTTATTCCAGGATGTTGGTGCTTCTCCTCCTCTTAAAAAACTATTAAAACCTTCCAGATCTTTATTAGTTTTTTCCCTCCTAGCTTCCTGTTGAGTGGTTATACATCATTTTTATCTCATCTCCTCCTATCCTATTAATAATTGAGCCTCATCTACCTGTAACCTTGGGATATTTAATTCTTCCAATAAACATTTCTATCTGTACCTTTTCTTGACGTCCGTATTTCCCTGCTTTAAACAGACTTTCATAATTTTTTTGAAATATTTCTAGTACCATTCCCTGATCTCTTATCTTCCTTGTTAATAGGTTCCTTAAGCTTGGCAACAACCCTTTCTACTTTCTGTTACCTGAGTTGTCATGCTCTGGAGTTATCAAGAAAAGATTGCTTAATAGCAGTCTTTCTAAACTCATGCATATTATCAAGGTGATCACTTATTTTCTGTTTAGGATTCTGCAACTGCTCCTGTTCTTGTTCTGTGAGATTCCCACAATTCTGCAGTACTTTAACCTTTGTCAGTGCCCCTAAATTAGAAGGTCTGTACTTACCATAACTTGGCATCTGTGTTGCCCATTTTCATTTTTCCTCACTGATGGGTTATGGATCTGACCCTTGGATCCAAGTCTCAAGCTCCTCCGTCTACCCATCTTGCTCTACACCATCCCCAACTCCTCAGATCGACTTTATTGCTTTATTGCCTACTAGATTATAGAGTCAGAATAGAAACAAGAAAGGACTGAGGCTCAAACCATGGAACATGAAGGTTCCCTTATCATCCAGAGATTCGTCTAGGAGTGACATACTGGGAGATGGGTGGGAAGGAAGGTGAGGAAGAATGAAAATGGACAACACAGATGCCAAGTTGCAGTTTAGTACATAACTTCTAAATCTGTGTTGTCCATTACATTCTTCTTCACTGATGGGTCAGAGTCCACAGCTATGTAACTCTTGGGTGGCCCTCAAGGAAAGATATGCTAGAGCACTGTTGAACCAAAGGAAGCCCCAAGTCTGGAGACAAGATCCAATTTGTAATGTGTAACAAAGGTATGAGTCTTTGACCAAGTGGTTGCAGCATAGATATCAACTGAAATTCTGGAGGAAAATACAGATGAGGACACAGATCTTGTGGAGTGGGCTGTAGGAAGTCGAAGCAATTCCAAACTTTTGTAACTTTTGTAAGAAGAAATCAGCAAAATAAAATCAGTAATCCATTTGGCCAAGGTAATATTGGAAACTGCTTGCCCTAAGTGGTTAGAGGAAAAAGATACAAACAGCTGATCAGACTTCCTGTACTGTTTTATTTTCTGTGAAGGTACAAATGTAGTTGCCTATAGACATCAAGCAGATGCAGCATATTTTCACCTTTATTAGTAAAGTTCAGGAAGAAAACTGAAGAGCCCAGCGACACCGTTTGATAATTCAGACAGTGATGATTTAATATTTAAAGACCGCTGGCTCACGGCGGCCCACAATTGTGCTATGGAGTGGGTCAAGATCCTTGTAGAAAGGGAACAGCTTCTCTTGTTAAAGTTACAAGAACAATTACATGCTATGCATTCTAAATTATTGGCTGATATTGGTATGTCTAAGGTGAATGATGTTTTTGCTAGTTTGAATGAAAATTTACACAAGTATGAGACTGAGCAGATACAGTACAAATCTGTGAAAATTAAGAGAGACATTAGAGATTACGACAATGGGCGAGCATTTCTTTGGAAACGTAAAAAAGTTTTTCACCCTTCAAAAAAACAAGTTTATGTTAAAAATAACAACAAAAAACAGCTTTCAGTATCTTTTGCTTCCTCTGATGGTTATGGTTTAACCACAGATTCAGATACTGACTTTCCACCCCTTCCAGCTGCTAATGATTCGGTAGGGCATCAGCAGCGTTTTCGGAGTGATGGCAACAATTCCAGACGAGGATACAAAAAGAAAGACTTTGCTACGGGTTCTTCTCCGGGTGAAGGGCAATCTAGACAAACATTTAAGAGGGGTAGATGGACTTGATTTCTCTAGCCCTGTTTTATTAAGTGATAATAATGTTGTTAATATTTCTGGTTGTAACATCTCCAATGAAGAACTAACTGTACTGCAATATGGTCTTAAATTTGTTCCCACTGTCTTTCCTAGACACCATATATTGAAACAAGAGCTCTTTAAATTTATTAGAAAACTTCATTTGAGATATTTTTTCTCAAATGATAGAAAAACTTATGGTTATCATGAGCCGGTTTCTAATGTGATATATAGTGATATTGATGGTGATTCTAGTTTAGATAGTTATTATTCCTGTTTTTCTGATGATTCTCTGTCTCCTTTATATTCTTCAGCTTATTCTATGCTTAATACTAAAGGTATTAATTTTCATAGCAAGTTTATTCCTCCATATAATAATTGTAACATTATACATTTTTCTGAAATGATTCATTTTTCATTGCAAGAATTGCTAAATGTATGTAGAAATGATCAAAAATTATGTAACATGACTAAAAATGAATGGTTGGCTATGAAAAATCTTTCAAGTAGACATGATATTGTCATCAAAAAATCTGATAAGTGTAACAAAATTGTTATTTTGAATAACAAGCAATATCTAGACATGTGTATGGAACATTTAAATGATTCATTAACTTATGAAATTAGTGATTATGATAAATATGAAAGAATGTACCACTTTATTAGATAAGGGGGTTAGATTGGGATATATCTCTAAGGATGATTTTGATAAAAAAGTTTTGTTTGGAGAATTGCAATTTAGCCACGTTCTATTGTCTTCCCAAGCTTCATAAAAATATGACTAATCCACCTGGACATCCTATTGTTTCAGCTAGTAACTATTTTTGTCAAAATATAGGTATAATTGTCCATAATTATTTGTCATCTTATGTATTTAAGTTAGAGTCCTATATTAGAGACTCTTTTGATTTCATTGACAAATTAAGTCATATTATCTGGACAGACAATATGTTTTGGATTAGTGTAGATGTTGTCAGTCTCTACACTAACATTAAACACTCTGATGGCTTGCAGGCATTATTTTATTTCTTGGGGGATAATCCTACCACCCATTATATTATGGACTTGACTTCCTTTTGTTTATCTAATAATTTCTTTAGTTTCAATCAATCTATTTACCATCAACTGAAGGGCACTGCTATGGGGGCATCTTTTGCCCCCATGTATGCCAACCTTTTTATGGGTAAATTTGAGTTAGAATATGTATATACTAATAAATTTTATAAACATCATGTCTTGTGTTATTACCGCTACATAGATGATTTAATATTTCTTTGTAGCGGTGGTATTGAATATGTTCATGAGTTTTTCTCAGACCTTAATAATAATAAATATAATCTACGGTTTGATGGTTTACAATTTGGTGGTCAAGTCCATTTTTTAGATATTATGTTAACAGGTATATTGGGTGATCATATTCATACTACAGTGTATCGTAAGTTTATGGATGGACACCAGTTCCTCTATGGCACTAGTTGCCATCCCCCTCATACTTTATCTGCTATTCCCTATGGAGAAATTATAAGATTATCCAGATTGTGTAACAATGAATTTGATTTAGAACAGAATATATATGACAGTATCATTATGTTCTTAAAAAGAGGATATAATATGGATATATTAGATTTCTGTATTAATAAATTAACGAATAAAACTAACTCCATTAAAGGTAATAAATTGATTATTAGTAAAAATATGGAAATAAATAATTATTTGCCTTTTATTAATGAGGTTAGTTCTAATAGTAAAAATAAATTCTCCGGCACAATAAAGGCAATCCCTCTGATGTAAAATGACCTTGCAATGTAGGTTAGAAACTGGCAGGCACCTCGAAAGTTTAAAATGCTTTAATCCACCAAATTCAGCACATACGAAGCAAAATACAAATCAACACTCCATACCATAGAACAGTTAGTTAGTTAAATTAAGCGCTTTCGTCTCCTTCCAACGGAGACTTCATCAGAATAAGTCTTTTAATTAACAATAATTTTTATATATATACTAGCATCAATCAATAGTCATCCTATGGGCTGCTAGTAAGCCTTAAAGGCGTAGCGCTGCAATGTCTTATGCTGCTATACTTAAATACAATGCATTTTTACACATAATTTGTTCCAGGTATGCTTATATGCAATTCAATTGCATAAAAGATTACATAAAAGACAACTAATGCCCCCCACCCCCCAAAAACCACTAATGAAGGAATGTGTATAAAAATGAATGTGTATAAAAACACAAGCAAAAAACAGAAACATTAATAACTTCAATGAATTATCTTAAACAGCTTATCTGGGTAGTTTATATTGTATTATAAAGTGCAACTATAGTGGCTCAAATATATCAAGCAAATTTAAATTCTGCATACATCCATGAGGGACCAATATTTGAAAGACATATTTAAAAAAAAAAAATGTTTAAAAAATATATATTTATGGTTTTAAAAAATATTGTTTAAAAATGCATTTACAAAATACTAAAAAATGCTCAAGTCTAGCATAGTGCATCAAACAATGACAGCCATTTCATCGTCAACAACATGAATAGGGGCTCATCCAAACAAATTCTAATAGTAATTATAATAAATGTTCAAGGAGTTCTACACATGAAGTGCAAGATATTTATTTTGTCACTACATATAATTTATGTAGTGATAGAATTTGGAATATTATTAAATATTTTTGGAAAATTTTAATCTCAGATAAAAATCTTTATAAAATTTTCCCTGTTGTTCCTAAAATATCTTACAAAAGAGGTCAAAATTTATCTGATAAATTAATTAATACTTATTATATTTCTCCATTAGATAATATATATACAAACTTGATTACAGTAGGTACCAATCCTTGCGGCCAGTGTAATATATGTAAATTTATTAAACCATATTTTGACAATATTAACGGAATTCCATTTATTCCTAATAATAATTTTTCATGTAATTCTGTAGGGGTGATTTATTGTGTTAGATGTCCCTGTAAATTATATTACATTGGTGAGACAAAAAGAAAATTTAAAACTAGAATGCAAGAGCATGTTAGAGATATTAAAAAAAAGAGTACTAACTAGCCCTATTGCTGCACATTTCATGGAATGTCATAACAGTAATATAGAAATGTTTGAATGTTGTGTTTTAGAAAGTATTTTCATTAGAAAAGGGGATGATAAATTAATTAAAAATATTTTGTTATTTAAAGAAACTATTTATATTTTGAAGTATAATACTATGTCTCCTAATGGTTTGAATTTAGAAGTAAATTTAAAATGTTTATTATAAAATTTGTATGAATAGTATTGGCATCTTTTTTAAAACCTAGATATTTCCTTTTTAAATGTTAATATATTTTTTATTGGTTAATTGATTTAATTGTTTGATTAATTATGTTATATATTGGAGTGGGTGTGTGTTTGTAACTATACTCATTGAAGGCTATTATGCCGAGGCGCTAAGTTGCAATAAATTTCCTTCATGAACTGGCGTTGTTTTTCAGGCTGCTGCCTTTTCTTCTTTTTTGTTGTTTTTTTAGAAAACTGTCAATTGTATTGATTGATTAATGTTAGTCTCCATGACCACTTTATTGCTAAAGGAAGGGTTAGTTCATAAAGATACCCTATCCATATGAAAGGTGATTAAGGAGGCCTAGCTGATAAGGCCCTGAGTTCAGAAATTCTTTTAGCTGAAGTAATAGCTACGAACAGGATTGCTTTCCAAGAAAGAAACTCCATGTCACAATTGTTTGCTGCTTCAAAGGGTTTCTGAGTTAACCCATGGAGGACCACAGTGATGTCCCAAGGAGGAGCAGTATCTTTTATGGGAGGTCTAAGGAGGAAGATCCCTTTCATAAATGCTTTACATAGCTTGGAAAAGCTGATAGAGAGATTAATTTCCAGCATGAACATTGATACTGCAGCTAGCTGAAGTTTAAGGGTAGAAAAACTAGCCCCTTCTTTGAAAGGAGTACTAAGAAAAGAAGAATGGCCAAAATGGGCACCAAGAAGGGGTCAATGTTTTTATTAGAAGCCCATACTGGAAATCGTTTCCATTTGCTTTTGTAGACCCCCTTAGTGGAAGGCTTCTGGGAAGCCAAAAATAATGTTATGGACTGGGGCAGTGAGCCTGGACCATCTTACTGTCACTGAAATTGGAGAAACCATGTGGTCAACTTGATGGCGTGGAGATTGGGATGCTGGAATTGTGAGGGGTGAGATAGGAGGTCTTGACTGGGCTCCGTATCCATGGAGAATATTTGAGGTGAGACCAGAGGAAGGGGAACCACATCTAACAAGGCCAGAAGGGGGCAAGGAATATGACTGAGCTCTTCATCCTGCTTGTTTTCTGTAGAAACTTTGGGATCAAAGGAAGAGTGGGAATAAATATAGAGGAGACCTGGGGCCAATTGTGAATCAGAGCATCTCTGTGACTCTCCTGGAGAAGGGATCAGAGCGAAGTACTTGCTGAACTTGTGTTGAGGGGGGAAGCAAATAGGTCACAGCAAGTTTGGCCCCACCAGCTGAAAATCATGTTTGCTACTGATTGATTGCAGGACCAGTAATGAGGAATCAGAATGGACCTGCCGAGTCTGTCTACTAATGCATTGGTTTTTCCTGGTATGTGTGTTGCAATTAGAAAGTGGTCTGAAAAGAGACCCCATTCCCAGATCTGCATGGCCTCTCTCTAAAATGGGTAGGAGCAGGTTCCTCCATGTTTCTTGATGTACCAGACTAATGACATGTTTTCTGTATGGATAGCACTAGTCCCCAGAGGGGGTAAGTCCTGAAAGGCTTGCAATATTAGAAGGACTGCTCTCATCTTGAGGACATTGATATGTAGCTTTGTCTCCAAGGGGACCACCTGCCTTGGTCCATTCTTCCCATGTAATGCCCCCCACCCAAATTGGGAAGCATCTGTGGTCACTGTTGCTATGGGGGGGCATTCTGCCTAAAAATGGGTCATCTGATTGTATCCACCATTGAATATGATGTTTGCAAATTGGGTTGAGTATGATGGGAAAAGACAGAGGCTCATAAAGAATTGACCACTGTAATGCTAAGGTCCACTGGAGGATTCACATAAAAAATCTTGATAGAAGGACTAGAAGAATAGCTGCTGACATTGATTAAATAGCCTATAACACTAATCTTGCAGGAGGGGATGGAAGAGACAGTAAGTCCCTCACCTGATTTCTCAGTGATGTGATGCAATGAAGAGGTAACAAAGCCACATGATTTGTCATATCTAGGTTTTATACAGGAGTCAAGTTGGATTTGGCAAGAATTATCATGATGCCTAGGGAGTTGGATATGTGAAGCAAATAGTCCCTGGCATAAAGAAGTTGATTCCTTATTGGGGCAGTGAGGAGCCAATCGTCTAGCTAGGGAAACACCTGGAAACCTTTGAACCTCAGTTGAGCTGCCATGACTGCCATACATTTGGTGAACATCCAGGGGGCTGTGGTGAATCCAAAGGGCAGTGCTCTGAAGTGGTATTGATTGGATCCCAGCTGAAAGTACGGGTGTCTCCTGGAGCACCCGTCTATGTTGATGTGATAGTACTCATCCTGGAGATCTATAGAGCACATCCAACTATCCTTGTGCAGTAGAGGCAGGATGGACTGGACCATAACCATTCCGAACTTTGACTTTACATACTGATTGAGATTGCTTAGTTCCAGAAATGATATTAGGTCCCCTGTTTTCTTTGGCACCAAAAAGAAGCAAGAGTTAGTTCTGAATCCTATTTGCTTGGTCAGTACCTTTTCAATGACACTCGTAGCAGCTTTTGAATTTCATGAGCTGGATACTCCCTCTGACTGAGTGGAATGTCAGGGAGTTTTCTCCTGGATTGTGGCAGTGGAAGGGAAAAGGGAATGTAATAATCTCTGGATATTATACTTAGCACCCAGTTGTTTGTGATGTTTGTCTAGGCATCTGGGTGCAGGGAAAGATGACCCTCATCTGCCTCCAGACATGAGCAGTCAGGCAGCTCTTAAGGAGTGATGCTAGGGCCTGTCACAGAAGGAATCTCTGAAGCCCTGATTCTGCAGACCCCCTCTGCCTCTTGGGTAGTGTCTACCATTTTAACATTCTCCTCTGCCTCTGGAGAAGTGCCCTCATGCACATCTTGAAAAGGTCTTTGAGATTTCTGGACTCAAGTTTTCTTCCCTCCTTGTTGGTTTCTAGAAAAGGTCCTCTGAGGGGTAGTAAACTTGAGTCCCACAGCAAACATGGTCTTCCCTTCCTGCGGGTCAGAGTTTCTTTCACTGATGGCCCAAACAAGGAGGAACCATCAAAGGGGGAATTAATAAAGGAAACCTTAAAGGGTTCCGCAAAGTTGCATAGCCTCTTCCAGGCATGCCTCCTTACGGCAATGCCTGAACTGGCTGCTCGTGAGGTACCCTCTACCATATGGGAGATCAGCCTTATTGAAGAATTAGCAATGGATGATAGAGTAGCCAACTGGGAAGAGACCTTTTTAGGTCTTCTAATGAGATGGTCTCAGCAAGAGAGTTTGGGAGCTCCTTGATCAAGTCTCTTTGCAAAGTGGGTAAAGTGTGCCAAATAATTTAATGACCTCAGGGCGAATGTGGCTCAAGGGTTAGTGTGTTTTCTGAATTTGTCCATCACTCTGGACTCCCTGTTTGGTGGATGGACAGATGAGCTCTGCTCAGCTAGCTCAGTTTTTGTGGTTGCTGCCTCAACAATGGCATCAACTGGTACACCCTTGTTCCAATGTGCTCTGTCTGCTGGTGGGACTAGAAATTTATTGGGATGCTTAGAAATGGGATTAACAGTGTCCAGTTTCTTTCAGGCCCAGTGGGAAACTAGGTCAATATGTTCGTCTGCCTTGGCATCACCCAGGATGTATATGGGCCTATCCAGAAAGCCTCCCAGAACATGGACTCTTCAGAAGGAGGAGGTTGGGCAGACCAGCCATCTTTCTGTCTAAGGATTTCTATGATGTTTCTGAAGGAGACGTCATCAGGTGACAATCAAGGGGATCCTTCTCCATCATCAAAGTTGGTCTCTTCGGTGAGGGACCCCATAGGGGAGTCTATGTGCCTGATTTTGCATGTCTTCCTCCGCGGAACTTCTTCTGTGGGGTGTTCAGGAGAGGTGCTGTAAGAAAGGGGGAAATCCTTAAGAGGAAGAGCATGGAGGCTTTTTGGGGTAGGCTGACCTAGAGCAGGAATGATGGACTCAGTTCTCAGACCTGATGAAGCATGGAGGGTAAGATCCACGATGTAAGAGGATGGATCTCTATGCAAAGAGAAGGTCCTTTCTACAACCTGGAAAGCCAATGGACCTGGGAACCCCTCCTGTCTTCCTCATAGCCAAGGAGGAAAGAACAGATCCAACCCTAAATCCACAGCTCCCAAAAAGAATCAGACCAGAGCTGTCATGGGCCAAGGCACCAAGAGGAAGAGATGGATCCAACAGTATCTCAGCTGATCCCACCTCCCAGGACCTGGAACTGACAACCTGGATCTGGGACCTACTCTGATCTAACAAAATCTGACCAGGGTTAGTCAGGGTAACCATTGGAGTTGAGGACGTGAGCTTCCTTGGATCTGACACCAACTCTCTCAGATATCTAGGAACCTGGGACTCCAAAACCAAGGGTTGGATCACAGAATTATAGGTTGGGTGGGAGTACTTATGGATCTAAAATGGGACGGAGACGAAAGGTCTCCCATCTGGATTTGAGCCCTGAGAACTTCTGCATCATCATGTCCATATTGGCTTCTGTCAAGCTCCTAGAGGATCTGGACAAAGCTGATGAAGTTGGCCTTGGATGGTTAGTTGGGGTTTGGAATAGTTTTGTTTATAGCACCAGGGAAAATGGCTTTAATATGAATTCTAGCAACCAGCTTCTGAGCATCTGATCTGAGGGGTTTGGATCTGAGGTTGCTGTAGAAGGCAAAGGAGAACTAGACAAAGTTAACGGACCCATCAGATTTGAGGAGTCTTGTGGATCTAAACAGGTCATGACATTGTTTGGATCAGACAGGGTCAGATCAGGAGTCTGTTTAAATTTCTTGTTTAGCTCCGACAGAGCCCTTGTAGATTTCTTGAGGGCCTATTTCTTGGATTCCTTGGAGCCATGGGTTTTTGAGGGGGTTTGAGCCCCGGGAAATGAGAATGAAGAACCCACAATCAGGCCTTTAAGGTTGAGTTTGTTCCGATGATCTGATAGAGCTCTAGGGTTGAAGGAAGCACAAATCTTGCACTGAGATTTTAAATGATCTGGCCTCAAACAATAGACATACTTCTTGTGGGCATCTAAACTGGGAATCTTGTGCCCACAAGAAGTACATCTTTTATACCTTGTTGGTTTCTCAGACATGGTGTAAGGTGAAAAGTAACTGAAACCAAGCACTCAAATACAAGCAAGCAAACACCTGAAATTCTAAATGTTTTATATATATGTATGTGTGTGTGTAGACACACACACACATATATATATATATATATATATATATACACACACACACACACACACACACATATACATGTATATATATATATATATATATATATATATATATATATATATATATATATATATATATATATATATATATATATACATATATATATATATATATATATATATATACATACATATATACATACACATATATATATATATATATATATATATATATATATATATATATATATATATATATATATATGGATCTAGTACATATGCTTGAATGCATAAACCACCGAACCACAAATAAACGAACAGAAACCACCGAAAACACTAAACCACGAAAATGCATTCAACCGAATCACTAATCATCGAAAGGGATAACACAGCAGCAAACTGCAGCACAACTACACTTAGTTAACTGCAAAAGTAGCACTTCATTAGATTAAGAAGTAAGAAACACATTATCTATTCATTCAGATATTTATGTAATTGGTTCATGTACATAACGAAAAAAGACATCCAGTTGTTCATATTTGTAGTAAATTAGCAATTGCTTTCACGTACTCAAATGCAGTGTACTCCTCCCTATGTAAGAATAAGGTTTGGAATTGCTCTTGCCAATGAATGAGAGACCTCTTCTTTGGAGTGGGTGGGCATGCAGCAGACATCCTGCAGCATATTTCATCTACTCTGTTTTGTTCATGGGTAACTGCTCGTAGAATGCTATACATATCGAACAAATGTCTGCCAGCTATGCAACGAAGCCTCCTGTGCCACGCTTCGACTGCGTTTTGAGTTCTGGGCGAATTTAAATCATTCAATACACTGATGTTCCAGAATTGCACAGGAAACAGTGGAGGGAATATGATAGAAGTTGTAGATCTAGTTTTCAGGCTTCTGGATTTCCCTATCAGATATCACTCTTCAAAATACTTCAGTAGCACTTTGCCCACGATAGGAAAGTGCTGTTTTAACTGTTGAAACGTGTCTATCACTGCATCCTCTTCTAGGAATGCTAATGCTGTCAGCTGCTTAACACATTGTTGGAAATGAATATCTGAGTTGTATAGTGAAGCCAGCCCTAAACACTGAATCTTCCTCCAAATGTTTCTTCCGAAATGGAAGAAACAACCTTTGCATACCACTCCATTAATGTTGCAGTTTACACTCTGAATGGCTGCAGGCTCAAAGTCACACAGCACGAATGGGATTTTAACATTTAGTTTACGATCAGTGAAAAACTGAAAGATACATCTCCACATTAGGTTGTATGCACGTAATGACTTTTTATTCATGAAACAATACATAAGAGGTACACTTCTGCTTTGAGCACCGTACTTGACAACACTATGAATGGTGTACAGCTGACATTCTGCACCTCGTTTGAAGTAAGTGCCATCCATTAACCATATGTTTGCAGCTGTTAAGTCATGCAAATTAGCATCTGTCGTCAGCACTAGTACCTTGATGTTATTACTGATATCTTCGCAGGACTGTTTTAGGAAGACACCATTTTTAAGGGGGAATTGTGATTCATCAAACTGAAATAAATCAATTTCAGTAGACTTTACACTACATCTCCCTTTAAAACGAACACGCTTAATAGTTTGAAGCACTGAACGTCTATTGGGAAAATACGGTGCAAACTCTAAGGAAGTGGAGGCTACAGCATCATCCACTATAACACAAGGTGTATCCCTAGAAAGGGAAGCTCTTTGCTTTAACTCTGCTCTAATCCTGTATTTTTCCACTTCTTGTGGTTCACCTGTGTGACAATGTTCAACAGATTTTACAAGCTCTTCACCATCTGTTACAGAGATAGTAATTGCTCTACCTCTACATTTGCCGGTGATCTTGTATTTACAATTCCAGTATTTACAGCTTTTAAGTTTCGTCTCTAATTGGCAGACGTATCCATCTAGAATCAGTATTTCTCCACCTCGTTTCAAAGTTTTAGTTTTGTAAGCTTGTCCCAGGACACCAGGTGGTAGCCTACACATATCAGCCATGTCTGTTTGTATACTTCTAACACTTCACCTGGATTGTTGTAATTTATATTAAACGGACTGCTGTAAATCAATAAATTAGTACTTAATTGCGCTATGCTAAGTTCGGTGATTAGTGATTCGGTGGAATGTATTTTCGTTGTTTAGTGTTTTCGGTGGTTTCTGTTCGTGTATTTCACGTTCGGTGGTTTATGCATTCGAGCATATGTACTAGATCCATATATATATATATATATATATATATATATATATATATATAGGTCTACTTCATATGGTTGACAGTTCATATGGTCTAAACTCATATGGTTGAAAGTTCATATGATCGAAGCTCATTTGGTCAACAACCAGAACTGAAGGCACTTAACAGGGATTTGCCCCCCTCCCCAAAGTTGTGCGACCCTGGAGTTGATATATATAGTTAGGGGGGGGTGGGGGGGGCACTTGTTACTGGTTTAAGTCAAGGGCTTTTATACTGCAGTACCTACATTTCTTAAACAAGGAGAAAGAAAGAAGAAAAACAGGGGCACCTGTTTACTTTAGTATCCCCATTACACTTGAAAATAACTGAGAAAACTATTTTACAGCATTCAGATTACATGCATTATAAAAACACCACTAACACAATTTTGTTTTACTTACAGTTAACTCTTTCCCCCTCTTCCCCTCCTAAATTTTCTTCCAAACATTAATGGCATGTAGGAGGCCATATGAATTAGAGTTCCCTAAAAGTTTAACAAAGTCAGAAAAGTCCAATACTCCCAGGTTTTTTTGTTCTGTCATGTTCACAAATATAATTAATGCTTTATAATACCACTTGTATTTGTCAATTTCCGAGTTGCTAATTTTATTCCTGTTGATCTCGTTTTCACAAATCCAGTCAGTGCCTCACTTCCAATGTACTCCCGGTTCTTATAGTCAACTCTTTTTTCTCTCTCAAGCATTTTCTGTCAAAACATTGGAAAAGGTTTCACTGGTACAGTCTCTCTGTGATCTTTATTACCAGAAGAAGAAGAAGCAGAATCTCCTTCTGTTTCATAACTCACTTTTTGTTGGACACACTTTTGTATTTCCTCCTTAGCATGCTTTGTATCAAAAAAATGATTCTGTCCCTCTAGGAAAGAATATTCTGGAAATAGCTGGGTATAGCAGCTTGAATCTCACACCTGTTTCTTAACATTCTTTGATTAGTGGAATCAATTTTCTCTTCTGCCTGGTGTACAGATAGTAGTCATTCCCCACAAACATTCTACTGTCTTCCACTTTTAGTACTTTGTCATTCTGTCACAGTTTTGTCAGAATCAACTCATTTTCATGGTTTGACTGCATTTCTGGTAGCTTTCTCATGTCCATGTTTGGAGCATACACACAATGTGCCCTTGCAATTAACAACTCCTGCTGTGGAATACCAGTCCAGTTGCTTATTTGTGGTTTTGCAAAATTAATACAGTCTTATTCCTTCCAGCGTCTCTTGTACAACAGAAGTCTCAGGTTTTCTCTTCATGCTCTGTCCTCTAATTCTATTATATTTTGAAACATCTCTTCTTGAGCAGGCTGATATTCGGCCAGCCTTTTCTTCATTTTGACCTCTGATTTTTGTAGTTTTATCACTTTATTTGAATATCTTTTTAAGCTTCCTCTATTTTTCCAGCCTTTTGTTAATTGAGTTGATATACTCCTTCAGTGTTTCGTTTATTTTAATCAGCCCTGAGTATATTTGACTTATTTTTCCTCTAGGTTACCAGAAGTCATGTCTTGCGCTAAAGCTGGAGCTTGCACCGGTTTTTGCTGAACAGCTAAAAAATTCTTCCCAGTTAGTGTTTTTCTCCTCACCTTTTGTGATTGATTTTTCTTTCAAGTTCTCTGAATTTCTTTTTTGTTGGCATCCAAGCAGTGCACTTACTAGTCATTTACTGAAATTTACCCAAAAATATGAGCTTACTGGCGCTCTCTTTTGAGTTTCTGTTTTCACACACACAGCTGAAATTAAGCTGTTACTCAATGTGCAGCCATCTTGCAAGTCCACCCAAATCAGCACTTTGAGAAATTCCTAGCTGCTAGCACTCCCTTTTCCAGTAATTCTACAGGAACTGACTTAAGAGTACCTTTGTCCACTGGCAAGAAGGTTTCCTGAAGTTCTGTGTTTAAGATTGCTCCTACAAAAAATAGGGTTTTCACTGGTGCGTGATTGGACTTCAGGTTGATGAAGAGACCCCAGGTCTCTGAAGCAAGTTAGTTTAAAATTCAAGGTCTTGTGCAACCTCTTTTAGGGAGTTTATATGAATGAGAATGTCATCCAAGGGCAGGGGTGAATACCTTTGTCTTGCAAAAGGCTATTACTAGAGCCAGGCATTTTGTGAAGACCCTGGATGCAGCAGACAAGTCAGAGGGTAAGGAAGTGAACTGATAGTGTTCCTTCTGTTGAAAACCATATAAGTTTTTTATGGTCCTTAGCAGCCATGGAAATGTGGAGGTAAGCATCCTTCAGGTCCACATTGACCGGGAACTCTGGTATGAATAGACATTAGAAAAGGCCTTGAAGAGTCTTCATTCTGAATTTTAGAATGATAAGAAGATTGAGTGGAACACAAGCCGGTGGGCCTCCATGTGGCTTCTTTTCTTGCACCAAGAACAGCCTTAAGTAGAAGCCTGTGTTTTACGTTCCCTTTATCTTATGGCCTCTTGTTTTAGGAGATCTCTTAACTGGGCAGACACTAGAATAATTTGGGCTTTTGGAGCAGAAATCATTTTTCTGTACTTTGGGTATTAAAAAATGTAGATTGTAACTCTGCTGTTGAATTCTTAGGACTCACTGGTCCTGGGTTGTTTTTCCAGTTTTGCACACAAAAAGGTATGGCAACCTCCTATCCACTCTGGAGGATGAGGTGAAAGGAGAGAGACTGAAGATAGGATGAATTAAGCTGGGTACTCTGTGGAGTGATGGGGAGCCAGGGTGAGTTATGGTCCTGGTGGCCCTCAGGTTACTGTTTTGGTTTTGCTTTTGCCATTATTTTTTAAACTTGGCTTTTTTCTCTTAGAAGCCTTGGTCTCAAATTCCAAGACTTAGTGGAGTAATTTCTGTTGAACTTCAGTGCCTGAGATTAAAAGAGCAATTTGACTGATTGCATATTTTCTCCCTTCATCTTAAACAGTGCTGTTCTTCAGCTGATGATCTTCCTAGCAAGTACCTAGAAATAGAAGTCAACAGCATTGCCTATCCCATCTCAATCCTTAATAATAGGTCTGTCCAGGAATCCTAAAGTTTCCTCTCTCTGGAAAATATTGCACATTATCCCTCTGCACAAAGGAGGAAATACAACAGACATTAATAACTTTAGGCCTACAGCAATCATCTCTCCTTGCCAAAACACTTGAAAAATGTATTCAAAAACAATTGGTAGACTATCTTCTGCAGGAAGTACTCCTTATCCTGTACACAACATGGCTTCCATCCTTACCACAGTACTAGCACTGCCCTTCTACCCTAAATAGATACTGTCAATAAAACTACAGATAATGGAAAACTAGTCTCTTCCTTATTTCTAGACTCAGCTAAAGCTTTCAACAGTTTGTCACAGCAAACTCCTAATTTAATTGTCCTCACTAGGTCTCTCTCAGACCACCCTAGGTATTTACCTCTTGTCTTAACTGTCATCAAGGTGAAGCTGGAGCACTATAGTTAAGTGTCCACATCATGCTGTGGGCCGATGCAAAAAATGACAAAGGGAAAGAAAATCCTTGTGGGGAATTAGCTTCCCACAATTAATACAGTTACTCACTTTGCCAATAACATCTGAATCAGAGAGACTATCAGATATGACACTACCAATAATCTTTCGGCTGCTCCCGTTAGGGGTCGCCACACCGGATCAACTGTTTCCATTTCTTCCTGTCCTCTGCATCTTGCTGTGTCACACCAACCACCTGTATGTCCTTTCTCACCACATCCATAAACCTTATCTTAGGCCTTCCTCTTTTCCTGTTACATGGCAGCTTCATCCTTAGCATCTTTTTCCTAATACACACTGCAGCCCTTCTCAGCACATGTCCAAACCAATGTAATCTTGCCTCTCTGGCTTTGTCTCCAAACCTTCCAACTTGGGCTGACCCTCTAATATACTTATTCCTAATCCTGTCCATCCTCATCACACCCGGTGCAAATCTTAACATCTTTAACTCTGCCAAGTCAAGCTCTGACTCCTGCCTTTTTGTCAATGCCACTGTCTCCAACCCATATAACATAGCAGGTCTCACTACCCTCTTGTAGACCTTCCCTTTCACTCTTACTGGTACTCGTCTGTCACAAATCACTCCTGACACTCTTCTCCACCCACTCCATCCTGCCTGTACTCTCTTCACCTCTATTCCACACTCACCATTACTCTGAACTGTTGATCCCAAGTATTTAAACTCATCCACCTTCACCACCTCTACTCCCTGCATCTTCACCATTCTTCTATCCTCCTTCTCATTCACACACATATATTGTCTTAGTCCTGCTGACCTTCATTCCTCTTTTCTCTAGAGCATATCTCCACCTCTCCAGGGTTTCCTCCACCTGTTCCCTACTCTCACTATAGATCACAATGTCATCTGCAAATATCATAGTCCACGGAGACTCGTCTGATCTCATCTGTCAACCTGTCCATCACCATTGCAAATAAGAAAGGGCTCAGAGCTGATCCTTGATGTAATCCCACCTCCACCTTAAACGCATCCATCACTCCCACTGCAGACCTCACTGCTGTCACACTACCCTCGTACATATCCTGTACCATCCTTACATACTTCTCTGACACTCCTGACTTCCTCATACAATACCACAACTCCTCTCTAGGCACCCTGTCATATGCCAAAGACACAATGCAACTCCTTCTGACCTTCTCTGTACTTCTCCATCAACACTCTCAGAGCAGACATCGCATCTGTAGTGCTCTTTCCTGGCATGAAACCATACTGATCACTAATCATCACCTCCCTTCTTAACCTAGCTTCCACTACTCTTTCCCATAACTTCATGCTGTGACTGATCAATTTAATCCCTCTGTAGTTACTACAGCTCTGCACATCACCCTTATTCTTAAAAATCGGTACCAAAACACTTTTTCTCCATTCCTCAGCCATCCTCTCACTTTCCAAGATTTCATTAAACAATCTAGTTAAAAACTCCACTGCCATTTCACCTAAACACCTCCATGCTTCCACAGGTACGTCATCTGGACCAACAGCCTTTCCATTCTTCATCCTCTTCATAGCTATCCTTATTTCCTCCTTGCTAATCCACTGTACTTCATGATTCACTATCCGCACATCATCCAACCTTCTCTCCCTCTCATTCTCTTCATTCAGCAGCCCCTCAAAGTACTCTTTCAATCTACTCAACACACTCTCCTCGCATGTGAGTATGTTTCCCTCATTATCCTTTATCACTCTTACCTCTTACCTGCTGCACATCTTTACTAGCTCGGTCCCTCTGTCTAGCCAATCGGTACAAGTCCTTTTCTCCCTCCTTAATGTTCAACCTTTCATGAAACTCTTCATACGCCCATGCCATATCCTTAGACTTCGCCACCTCTCTCTTTGCCATGCACCTCATCTTCTTATACTCTTGTCTACTTTCATCATCTCTCTGACAATCCCACTTCTTCTTCACCAACCTCTTTCTCTGTTTACTCTCCTGTACTTCTTCATTCCACCACCAGGTCTCTTTGTCCTCCTTCCTTTTTCCAGATGTCACACCAAGCATACACCAAGCACCTTCCTAGCCATCTCTCTTACTAGCTCTGCTGTAGTTACCCAGCTATTCGGTAACTCTTCACTGCCATCGAGTGTCTGTCTTAACTCTTCCCTGAACTCCACCTTACAATTACCTTTCCTGAATTTCCACCATTTGATCCTTGGTGCTGCCCTCACACTCATCCTCCTCTTCTTGATCATCAATGTCATCCTACAAACGACCATCCTATGCTGCCTAACTACACTTTCCCCTGCCACCACTTTACAGTCTCCAATCTCCTTCAGACTGGTCCTTCTACATAAGATATAATCCACCTGTGTGCATCTTCCTCCACTCTTGTATGTCACCCTATGCTCCTCCCTCTTGTTAAAATACGTATTCATCACAGCCATGTCCATCCTTTTCGCAAAATCCACTACCATCTGACCTTCTGCATTCCTTTGCTTAATACCATACCTACCCATCACTTCCTCATCCCCTCTGTTCCCTTCACCAACATGCCCATTGAAATCTGCTCCAATCACCAGTCTCTCACCCTTGGGTACAGTCATCACCACTTCATCCAATTCACTCCAAAATTTTTCTTTTTCATCCATCGCACACCCAACTTGTGGAGCATATGCACTAACAACATTCATCATTAATAACAGAAGTTTAAAAAAAAGACAATTCCCCTATTAGATACTCCTCTTTCTTCTGGAACCAGGCCATCTAACAGACTAACAATATGACTTTGTACTACTGACATGCTTACATGGCAGTGGGAGGAAGTCAGCTAAAGTCTTGGAGAATGGTACAGCTCTGGAAATCAGGCAGACTACTGCACTACATGTGGGCAGCATACCCAAAAGTGAGGACTGCAGCAGCGAATAGAACAAAGAACATCATCAATTTTCAAAGGAGGTGAAGAGACTGCACGCCAATTTTGGATTCATATGGGAGTCTTATTACAGCTATATCACTACCTTTACAGGTAGAAGAGCAGAGTTAGCCTTCACAAGAAAAATAGCTTTATAAAACTGGATAGACTATTGGAAATCTGAAGACACACAAACCCAAATGCTGACTGTAGTCAGAATGACTCTCCTGGAAGAAGATATCTCCTCATCATGCTTATTTGCTAACATTTCTGGCTACTATCAAACAAGGAACACAATACTTTGGTTCTGGTATAGTTGACATCCATTTTTTGATTGTGTAAAGTTGATAATATTTCCTCTCTACAGTTTAAGTTCTTGACATCTAAGCAAACACAAATTTTATCTACTTTCACAACAGTAACTATGTTTTTTACCTGTTCAGAAGACTCGGCCTGTTTCTTAATCACACTGTCATATTCCATTTTGTTAACTTCTTAGTTCTGCTCCTCAAAGCTACAAGATCTTTCCCTGATACAAGCTCTACTGGTAAGACTACCAGATCTATCTGAATATGATGAGCTACCGGAAAACAGCCCAAACAAGTAAAACTTCATATTCACAAAGCTAATCATTTTACATACTCACATTATAAATTATTTTCACCATATCAAGCTCCTGGCAATTCAAACAACCCAGTATATATAAAGCATCAACAATATCAAGTATATGAACTCAGACTTGTAATTTTCTATTCTTATACTCAAGCACTTTTTGAGCTTGAGTTTTTTTTTTAACATCTTTATTGAATTATCACTTGTGACACAGGCACATTTATATTTATACAAAAGCAATAAAACTGTATTAACAAATTAAAATTAACAAACATTATACTTCACATATATTGTTATATATCATTTAACCTAAGCAATATTACACAAATTATTCAATTCCTGACCCTTTTTTTAAACAAAAAACATCTTTATTAAACCATCACTTAGGACATAAGCAATCATATATTTATATAAATGAAAATAACCCCCACTGACACAATCCTAGTTGCAAGCATTTTACATTACAAACAATACTGATAATCTCCCAGCTGCAAATTTATACATCACTTATAATCTGCCCAATCATTTTCAAACATTATGCAGCTCATTTAAGTCCTGCCTTCTTTTAAACCTCATTTCTCCCTTGTACGTATTGTTCCCACAATGCCTATACTTTCCTATGTAGTTTGCTCCTACCCTTTTCAAAAGATCTCAATTCTAGTTGCTTCATCTCTGTTTCTATATTCAGTACTTCTAATATGGTTGGTTTAGATTTTGATTTCCATTTTCTAGTAACTGCTTTTTTTTGTCAGCCACCAGAATTACAAACAGCAAGTCCTAACCATATCTAGGCAATTCCAATTCTGTATCATAGCACAGAAAAAATCATCTCCCTTGTCACACCAATCCACCCATACAACATCTCAGACAATGCATCCCACACAGGATCCTTAAAGTCTACCAACCTCTGCACTGCCAGAAAATATGTTCCTTGTCATACCTCCAACATTTGCAGTCTTCCAGAGGAAAAATTCATTGGAGTCAATTTGGGGTATAAAAATATCTATATAAACATTTCTAAACAAAAATATTAAACCTTTTAGATTTTGTTGCATATTTGGCAGACATACATATACCCTTCCATTGTTTCCTTGTGAATTGTTTATCCAATCTCTCTTCCCAATCCTTTCTAACCCCCTCTGATCGATTCTTACAGTTATGCAATATTTTTTTATACTCCACTAATTATTCCTTTTTAATATCAGCTTCTGTTCTAGATTCTACTAAAAACTCTACCAGTGTTGGTCTTTCATTTAGGACCCCCCTATATATTTTTTTCTTTTTGCCTATATATAGTCTGATATCAATCCTTGATAGGGAAGACAATCTCTAACCTGCATCCAAATAAATTCTTGGCCTGTTCCCATTGTATCACCTTTCTCTCTAGTTATTTGCTCTCAATCCCATGCTACCATTGCCGGTTTTCTCCAATAAATTCCAGCTCAGCCTGAGTTCTTATACAATGAGCAGAGTACGTAAAATAGTCTTCAGGCATCTTTAATTTACTGTCAGTGCTTTGAATGTTTCTGCACCACTGTGTAGATTAATCATAACAGGAGTATTAATTTTGACCTTCACTGACCATAGTTCCCGCTGATATTCCTATTGCAAAATTGTATCCCCCTCTTATACACTATGGACACTGCACATTCTTGACACCAACTATTCCCAAAAGCTCACTTTCTTGACTTTACTCCATCATATGCATTTTTTGGCTGCATGTTGCTTTCTTTTATTTTACACAAGTTACCAAAACAAAGTTTGTCTTAGCAGTTTCTACATACCTAATTAATCACAGGACATATTTTCACTGTGTTTATAGCAGCAACACATTTCTCATACTTCCCTTGACTCATTTTCACGATGTTTAGCTCTCACCTCACAGGCAACACTAAATTCTGATTTCCCTTAAGTGCTTTTAACTGTGACAAATGGTGGATGCATCACTTTACTGTGACAAATACTGGACACATTACTGTGACAAATACTGGATGCATCACTTTACCATGATATCTGCTTGTCTTAATTAGCCTCTTACCTTGTAATTCATGAAACCATACATGATTCTATATTGTGCTAAAATCATTTACATTACCAAGTTACATCTCTGACAGTTATTTAACTCAGTAAAATAAGGATTGCTATATTGATTATTTAATGCAACGATGCAAACATTGATACTCCACACTGGAACTTGTGCCCTTATAGGAACAAAACCCAGTTATACAGCATATTTCTAAGCTCACAGTCCCATCTTTAAAATAGTACCTCTCACTCTCTCAAAAATGAAAGATAGTACTGTGTGTCTTCTCCTTTGTCCATGAGAGATCACTGAATGTTCACCCTGAAATCCTTTCTTTGTCAAATTCTCATACTCATTTCTACCCAAATATGTCTCCTGCAAAACTGTTATTTGTATTCTATACTTGCTAAAATAATTCAGAACTCTGGTTTTTTTTGTCTTTAGCTCTATGGCCATTTAGACAGGGAAGTCATTATTGTAGAAAGTTATTGCTTCCACCTATTACACTTGACAGTTCTTTTGAATGTAGATTTGTAACGTTTAGCTTACATACACACATGAACGTCTGGCAAGCTGATCTCTTATGCAGTTGCCTCTTCTCGCCATTTGAAGCTATGCCATAATTTGACTTTTTTCTTCAGTGAAAAATATACAACTGCCTCATCCCCTTTTAACTTACAACAAATGCACACAAAACTATGTACATTTAAAAAAAAAAATTAAGTTTACAACTCCAGATAGGAGCAGTTGATAGCTGCACTGACAGGCATTGCTTAATCTAAAATTAATGTTACCCCCCAAAAACATGTTCCCAGTTACCTCTCTCAGTCCCATCACACCTCCAGTATCTGAGTAAAAATACTCCGAAGTCTGCTTGAAGTACAAAAATATTATTATATATACAAACACTTTCAAGCAACAATATCTTCTGTGCTTCAGGAATTGAGCAAGTTATGTAATACTGGAGTAAATAACTGTTAAAAGGAAAACATGTATAATGCATGAACAAGAAAAATGTTTGTTGTGGGTTTTCTCTTCTGTTATTGTATGTATACCCATGTCACTGTCTATATTTTAAGAATTTAATAAAGGTGCAGGAAAAAAATAAAAATAAAAGTTATGTACTCACTATATTGATAGATCTATGTTGTCTGTTTTCATCCTTCCGCAAAGTATGGGTCTTCGGATTTGTGTCAGATCTGACTTTGGTCACTTTCAAGCTTTTGGATCCAATGCTCAGGCTCCTCTCGTTACTCATAACCCTCCATGTTGGTTGAACTACCTTAGATTTAGTTTGCCTACAAGAAAAAGAGACAAGTATACAATGTCTAAGACTGAAATAAGAAAACCAGCTGAAAAACTAGGTCTTGATTAGAAACTACTAGAATCCAAGGCTAAGCCAGCCAGAGTAGTCTGACAGCCAAAAATGTCAACTGCCATATAACACATGGCAAGAGAAAGTTGTGGAAAGTTGAGGAAGGATGGAAACAGACAACACAGAGCTATAGTTATGGTGAGTACAAAACTTTCATATCTGATGCTGTTTTCTGTCCTTTCCTCAACATATGGAACAGAGTTCTCAGATGCTGTAATGCTTGGGTGGTCTTATGGAAGATATTCAGGAGCACAGCTGAATCAAAAGATGCTCTAGATCTGGTTTGTATATCCAATTTATAATGTGAAATGAACGTATGGACCTTAGACCAGGGAGCAGCTGCACAAATGTCATCAAGAAATACTCTGGAAAAGAAGGCTGCCAACAAAGCTACTGATCTAGAAGTGTGGGACTTTGGAGGTGTAGGCAATGACAGACCAGTTTGTTTTTAAACATAAGATATACACTCTCACAATCAACAGGATAGTGTAAGTTTGAATACTCCTTTCCTATTTTGATGGAGTAAGAGAGAAACTGATACGTCTACCTGAAAGCTTTTGTTCGATGTAACTAGAATCTTAACTGAAGGTGAACATCTAGTAAATGTAATGTGTATTCATCTTTGACAATTTGGGGACAAAAAACACAGGAAGACTTATGGATTGGTTGACAGAGGATTCAGAAGCCACCTTTGGAAAATGGGAAGGATTGGTTCTCAAGCACACACTGTCTTTATGAAAAAGCATGTAAGGAGGTTTGCAGACTAAGTGTGAAGCTCAGAAATCCTCCTAGCAGAAGTAACAGCAAATAGGGACAGAGTTTTCCTTGATAATTTTAAATTGTGACAGCAGATTCAAAAGGAGGACTAGTTAGGGCCTGAAGTAGAATGGTGCCATCCCAAGGAGGAACTAGGTATCTAAGTGGTGGGAATAGGAGGAAAGTTCCTCTAAGAAAAGCTTTAGATAGTCTTAAGGATACAATGGGCAAGTGATTCTCACTAATGTGAAAAGACATCGCTGTTAATTGTACTTTGAAAATGGAATAGCTGGCTCCATTCTCAAAAAGACTAGCCACAAATTCCAAGATTGCTGGAAAAGGAGCTGAAAGGGGAATCAAGGTTGCTCTCAACCGCCTAGATGGTTCCATTTGCTTATGTATGAAGGGTTTCTGTGAAGAATATGAACTGGGGATGAAATCCTTGACTGCCTAGCCATCACTGGAAATTGAGAAACCATGTGGCCAATATGAAGGATTGAATGCCTAGGTCAGGTGACCCTGATGGGCAAAAGAGTAGATCTGGAGCTCAAGACCAACACCCAGGGAGGGTGTACTAGATGAGGCCAGTGGAAGGGAAACAAAACTTCTAGAGGCCAGCAAGGGACTATGAGTACAACTATGATCTTCACCAGTGCTTCTGTAAAAATGTTGGAATCAAATGAATAAAAGGGAAGACATAAAGGAGGCCTGGAGGCCAACTGTGGGACAGAGCATCCATTTATGACTCCCCTTCCTGGGACATCAGAGTGAAGAATTTGCTGCACTTGATGTGGGGAGATGCACAGAGATTGTAGCAAGGATGGCTCTAATCGCTGAATATCTGCTCCTTGACTACTGAATTCAGAGACCACTAGTGAGGAAGAAGGACATACTTGCTCAACCTGTCCACTATACATTGGACTTGCCCAGGATATCCATTGCTATTAGAAAGTGGTGATAAGATATCTCCCATTGCCACACTCTCATGGCCTCTTGCTATAACATATAAGATCCCAGTTTGTTGATATACCAGATGACTGCAATGTTGTCTGGATAGATATCACATCTGAGGAGTTTGTCCTAAAGGCCTACAATGCTAGGAGGACCGCTCTTATCTCTAATACAGTGAGGTGAAGAATGGCCTCTGATTGTGACCATGTACGTTTCCCTGGTATTATCCCCACCACCACAAGTGAGAAGAATCTGTGGTCACTGTGGCTTGGGGAGAGGGAAGGTTGAAAGGATGTCCTTATGGAACATATTGTGACTCCAACCCAGTCTGATATGTATTTTGCAAATCTTTGTTAAAAATACTTGGAAAGACATGGGTTGCCATCTTATCAACCATTGGACTTACAAGAGTCAACTACAGGACTCTAATGCAGTAACTGACCAAGGAAACTGGGGTGATTGAAGCTGCCATGGATCCTAGAAAATGGGGAATTATTCTTGGTGGTGGCTTCTGACACGACAGGATGTTTAAAGCTTGATGGGGAATGGATATGATCCTTGTTTGTTGAAGTTTTGCAACTTGAAGCCTTATGTCGAACTGGGATCCTGTGAATTCTAAAGCCTGAAATAGATAAAGTTAGGACTTTGCTAGATTCAATTTTATTCCTAGAACTCAACACAGGGGGGAAAGCAAGGAATCCTGGCTTGGATAAGCAGATCTCAGACAGGTGTGGTTACAAGACAGTTATCTAAGTAAGGGAACACTCGAACACTTGCAGTCAAAGAAAAGTTCTACTACTGCCATAGACTTGGTGAACACCCCAGGGGGCTGTGATGAGACCAAAGGGCACAGCTCTGAATTGAAGATGACTGGCTCTCAGCTGTGAGTGAAGATACTTCCTGGAGCATCTGTCCAACTTAATGTTGTAGTACTCATTTTGATGTTCTATGGAGTACATCCAATTATTATTCTTCAGTAGAGGGAGAATAGACCATACCATGACCATCCACAATTTCATTTTCCTTACAAAACTGTTCAAGTCACTTAGGTCTCTGTTTTTCTTTGGCTCTAAAAAGAATCTTGAGCAAATTCCAGATCCTATTTGGTCTGGTGGGACCTCTTGGTTGACTCAATTGTTTAGAAGCTTCTTTGATCTCTGAAGTGGCTGCTTCCCTTTGAGTGGGTGGAACATCGGGAAGCTTTTCTGGGCTAAAGCGGGTGTGAGGAAAATGATGAAGTAGCCTCTGGTTATCGTCTTCTGCACCCATTTATCTTGAGTGATGGAGGTCAGGGTTGTTGGTTGCAGGGATAAGCACCCCTGACTGCCTCCAGAGTGCAGCAGTCAGACAACTGTTCAGCAGCTCTGAAACAGCTTCTCAGAGAAAGGACCTCTGAAGCCTTGATTCTGTTGACCACCCCTGCCCTTAGGCAATTTCCATTATATGAGTCTCCCCCTTCCTCAAATGCAGGGGGCAACACCTCCAGAAGTGTCAGGTGAAAAATCTTCCAATTTACAGAACCAAATTTTCTTACCTTATTTTTGATTCCTGAGTGGAAAATTCAATCACTATAGCAGAAAGGGATCTGCCCTCTTTTTTTACATCTAGAGAGTGTATCCTTCACTTCAGGATCAAAGTGTTGATCTGTCATAACAGATGTTCACGAAGGCTGTCTTAAAATGCTCCACAAAGTCAGAGTCTCATCCAATCATTTCTCCTGATGGATATGCCTATCCCAGCTACTCTAGATGCACCCTACATGCAGTCGGAGATAAAGTGCACAGATATTAGACGAGGATTGGAAGGTAGGTAGATGTGCATCTATGGACTTTCTTTGATCTGCACTCAAGGTCCCCTAGGAGGAATGTGGAGATCTCTTTGGTCAAATTTCTCTGAAAGCATGTAACATGCCAAATAATTCAATGCCTTCAACAAAATGGTAGATCTGTCGAAGTCAACAATGACCATTCGACTCCAAGACTCAGATGGCTCTGAAGCAGTCAGAGCCAACCGAATCAGAGAACCCATCAGTGTCGAGGAACAAAATCTAGACCTCAATGCAGACTTGACCTAGGTGGAATGTGGATCCAAGGGCTCCCAACAAAGAGCAGCTACTAGGTGTAAGGAAGATGATGTTCCCTCAACACCAGAGGATACCACAGCTGGGAGGACCCCCAACTGAATGTGGATCTGAAAGAATCTCCTTATCTTGTCCACGTCTGCTTCAATCAGGCTCCTGGAAGACCAGGCTGACTGAAACGATGAAGCAGTAGCAGAAGGTCTAGAATAGTGGTACTGCTTTTCTTGGAAGAAAAGGGAACAGAGCATAGGGTATACAGGCTCTGGTGCAAATTTCAGTAGAGTGTTGGCTCTGAGGGTTTAGATAATTGTGAAGCTGGATCTAAGGAAGATGAACAGTCCTGAAACCTCTTCCTTGAGGGTTTAGATCTCTCTCTCTCTCTTTCACCCTGGTTTCCAGATAATTTTTTAGACTGACAAGAGAAAGGTTTTGAGGAATCTGAAGGAGCGAGCTCACCTAGAGGGACTGGGAGAAGCCCTTTCAATATTAACTTATTTCTACTACTACTTCTAACAATGGCCCACTGGCCAAAAGCTTCACAAATGGAGCAGAAGGTGTCCAAATGTGAGGGCCAAAGCAATAAACACACTTATGTGCATCTGAGTTTGGTAACTTGTTGACAAAAGCTACATACTTTTTAAAACTGGATGTTTTTCCCAACATCCTGTAAAAACAGCAAAACAACACAGGAGGGCAAGCAGATAAGAAAAACTGTCAGCTGTGATAAGATCCTATAATACCTACTAACAATAAAAAAAAAGTTACGTACTCACCATAATGTTCCATATTTGTTGTCCATCTCGCCATCATTCTTGCTGGTTGGGTTCGGAACAGATCATCTCTTCCAACTCGGCCTTTTACTAAAGCTTGAGAGCTTCCACTGGCTCAAGGCTACACACTATCCCATCATGCCTAGGGAAGATTACCCAGATCTTGTTTCCAATTACTAATCAGAAAAGAAGTCATATACATACATTCCAGGTATATACTCTGCAAGACAAAGAAGGGAATCAGAACATGAATTCCACATCTAATAAAGACCTCTCTATCCTCCAGGAGGGAAGGAGGGTGAGATGCAAGAATGAAGGTGAGATGGACAACAAACATGGAACGTTATGGTGAGTACATAACTTCTTTAAGTTATGTTGCCCTATCTCACCTTCATTCTTGCTGGTTGGGACAGCGTCCCTAGCACCTTCTTTCTTGGGTGGCTCAAGGGAACAAACTCTTCAGAACAGTGGACCCAAAAGAAGTCCTGTTCTGGGAGGCCACGTCTACTTTGTAATGAGTGATATAGGTAATAAGGTTTTACCCATGTTGCTGCAGCACAAATTGAATCCATGGCCAACCTAGCTTGAAAAACAGCTGAAGTTGAAATAGCTCTTGTTGAGTGGCCTTTTATTTTTCCAGCCAGTTGTTTATTCTGAGATGTATACGAGAATGTAAATGTATCTGTAAGCCATTTTGATAGAGTGACTTTAGATATCGGGGCACTCTTCTTTTTGTCTGAAAAGGACACGAATAATTGATCAGATTTTATGAATTCTTTTGTTCTGTGCAAGTAGAAGTGTAACTGCCTGCATACATCCAACTGGTGAAGTTTGTATTCTGCCTTGTTGCCAAGATTAGGGAAGAAGACAGGCAGATCAATGGACTGATTTAAGTTAGTTTCAGAACAAACTTTGGTTAGGGATGAATGATTAGTTCTAAGGGAGACTGTATTTTTGGAAAACTAAGTAAGGAGGGCATATGGATAGTGCTTGAAGGTCTTATAGCCTCCTAACTGAAGTGATGGCTACCAAAAAGACCGTTTTCCAGGTTAGAAATTTTAGATGACAGGAAGAAGCTGGTTCATATGACAGAAGGATCAAAGTAGACAGTACCAAATTGAGGTCCCAAGGAGGAGGTGATTCTCTTATTGGAGACCTTTGCAAAAACATACCTCTCAAAAAGGCCTTGCATAGTCTGAGAGACATAATTTTTGAACCCAAATCAACAATGTGACAGAGATGGCAGCTAATTAAACTCAAATGGTGTCTGCTGCTGTTCCTTCATTAAAAATTTTTGCTAAGAAGTCTAAAATGCAAGCTACAGGGGCTGTGAAAGGGTCAACCTGATTGGCAGAGGCCCAACAAGAAAACCTTTTCCCCTTGCTCATATAGTTTCATAGTTTTGGTTTTATGAGATGAGACTAGAATGTGTTTTACAGCAGGGGATATATCTGGAAGCCTGGCTAAGACTGAAAGTGGAGCAGCCAAGCTCTTTGAGGGTTTGGATAGAGGGATGGAGAGTCCCTGACAGATGAGTCAGAAGGTCTGGTACTGGGTCCAGAATCCAGGGCTCTTCTTGTAGATGGGGCCAAAGGAAGGGGAACGAAATTTGATGAGGCCAGTATAGAGTGATGAGTATTAACCTGCTTCCCAATAACTTGGCTTTCTGTAGAACTTTGGGGATTAAAGAGAAAGGTAGAAAAGCATAGAGAAGACCCGGAGGCCAATTGTGTACAAGTGCATCCCTTGGTGACTCCCCCAGTGGGGGGATCAGGGCAAAGTAGCTGCTGCATTTGGCATTCATGGACATGGCAAAGAGGTCACAGCAAGGCTGGCCCTACCTGCGAAAAATCCGATTCGCAGTTTCCTGCTTCAGGGACCACTCATGAGGCATTAGAATAGCTTTGCTCAATTTGTCCGCTATCATGTTGGATCTCCCCGGGATGTCTGTTGCTATCGGAAAATGTTGGGAGGAGACTGCCCACTGCCATAGTCTCTGAGCCTCTCAACATAGGGGGTAGGATCTGGCTCCGCCTTGTTTGTTTATATACCACACGACTGACATATTGTCCGTCTGGATTGCAATTGTTCCTAGTGGAAAGGAGTTCTGAAATGCTTGCAATGCCAATAGCACCACTGTCATCTCTAGGACATTGATGTGCAAGAGGTATTCATTGTCCTGTCAAGTTCCTTGGACCGTCTTTCCCAGATAATGCTCCCCACCTTATCTGAGAAGCATCCGTAGTGACTGCAGCTACTGAATGTGGGGGAATGAATAGTCTGCCCAGAAGTTCCTGGGTTGATTGAAGCCACCAATGCAGGTGCTCTTGCAGGAATCTGTAATAATAATTTTACGGGACATGGGTAGCTCCTGCATGGACCATTGGGCAAAAAGTAACCACTGAAGGACTCATGTGCAAGGGGTACTAGACTAATCACTGCTGCCATTGTACCCAATACCTTTAGAACAAACTTTGCCTGTACCTTGTTTTTAGTGAGTAGGAGGGATATTTGATGCCATAGCATTTGAACTCTGTTATGATGAAGTTTTGTACCATGTCCCTTGTGTTTAAGTCTGATCCTATGAATGAAATATGCTGTGATGACAAAAAGGCAGACTTTTCAAAATTTATTGTAATGCCCACTTGAAAGCACAGATGAATGATGGCAGCTCTTGCTTTGACTAGTAGATGCTCAGTGGTCGTGGTCAGGAGCAAGTCATCTAAATATGGAAACACTTGGAATCCTAGACACCTCAAGTGAGCCGTAACTACTGCCATGCATTTGGTGAACACACTGGGGGTTGTAGTGAGACCAAAGGGCAGAGCTCTTTACTTTCTGCTCAGAATTGGTAATGACTGGCTCCCAGCTGAAACAGTGACTCCTGGATTGCCTGTCCATTTTGATGTGGTAGTATACATTCTGGAGATCTATAGAGCACATCCAATTGGCTTTTTCCAGAAAGGGAAGTACTGACTGCAGTCTTATCAGGAACTTTGATTTTTTTTTACAGACTTGTTTAGTCTGCTGAGATTCAAAATGGGTCTCCAGTCCCCTGTCTTTTTTGGAACTATAAAAAACCTTGAGTAAGTTACAGATCCAATTTGGTCTGCAGGGACATTTTGAATTACTCTCTTTTCTAGCAACATTTGAATGTCTATGGTTACTTGATCCCTCTGACTGGTTGGAATGTCTGGGACTGATCATTGTAGGGGTGGGGAGGAGAAGGGTATGTTGTATCCTCTGGATATTATTGTCTGTACCCATTAATCTTTGTGTAATATCTAGCCAGGCGTTTTGGTACAGTACAGTGATAATCTGCCCCTGACTGCCTCCAGAGGTGGACAGGCGGGCCTCCTTTCAGGAGCACTGAAAAGGCCTACCAGAAAACGTACCTCTGTCACCCTGGTTTTGCGGACTCCCTCTGCCGTGAGGTCGGCGTCTTCCATTACTGTTTCCCCCTCTGCCCCTGGGGGAATAGTCACCACGTGCATCTGGAAAAACTCTTTAGGATTTATGGAACCACATCTTTCCTCCCTTTTGACCTTTGGGTAAGGTCTGGAAGGGAGAGAAAAATGTACTCCCACAGCAGACAGAGTCTTAGCTTCCTGTTCACATCTGGTCAGAGTCTCTTTTACTTTAGGCCCGAACAAGGATGAGCCATCAAAAGGGGCATCTATAAAGGAAAACCTGAAGGGTTCAGTGAACTTATACAGGCACATCCAGGAATTCCACCTCAGGGAGATTCCTGCACCTGCTGCCCTACTCACTTCATCGGCTGCATAAGACACGAGTCGCATAGAGGAGTTGACTATGGAATTTAAGGTAGCAAGCTGAGCGGTCAACTTATCTGAGACCCCTGCAGCTGTAAAACCTTGGAGGGTATCTCCTAATTCTTTCAGGAGATCCCTCTGAAGTATGGTAAAATGAGTCAAGTAGTTCAGCAACCTGAGTGTAAAGGCCGCTGATGAGAACATATGCTTTCCACATCTGCCCATTGTTTGAGATTCTTTTTTCGCCGGATGGACAGATGAAGTCTCAGACGAATCCTTCTTGGTGGCCGCCACCGCCACCACCATAGCATCTACTGGTACACCTTTTGACAGAAATTCCTTATCGCAGGGAGCAGTAATAAATTTGTTGGGCCTCATCAGAACAGGTTCCACCGAATCTGGAGAGCCCCATGCTTTTCAACTGACTACGTTAAGGAGCTGGTCGAAAGGCAGAGTCACCCATGAGGTGGTGGGTTGAGAACCAAATGCCTCCATGTACACAGACAAATCCTCAGAGGGGTTAATGGCCTTCCAGCCAGCGCTCTGCTTAAGGATTTCTAGGATGTCCGTGAAAGAGATATCCTTAGAGGGTGATCTTGGGGGACCCTTCCAACTCATCTAAATCTGTGTCCGAAGTGACAGACTACTCAGGAGAGTCTAGAGGTTTCATCTTACAAGTTGTCTTCTGAGGGACCTCTCTGGAGAGGTCCTCTGGGGAGGTTTCAGAAGAGAGAGTCTCACCCAATAGGGCATCCTTGGGCATCGATTCTCTACACCTAGGGGGATGGATGGTAGAGAGGCAGACATTGGTACTTTTGGGAGAAGAGTGCTTGGATCCGAGAGTGGAGCTGTTTGGGGTGACAGCACACTCCTCAAGACCTTAAAGGCACCATGACCTGGATCCGAGGGAGCCTCTAGCTCTGAAGAGCCAGGAGACTTCCCCTGCACCAAGGAGGTGGGCTCTGAGGCCGATGTAGGTGCCCAAGCTCACCCCCACCGAAGCCCCAAGAGGAAGAGTCAGATCTGACAAAAGTCCGACATGACTCTCCCCCCGGACCCAATGGGGGAGCGTCAGCTTCTAGATCCTTCGACAGATGATGGCACCGAAGATGTTGGGGTGGAAATCAGGGCCAAAGAACCGGGAGCAAGTCTCAGACCCGATGGTTCCACTACAATCACATCCAAGCAATCTGGCTCCAAATCTATTCAGGTTAGAGGAGGAATTGAAGAAGGGGTGGTGACAGTTGGTTCCAATTCTTTTTGGGCTGAACTCGAAAGAGTCTTGGCTAGAGCCGAGGTCCATAGTAGCCTCCTGACCACTCGCTCCACATAGTCATCTGACACGCTCCTGGAGGATCGAGAGGACATGGTCAAGGACTTGATACTTCCAGCCACTGACTGTAAAATAGGTGACAGTGGAACTGAGGAGACTGGCTCCAGAGCTGGGGACTGGCTCCGGCTATGACTCCTGGTTAGTTCCAAAATAACTGGTGGAGCCAAAGGAGTTATCTTTTCGGGCCCGAAAGCCTTCAGCCTGTTTTTTTCAATGGCTCAGAAGCTGGAGCCGATGAAGATGCTCTCTTGTGAGACTCGCCCGATTTTGGAGGTGTGATTCCCTTCTAGTGCCTCCGAAAAATGAACTTTCAGCAATACCTTTACTATCAACTTATTTTTTTTTTTCAACTAAGACCCTGGAACTAAGCCCATGACAAATAGTACATGAATCTTGTAGGTATACAGTGCCCAAACAGTACACACAGCTAGTGTGCCTGTCAGTCAAGGACATCTTTTGAGAGCAAGAATTATACTTCTTGAAGCCTGATTGCTTCGTTTCTTTCCAGTCTTTAAACATTATAGGAAACAGCAAATTCCTGTCAAGGAAACTACTATAATGGTCACAAAATGGTCACAAACTAGTAAATAGCTACTAGAAAAAAAGAGATTAAATATATCTTTTTTAAACAGTCACACAGGAAGGAGAAAAGAGGGCTAGAGGAGAAGTCTAATTTAAATGACGATCTCCTCTCGCCAGAGGAGACGTCTCTAACTTAAACGACTAAAGTTTAAGAAGAAGAAAAGGGAAGCCCTCTAATTTAAATGGGCTTAAGGAAAAAATGAACCCTCTAACTTAAAACGGGTTTGTTAACGAAAGATAGAAGGAAAAATACTTTAATTTGAGATAGAAATGGGATAGGGAATTAACTATAGGCCTAGCAAAAGCAATGGCCAGCAACAAGCAAACACAACAAGCAGAAAAATGAGGGATTAACCAAAAAGGTGAATCCTAACAACACAGTATATAAATCACCACAACAATATTTATATAATAGATAACGCGAATAGTATAATAAGAAAATTATTCCACTTAGCCTGAGCCTAGTGAGAAGCACCCGATCTTGTTTAGCGGCAAATTAGATCTGGGTAATCTACCCTAGGCATGATGGGATAGGGTGTAGTCTCGAGTCAGTGGAAGATCTCGAGCTTTGGTAAAAGGCCGAGTCTGAACCAATGATCCAGTTCTGAACCCAACCAGCAAGAATGAAGGTGAGATAGGACAACACATTATACATTTAGTAACTAAAGAGAAGTTCACAGGATCATAGATAAGTTCTAGGCTAGCTGCCCTTGTAGGCCATTTGAAACCTAACTAATTTCTCTATCAAATGTGAGAATCAAACCCTGTATTTTGTGACTCCAAGATAAACACCTTAACCATTATAACAATCTCCAGCTCCATGTCTTCCATGTTAACAATTTTTTTTTAGGAAGAAAGAAGGAGAAGTTGTTCAATGCCCAAGGTGAAGAACAAGAAAAAAAAGCTTAGGGAAGGAGCACATACAAGAAATGATGCTTTAATAAAGTTTTTAATGAAAATATATATTTGAAGGTCAATGTCTTTGTAGAAAAACTACTTATCTCATTAAGAGCACCAACCAATCCATCTTGCATTTGTGGTGGCAAATGAGATCTGGGGTAGTTTGGCCAACATGAGGATTGTGGGTAAGGGGAGGAGCCTGAGAACCAGATCCAAAAGCTTGAAAGTGGCTGAAGTTGCATCTGAGACAGATCCAAAGAGCCACACATTGAGGAATGGAAGGAAAAGATAAAGTACAGTTGTGTACCTACCATAAATGTAGATGTTCGAGTGTATTCACTGTTGCAGTCATTACACTTGGGTTATCCTGCTGGCAAGCGACCCGAGTTCCAAAGACTTGGTCCGGCATCAGTTGCTGTCACTTCTTCCCTGACATCAATGCGCCAGGGGTATAAAAGTTGCAACCGATGCTATTTTCTTCAGTTTTTCTTGCCCCAGATATCAGGTGCCCCCAGATAGGAAGGCTGGAAAGATAAAATTATGCCAAAAAACATGCATATATTACTATAAACATTTCTTTCATCTACAAGCAAATACACCACATAGGTAGTATAGAGATGAGAAGTACATAAAAGTCCCAACAATGAAAAAAGGGGGATGGTGGGTGGGTAACCTGGACTGCAACAGTGAATACACTCGAACATCTACATTTATGGTAGGTACACAACTGTATTATGTTCGTGTTTCACTGTTGCAGTCATTGCACTTGGGTAGAATCCAAAAGCTGAGGTTGGGTGGCTGGGTCTAATTTGGATTTGGAGAGGCTAACAAGCCCTGCAGAACTGCAGTGGCAAAGCCTGCTCTGGATTTAGAGTAGAGAGGTAAGTGGTAGTGCTTGGTGAAAGTGTGCACTGAGCTCCAGGTTGCAGCTTCTAAAATGTCTTTGGTTGGTGCACCTCTGAGGAAAGCTGCTGAAGTGGCTACTGCTCTGGTAGAATGAGGCCCAATGCCCTTAGGCACTGATTTGCCATATTGTGCATAACAGAAGCGGATGCAGTGTCCTATCCATTTCGAGATTGTCTGCTTTGTAATAGACTTTCCTTGTGATCCTGCAGCATACGCTACAAACAGTTGCTCAGTTTTTCTGAAAGCTTTTGTTTTGTCAAAGTAGAATCGTAGCTGTCTGTGTATATCTAAAGCGTGAAGTCGTCTCTCCCCTTTATTCTGGGGATTTGGGTAAAAAGTAGGTAAATGAATGGTTTTGTTTAAGGCCACATTGGAGACCACTTTTGGCATGAATGTTGGGATTGTCCTAAGAGAAACCCTGTCCTGATGAAAAATGAGGAAAAGTTCCACAGCCATTAATGCCTGTAACTCTGAGACTCTTCTTGCTGAAGTTATTGCTAGGAGCAGAGCAGTTTTCCATGACAAGAATTTTAGATCAGCTGTGTTGGCTGGTTCAAAAGGAGGCAGTGTTAGTTTTTCTAAAACAAAATTGAGGTTCCAAGTAGGTACTGGTGCTCTCCTTGGGGGTCTTATATTTTTTACCCCTCTGAGGTGCTGTCGTAGTAGAGGATGTGAAAAAACAGGAGGTTCCGTATTGTAATGAGCTGAAATGGCAGAGGCATGGATTTTAATAGATGAGAAAGATAAGCCTTTGTCCAGCATCTCAGTTAAGTACTGTAAAATCTGAGGTATGTTAGGGACAAGTGGTTCGAGCCCTTGTGCCTGGTTCCAAGCACAAAATCTCTTCCATTTTTCTGCATAAGATTTCCTAGTGCTGGGCTTCCCAGCTTCTAAAATGACATCCATAACAGCTTTAGACAGAGGTGCAGTCTGAGTGGCTACATTATCTGCCATGCTGCCAGGTTTAAGGTTCTGAGTTGACTGTGCAGAATCTGATTGTTTTGTTGTGTCAGAAGATGATAGAAGCCAAGCTGGGCCTTGCAACAAACTCTTTAGGATTGAGTACCAATGCTGGCGTGGCCAGTCTGGTGCAATCAGGATCATTTCTGGCCTTTCTTGTCTGACTTTTAGTAGCATCTTGGTGAGAAGAGGCATTGGAGGGAAGGTATAGACTGTCAGGCCTTTCCAGCTGAATGATAGAGCATCCACTTTCCATGCTTGAGAGTGATAAGTTCTTGTGCAAAATTTCTGTATTTGGTAATTGTGAGGGGAGGCAAAAAGATCTATGTCTGGGCGTCCCAATTTCCTCATTATCATGCTAAACACTTGTGGATTTAGCTTCCATTCATGAGGATCCATGAGATTTCTGCTTAGTTTGTCTGCCAGTGTATTTTTTGTTCCTGGCAGGAACTGTGCCTGCAGATGTACTTGATAGGTCAGTGCTGTGTTCCACAAAGTCATGGCTTGCCTGCATAGGGGGTAGGAATGTGTGCCCCCTTGCTTGTTTATGTACCACATAACTGTGGTATTGTCCATCTTTATTAATAGTTGTCCTAATGTATTAGGTCCTTGAAAGCTGTCAGGGCATTCTGTACAGCTAGCATCTCTTTTTGATTGATGTGAAGATGCATTTGTTTCTTGGCCCACGTGTCCTGAATACATTTTCCTGCCATATGTGCCCCCAAGCATAATCCGATGCATCCATTGTTACTGTCTGCCTGGCTGTGGGTAAGGTGAAAGGCTGTCCCTTGTTGTGGTGACAGGCCTGGGACCACCATCGAAACTCCTGTTGTAGACAGGGAATTAAAGTTATGATTGTCTCCAGGCTGTGACAATGCTGAGTCCAAACACTTTTTAGATACCATTGTAGTTTCCTCATATGCAGTTTTGCATATGGAATTAGTAGAATGCAGGATGCCATGAAGCCCAGGGCCTGCAAAATTTTTCTTGCAGGGAGCTGGGTTTTTGTTGCCATCATTTGAAAGTAATGAGTCAGTTGCCTTTGCTTGTCTGGCGTGAGATAAGCCATCTGGGCAGTTGTATTTAAGCTTGCACCCAGGAATATTATCACTTGAGAGGGCACTAGTTTTGATTACTTTTTGTTTACTGTGTACCCTAGGCAAATTAGCAATCTTTTCACAAATGCCAGATGCTTTAGAAGAATGTCCTTGCTCTCTGCTTGAATGAGGCAGTCATCCAAGTAGGGATATATTTGAATTCCCTTTTGTCTGCAAAATTCAATTACTGGTGCCAGGCATTTTGTGAAGACCCTGGGCGCAGTAGATAAGCCAAAGGGCAGTGCAGAGAATTGGTAATGCATTGAGCCTGCTATGAATCGGAGGTATATTCTGCAAGATTGTCTGATTGGAACATGCAGGTATGCCTCCTTGAGGTCCAAAGTAACTAGCCAAGCCTTCTTGCCCAGCATGGGCAGAAGTTGCTGTAGTGTTAACATTTTGAATTTTGGAACATCCAGGAAAGTATTTAGGATTGACAGGTCCAGGCTTTGTCCTTTCTGGGTACTAAGAAAAGTCTTGAGTAAAATCCTTGTCCCTGTTCTTGCTGTGGAACTTTTTGAATTGCTTCCATGTCCATAAGAGCAGCAATCTGTTTTTGTGCCTCTGCCCATTGGTTTTGTGGCAGGTCTGGCATACCTTTTGGTTTTGGAAGCGTGTGGAAGTGGAGCCTGTAACCCTGAGAAACAATATTCAGCACCGATTTGTCCTGGGTGATCATGTGCCAATTTCTTGAGAAAAGTGCTAGCTTTCCCCCTAGAGGTGCTGTCAAAAGGTAATTGCTTGGCATTTGCAGAGGGAAGTCATTGGGACTGTTTCCTATAAGGTTGTGATTTGTCTTCCCCTCCTTTGGGGGCTGAAGCACCCCATTGTTTAGGTCTGTAGGAGCCTTGGGGCTGAGATCTGCCTCTTTGTGGCCTGTCTGACACTGGAAAGGACCAATTTTTTGAAGGCCAGTTTCTACTAAATCTAGGTGGTTGAACCTGTAAGAAATCTTTTACTGTCTGCATTGACTTTGCTTTATCCTCCATTTTCTTTAACACCTCTTCTGCCTTAACACCAAACAAATGGAGCATCCAATAATTTTACTTTAACATGGTCAGGTAAACTTTGTTCTTTCAACCAAGCATGCCTTTGAATAACAGAGCCTGTAACTGCGGCTCTACAAGAAGCCTCTAATGAATCAAAACCACATTGCAGAGTATGCTTTCCCACTTGTTCAACTACATGCAATAAATCCTGCATTTCCTTGCTGTCAGGACATTCTGTATTTGAAACCATTTTCTGCTTTAACAATGACATGAGGTACTGTTGATATTTAAGCATGTGAAACTGACAGTTTAAAGCTCTTACAGCTAAAGTAGCAGAAGTGTAAACCTTTTCCCCATCTGTCCAGAGCTCTGGAATCCCTATCCGAGGGTACAGGATTTTTAGCAGTGGAAGCCTTAACCCCTTTAGGACCCTAAGAAATTGTTTCTGGGTCTGCAGCGGGGTTTTTGTAAAGAAATTTATGAGAGTCAGGGACCCTGTAGTACCTGTCTGGCTTGACTGGTGCAGGGGTTAAGGAATCAAGAGACAGGTTGGATTCAGAAAAAAAACATCATCCACAATATCAAGCACAGGGAGATAGCTAGGGGGCTGTGCTGAGGCAATAATAGGAAGTCTCTGAGCCTTTTCTTGGATTCTTAATAATGAATGGTGTGTAGGGTTTCCCCAAAAGAATAATCCTCAGGCGGAGAGGCTGAAGGAATGGACTCTTCTGCATCAGAGTCCTCATAGGGAGGGAGATAATATCCCTAGAAAACCAAACAAAGCAAAAAAACCAAGTAACCAAAACAGAGCCAAAAGACGAGATGAGAAACCAAAATGCAATAGCGTACTCCAATGTTTAATACCCGCTTTCGTCACAAGACTTCCTCAGAATGCAACAAAACATTTAAATACTAATACTAATTACATACAAATTACTAATTAATCAATAAACCTAAACAATTAAATTATAAAAATACTATATAATTAAGTAAGCAATAACAAAGTATTACAGTCTTTATCAACATGTAATTTCCTGTATTTTAAAAAACATTTCACATTAATGGTGTCGTTTAATCCTGGAAATTTGTCAGAATTAAGTTTGATTTGCCAAATAGTTTCACGTTGTTCTAAAAAATTTTTAAAATCACCTGCCCTTAAATCAGAATGCACAATATCCAAAATAGAAAATAAAAATTTTTTAAAATTATTACAAACAACTGAATGTTTAAAAAGAGCATTGTTTTCATCCCTTGTTTTAATGCTGTATAAATGCTCTCTAATTCTAGTTTTAAGGCATCTGGTCGTCATGCCAATGTAGAATGCTGAACATCCAGAACATTGGCTAATATAGACAACCCCCTTTGAGTTGCAATCAACATAACCAGGAACCTTAAATGTCTTGTCTATAGTTTCAATTTTAATGTAAGGTCCCTCAGAAATAAACCTGCATGTGTTGCAACCATGGCAGCAATGCATTCCAGTTTTATTAGTGTGCGTATTATATGAATTAGGACTTAATTCTGATGTAATTTCAGCTGACGTAAGACCTAATAGCGGGGCTGACACATTAAGTCCTAATTCATTTTTTCAAGAGCTTGATACGGTTGTTGAGGTAGCCGACAGACGTGACAAGGATTATTGCCGGGTTGCGGCGTCTGTTTCACGTGGGATACCTTCATCGAACAACACGACTCGCTGTAGGACAGTACAATCTTTCCTGGATGGAGTGCGGAATCCATTCGGCTATACAGGTAAAGAGCTCAAAACTTCTAACTCTGTTGACATTAACAACAAACGTGGCCTCTTATTGAGACTACTGAAGAGATACCGTTCACTCGATCTGGAAAATTGTTATTTTAAACGCTGCATTGGGTTGGGCATAGTCCCTAAAGGACTAAGATTTTTTAAATGCCCTAACGGCGTAACTGTTAATTCACCTTTTTTCAAGACATTGATTAATTTTTTCAATGCTGCAGGCATTGATTTTCTGAAATTACTTATTGACAATAATCTTGATAAGATGAGTGATTTAAGAGAAGAGACTGAGTTAGTTGAAAGTGAATTGAAAAGCTTATTGGGTGAAACTAACACGAGTGAATTTTTTGAAGCTTTATATGAGGAGTTAGAGCAACATACGGCTGAAGTCACCGGCCGTAAGCAAGTTAAATTAACCCGCGATCTTGTTTCTTACGACAACCATAATGCATATAGTAATTTTGCCAATAAAGGTAATTTCTCAACATCTAAAGGCGATTTTACTCGCCAGAAAGTTCCTAACAGGTGGGGCAAAAGAAACTATGGTGCTGTTGCTACTGGTTTGAATGAATTAACATCGGTTGGTGTTCATAATGTCACTGGTGATAACAGCAAACAAATTGATCGCCAGCATTCCACCAGCGCTAGTGACATTATTGTGGACAGTGATTACAACACTAAGGCTGGTAGCAATAGTGACGTTAGTGCTGAAAAAGCAGCAGTCATAGATAATAATGACAAAGAGACTATTGGACATGCTATTAACAACAATGGGTCAGTTAGACCCAAGGTCAAAACTGGGACTAATACTTTGGTTAATACCACAACAGCCTGTTTTTCTTCCTCTACTTTTTTCAACAAGAAAGGCAATTACAAAAGCAGGAACACTGTGTTGAACCGCAGTCGGACCTTTTTGGGGTCGAATTCTTCGGGCGACGAAACTTAAAGGGAATATTAGACCAATTTAGTATTATAAATTTAACTGACCATTGTTTTTCTGACTGTGAAATCAGTGTTTTGAAATTAGGTTTAAATTTCATTCCTACTTCTAGAGCTAATTTTAGCAATACCATCATTGACTTAAAGAAATTCACCAGGAAACTGAATTTACACTATTTGTTAAATTTTCTAACTAAAGAAGAACAAAGCGAAAAGATTTTGATTAAACCTTCAGATTTTACTCCTCATTTACATCACACCATTAAGGTGTTTGAGGAGCAATGTGTACAAGACATCACAAAAGTTTTGAACAATAATAGTTATATTATTGATAATTTAACTAAGGATGAAAGATTGGCCTTGAAAAATCTGAAATCGCTTTGTAAGGATTTCAGATTTATGAAAAGTGATAAAGGGGGCAATATTGTAGTTATGAGCCAGGGGGCTTACAATAATAAAATGTTAGATATTGTTAACAATTGTGATGAGTATGAGACTATCAGTCTGTATGACATTAACCGCAGGATGCGTTTTATACATTCTGAGCTATATGGTTTATTCATGACAGGGGAAATTACCCGTGAGATTTATGATTTTTGCGTAGTTAATGAGCCACGAATAGGGGTTATTTTTGGTATACCTAAAACCCACAAGAACATTAATAATCCCCCACTCAGACCCATTGTTTCTTCTCCACACTCTGTTACTGAGGGTATTTCCTTAGTTATTGATGCTGTGTTGGGGTCTATTTTGGTAGGAGAAGTTTCGTTCATTAAAGATTCATGGCACTTTTTAAGTAAATTCGGGACATTTTTGCAAGGATGTGATTTTGATCCTTCAAGACACATTATTTTCACCATTGATGTTGTCTCTTTATATACCTGCATTCCCCATGCTTCAGGAATTGACGCAGTTTGTGATTTCTTGTTAAAGAAAGATGTCGGGTTAACTGCTAATGCCATTTCTACTATTAGGTTATTTCTAGAATTGATTTTGGAGAACAATTTTTTTCTTTTTGGAAAGAAGTATTATAGACAAAAGAAAGGGGTGGCCATGGGGTCATCGGCTGCTCCAGCTTTTGCCAATGTAGTCATGGCTTGGTGGGAAGTTGAAGTTATGCCAACCCTGAACAGGAAATTTAATATTACGTTTTATTGTCGTTTTATTGATGACTTATTATTTGTTATTGAGGGCGATTCCTCTACAGTTGACAGTCTGATTTTCGATATTAATACATCTTCTGATTTTTTGAGATTTACAAAGGGAAGTGTTGGACTGCAGGTTAATTTTTTGGATGTATTACTATATTGGGATGAAAAAGACCACAGGTTTCACAGCAGGGTTTTTCGTAAAGAGACATTTACCAATGGTTACTTGCATTATTCAAGTAATCATCCTAGGCATGTTGTTAAGAACATCCCCCGTGGTCAATTTATATGGGCTAGTCGAATGACGTCAAAATGTAGTGACCTGTTTGAAGAATTTGATACTATTATTTCCTTATTTGGACAGAGGGGATACAATATTGTTGAATTGACACAGACAAAAGATGAGATTTTGACTAGACGCACTACTTCTTTTAAAGCTTTACTAGACTATCCTGCATTACCAACTAGTGTTGGTAGTGATTTAAACATGAGAAACGACATTAATCCACATGTCATGTGCTCTTTGGACATTAGTTCCGATGGTGGACAGATTAAGCAAATTATAATCAATAATTGGAGGATAATAAATGGGAATAACGACATACGAAAGATAGTGGGTGATCGACCGTTGTTTGTTTTTAGGAATCACAATAATTTAAAGAAAATTTTAGAATTTAACACTCAAGTTCAACTGAATACGCACACTAATAAAACTGGAATGCATTGCTGCCATGGTTGCAACACATGCAGGTTTATTTCTGAGGGACCTTACATTAAAATTGAAACTATAGACAAGACATTTAAGGTTCCTGGTTATGTTGATTGCAACTCAAAGGGGGTTGTCTATATTAGCCAATGTTCTGGATGTTCAGCATTCTACATTGGCATGACGACCAGATGCCTTAAAACTAGAATTAGAGAGCATTTATACAGCATTAAAACAAGGGATGAAAACAATGCTCTTTTTAAACATTCAGTTGTTTGCAATAATTTAAAAAAAATTTTATTTTCTATTTTGGATATTGTGCATTCTGATTTAAGGGCAGGTGATTTTAAAATTTTTTTAGAACAACGTGAAACTATTTGGCAAATTAAACTTAATTCTGACAAATTTCCAGGATTAAACGACACCATTAATGTGAAATGTTTTTTAAAATACAGGAAATTACATGTTGATAAAGACTGTAATACTTTGTTATTGCTTACTTAATTATATAGTATTTTTATAATTTGTTTAGGTTTATTGATTAATTAGTAATTTGTATGTAATTAGTATTTAAATGTTTTGTTGGAGGTGATTTGTTGCATTCTGAGGAAGTCTTGTGACGAAAGCGGGTATTAAACATTGGAGTACGCTATTGCATTTTGGTTTCTCATCTCGTCTTTTGGCTCTGTTTTGGTTACAGGGAGATAATATCCCTGATCAAAAGAGGAATCAGAGGAAATGGAAACCTGGTCAGAGGAATCATAATCAGTGTCTTGCCTAGGCCTTTTATCAGGAGGGGGATGGGAACCCCTGATTAAAGTAATTAGGTCTTCGGCCATTTTAAGCATCTGTTTCTTTGGCATGGATAACTGTTCTAGAGAATGCTTTACTTGTTTTCTTGTCTTTAATGATGTTTTTGACTTTGCCTTTGCTGCTGTAGTGGGTTTAATTGTAAGCTCTGAAGGTCTGAAAACACCCTCAGAAGCCGATGCCTGCTCAGCAGCTCCGGACCCATCTGAGGGTATAGATTCCGTAGGCCCAATACCTTGAGTTTCCACAGGCCTCGGTGTCTCCACGTGGCTGTTGGTTACAGCCTGTGGCTCTGAGGTAGCGGGTGTCAGGGGCTGCGAAAGCGCCTCACTGAGAACTGGCGAACTGGCCGAGAAGAGGCTTTGTCGTCAGTTTTGGACCTCGGATGCCTGTCCTTTTCTTTGTCTTTGCGTTTTTTATAATTTCCGGTCGTCGGTTGTTCCGACGGCATTATGCAATTAAACCTTCGGCCAAAATAATGTAAAGCAAAATCAAACCGACGTTTAATAGTGCGTTTATTGAATCTAGCACAAAACCGACAACTAGTAACATCGTGGTCAGGGCCTAGGCAAGGAATACAGTAAGAGTGAAAGTCCTTATGAGGTATTTGCTTCCCACAAGAAATACAATTAACTTTTACTGACATCGGTCTGGAGCAAGAAAAAGTTTCCCCAATGGGGTACTTAGCTTTATTGAAGACTTCGGTTCTGAAACTCAATTTTGAAAATCTCAGGAGTCGGCAGACCGGCACTTGCGAACTGCTTTTTCTTCAGGCACCGCACGGCAAGAAAGACTGAAGAAAATGGTGTCGGTTGCAACTTTTATACTACTGGTGCACTAACGTTAGGGAAGAAGTGACAGCAACCGACGCTGGACCAAGACTTTGGAACTCGGGCCGACTGCGGGTCGCCTGCCAGCAGGATAAACAAAGTATAATGACTGCAACAGTGAAACACGATGAGCATCATCAGATTATGTTACAAACTTTCTAGGCTTCTTTTTCTGTGACATGCAGGAATGTAGTACACTATACCTTTTCAGGCTTTTCAGATATACCAGACATAGCAATAAAATGAATATCTAGGTTCACACTTACCAGTTCCTGGACAAACTTCCCCACAGAGAGAAACTTCCTTGAAGATGTATCTGTAACACGCGAATGATGAAATTACTTACTTTAGATTAGTTCTGATAACATGTAGTATTTGGTATTCCCAAACATGAATAATGAGTGATGACAGCTCTATGAAATTAACTTTCATGTACTCTGAAAAGTGCAGAAGAAACCAGAATGCATGACACATATGTAGGAGTTTGAATTGGGATAAAAGCACCAATGATTTAAAAAAAAAAAAAAACATGCACATTACATGCATGTCCAAAGTATGCATAAGGTGTTACCTTTGACTGGAAAACTCAGGAATGAAACTAGTAAATGCGTATACCTTTCAGACCATGGGAACCTTGCAGATGAAAGCAAGACCAGAACAGACTAACTCTGTCACTGTGGTAGTCCAAGAGATGGTGTTGAACCACAAGCACCTGCAGTTCTGAGACCCTCTTGGTAAAGGTAATTTTGTTCCAAAACATTTTCCAAAGCAGGGATGGATTCTAAGTGATTGTATGAGCTGGCATGAAGAGAGCTGTTTCTTTAGCAGGAAACATGAGCATGTGGAGGAGCTGAATCCCATGAAAGAACTGAGAAAGGTAACTCTCAGCAGTGTTTTGCATACTCTGTGTTCAAACACTTCCACTCTGATTCCTCATGAAAATTAGGACTGGCAAAAACGTGAACATTTAATTGTATAACAGTTAATCCTGCAAATGAACAAAACAGTTTAAGTATTATGGGACCACAGGTGACTTGGATGTATGCAGAAGGAAATAATTCACCTCTCACGCACAGTAACATTTATGAAGAGTTCCTGAGTTGCACTGATATGGATCCCTGCTATAATTCAGAAAGTCAGAATTCGGAGTCCAAGAATTACAAAAAGCTGCAGGTGAGCAGCAAATGTTGACAACTGCTGTTCTCCTTTAAATTTTTTTTTTTATAGGGGTCACACCTCCCTCCACCTCATCTTGTTGCTTATTAACTAACTCTAAAAGTAGCATACCTCGCTCAAGTCTCCATTTTACATATTTACTCTCACTATTCCAGGACTCACAATTATGAGTCTTGGAATTTAAAACTGTTATACTCATTGTGTGCAGGTTTGTCTCTCTAGATTGATGAATCAGACAAAAATCTGTTTTGAGTTGGAAGAATAATGTGTGGGAAGATCAACTTCTGGATTGGAATTAGGAAAAAATGCTGTCAGATTCAATGAAAGACTATTAGAATAACTGTTGACTCCTCTCTGGTTGTTGTGTGAAAGAATTTGTTAATCAAAGGTATTGGGAGGTATGCAGAATAGACCTATACGTTTGGGAGGTATAAGGGCATCTGGAAGAGCTCATCTTTGATGGGTGTAAGGAAAGGAAGCTCCTGCACTTATAAGTAAGAAATGCAAACCCATCACATACCAGCTGACCCACTTTCTGAACAATTATCTGTATACAAGGTGGTTGAAAGACCACTTGTATGACCCCAAGAAGACCAGAATGAAACTGCCTGCAAGACAGTTAAACTTGCCTTAAATATCAGTGGAAAACAAAATTGTCAGGGGACTGCTCAGTCCAGATACATTAGCAGACTGCATTAACTCAAAACCTCAAAGTTTCCCTGATATCTAGGAACCTGCTCCCCCTTACTGGTTTACATACTATACCACAGAAACCCATAATTCTGAGTCACAGAATTATAAAGTACAGCTGTGTACACTTACCATAAATGTAGATGTTCGAGTGTATTCACTGTTGCAGTCATCACATTTGGGTTATCTACCTGCAGGTAGCCCTCAGTTGGCCTGAATACCAGAGTTTTGGGATTTCTGCATCGGATGCCATTGCTTCTTCCATGATGTCAGGTCATCAGGGGTATAAAACATGCAGCCGATGCCATTACATCAGTTTTTCTTGCCCCAGATGTCAGAAGCCCCCAAAATCAGAAGCAACTACATGGTGTAGAACACCCCCAGTAAAAAGTAAATACCAATGTTATAAGATATGGCCAAACAAAAAGGATACATAGAAGTACAGAGAAGTCAGGGGGCTGGAGGGAAGGTAACCAGGACTGCAACAGTGAATACACTCGAACATCTACATTTATGGTAAGTGTACACAACTGTACTATGTTCATGTTTCACTGTTGCAGTCATCACATTTGGGTTGATTCCCAAAGCTGAGGATGGGTGGAGGCAGTCAAGAAGCATTAGGGCAAGCGGGCCCTGTAAGACTGCTGTGGCAAATCCAGCTCTGGATTTAGAAAAGATAGGTAAAGTGGTAATGCTTGGTGAAGGTGTGTACAGAGCTCCAGGTTGCAGCTTCCAGGATGTCCCTGGTAGGGACTCCCCTGAGAAATGCTGTAGAGGTTGATGTAGTCCTAGTGGAATGTGTCCTGATCCCCTGTGGGATACGTTTCCTATGGTGTTTGTAGCAGAAATGGATGCAGTGTGCTATCCATTTAGAAATGGTTTGCTTTGAAATGGCCTTGCCCTCTGCCCATGTAGCAAAGCTGACTAGTAGCTGGTCAGATTTTCTGAAAGGTTTAGTCCTGTCCAGATATAAACTAAGCTGCCTGTGCACGTGTCCAGGGAGTGCAGGATCCTTTCCCCTTTATTCTGAGGATTAGGGAAAAAGGTTGGCAAATGAATGGATTGGTTTAAAGCCACACTAGATACCACCTTCGGCATAAATGATGGGTTAGTCCTGAGGGAAACCCTGTCCGCATGGAAGATAATGAAGGGTTCCACGGCCATAAAGGCCTGCAATTCAGACACTCTTCTTGCTGAAGTGATGGCTACAAGAAAAGCTGTTTTCCAGGAGAGGAAGTTTAACTCTGCTGTAGCAGCAGGTTTAAACAGTGGAAGCATGAGCTTCTCCAATACAAAGTTAAGGTCCCAGGCTGGAGTGGGAGCTCTCGGGGGGGGGGGGGGGTCTTACATTTTTGGCTCCTCTCAGGAACTGTTTGACCAGAGGATGAGAGAAGAGGGGTGGCTCAGTATTATAATGGGCTGAGCTGGCAGAGGCATGAATCTTAATTGAAGACAAGAACAGGCCTTTGTGGAACATTTCTGTTAAGTAATTTAGTATATGAGGTAAGCTGGGAACAGTTGTGTCCATTCCCTGAGAATGGCTCCAAGAACTGTATCTTTTCCACTTTTCTGAATACGACTTTCTAGTACTAGGCCTCCTTGCCTCGAGGATGACATCCAGAACCTGTTTACTGAGGGCTGCTGGTGATGAGTTGAGGGGATGAGCCAGGCTGCTAGGTTCAGAGTTTGTAGCTGAGGATGCAAAATCTGTCCCTCCTGCTGGGACAGCAGGGAAGGGGTCTGAGGCAGGTGCCATGGTGGCACTACTGTCAGACTGCACAAAAGTGGGTAACAGTGCTGGCGTGGCCAGTCTGGTGCAATCAGGGTTATCCTTGGCTTGTCCTGTTTGATCTTTAGTAGAACCTACGAGAGGAGGTGCAGAGCAGGAAAGGCATAGATTGAGAGGTTTTCCCATGTAAAGGACAGGGCATCCACTTTCCATGCTTGGCTGCGGGGAGTTCTGGTGCAATATTTGCTCAACTGATAGTTCTGAGAGGAAGCAAAGAGGTCCACCTCTGGTGTGACCCACCTGTGGATCAGAAGCTTGATTGATTTGGGTTTGTTTCCACTCATGTGGGTCCACTGGATTTCTGCTCGTCTGCCAGCGAATTTAGTTTGCCTGGCAGGAATTGAGCTTGCAGGTGCACTTAATTGCTCAAGGCTGTATTCCACAGAGCCATGGCTAACCTGCAGAGTGGGTAGGAATGGGTTCCCCCCTGCTTACGTACCATATAACTGTGGTGTTGTCTATCAATAGTTGCCCTGGAAGAATAAGGCATTTGAAGACTGTCAGAGCATTCTATACAGTGAACATTTTTTTTTGATTGATATGCAGGTGCATTTGCTTTGGGCTCCATTTGCCCTGAATGCATTGTCCTGCCATGTGAGCCCCCCATGCATAGTCTGATGCGTCTGTTGTTAGGGTTTGGGCGGCAAGGGGGTTGAGTGAAAGGGAGTCCCTTGTTGTGGTAGCAGGCTTCTGCCCATCAAAGGAACTCTGTCCTTAGGCAAGAAATGATTGTTTCTATGTCCTGAGAATGTTGACACCAGAGAATTTTTTTAAGTACCACTGAAGTTTCCTCATATGCAGCCTTGCATGTGGAATTAGTAGAATGCAAGAGGCCATGAACCCTAGGGCTTGCTGTATTTTTCTTGCAGATAGCTGGGTTTTGGTGACCAGTAGACTGAAGTAGTTTGTCATATACATTTTTTTCTAGAGTGAGGAATGCCATATGGGAAGTTGTGTTCAAGCTTGCTCCCAGGAATACAATCTGTTGGCTGGGTACCAGATGTGATTTCTTTTCGTTGATGGTGTACCCCAGTGAAGTTAGAAGTCTTTTTACAAATGTCAGGTGCTGGAGTAGCAATTCCTGACTGTCCGCCTGAATCAGGCAATCGTCCAAGTATGGGTAAATTTGAATTTTTCTCTGCCTGCAATATGCAATGGCTGGAGCTAGGCATTTTGTGAATACCCTGGGTGCAGTAGATAACCCAAGGGGAAGTGCAGATAACTGATAATGCATACAGTCTGCCCTGAAACGTAGATATTTCCTGCAAGATTCCCTTATAGGGATGTGCAGATAAGCTTCTTTTAAGTCTAGGGTGGCTAGCCAGGAGTCCTTGGCTAGCATAGGAAGCAGCTGTTGGAGAGTAAGCATTTTGAATCTTGGAACCACCAGGAAAGAGTTGAGAATAAACAGATCCAGGATAGGGCGCCAATAGTTTTCTTTTCTGGGTACCAGACACAGTCTGGAGTAAAAATCTTGTCCCCTTTGCTCTGCTGGGACAGGTTGAACAGCCTTGATACTGAGAAGAGAAAGTACTTGCTTTTGGGCCTCTGCCCACTGGTTTGGGGGGAGGTCTGGCCATCCACTTGGGGTTGGCAGTGCATGAAAGCAGAATCTGTATCCCTGGGATACAATGTTCAAGACCTGTCTGTCTTGGGTAATGTACTCCCATTTGTTTGCATGCAGGGCTAGTTTTCCTCCTAAGGGTGCAAGTACTTGGGCAAGGCTTGGAAGATTTAAGGATAAGTCATTGTGAAATTTTACCATAGGATGGTGGCTTACTATTTCATGTTTTAGAGGTGGGAGCACTTCATTGCTTAGATCTCTGAATACCCTGAGACTGTATTCTTGGTGGTCTGCTGCCCCTGGGTTTGGACTGAGAAGGTCTGGGAGGGACTGGAAAAGACCAGTTTTTGGAAGGCCAATGCCTACTGAATCTAGGTGGCTGTACCTGTAGGAAATCAGTTTGCATAGATTTAGCTTTTTCCTCCATCTTTTTGAGGACAACTTCTGTTTTAGTGCCAAACAAACATTCTTGGTTTAATGGAGCATCTAGTAATTTTGCTTTGACATGGTCTGGCAAGAATTGTTCCTTAAGCAAAGGATGTCTTCTAAGAACAGACCCAGTGACAGCAGCACTGCAAGATGCTTCTAAGGCATCAAAACCACATTGCAAAGTAAGTTTTCTAACTTGGTCAGCAGAATGCATTAACTCTTGTAAATCTTTATGTTCTGCACAATCAGGAATCAACATCATTTTTTGTTTAATTAGCTTCATAATATGTTGCTGATACTTTAACATATGAAACTGGCAATGTAAAGCCCTGATGGCAAGAGTAGCAGAGGTATATACCTTCTTACCCCATCTGTCTAAAGCCACAGAATCTCTGTCTGAAGGGGTAGGGTTTTTGGCTGTTGTAGCATTAATGCCTTTAGGTCCCTGGGAAATGGTCGGATGGTGTCCCCGGCTGTGTACTACACGAGCTAAATGAGGAATTAAACCCGCACATAAGGCAGCTGTTTAATCTCAGCCTTACCACAGGATACGTGCCCAAGGAGTGGCGTACGGCAACTGTGGTCCCACTCCACAAAGGTGGCGCCTCTACGGACCCTGGTAATTACCGCCCCATAAGCTTAACAAGTCTAGTCTGCAAAGCTATGGAGAGGATCATAATGGAGCTCATAAACAAAGATATAGGGGACTTGCAGACATTGGACCCGACCCAGTTTGGCTTTGTCAAGGGAAGATCATGCCTTTTGAACTTGGTCGACTTCTTGAAATAGTCACCAAGGCCATTGATGAGGAAAGGCAGTCCATACAGCCTACCTTGACCTTGCAAGGCTTTGACACAATACCCCACTCGGGTATTGTAGAAAAACTTACCAGCTTAAATGTAAACCCATATGTCACAAGATGGGTTGCAAACTGGCTTAAGGACAGAACCCACAGGGTTAGAGTTGCTGGCGCTGTGTCAGACTCCAAGCCGGTCACAAGTGGTGTCCCACAGGGCTCGGTCCTTGGCCCCTATTGTTTGGCATCTACTTCTCAGAAGTACAGGCCAACATGGGAGGACTTTGGCTGACAAAGTTTGCAGATGACTGCAAACTGGGCCATAGTGGAAAGTGCATCGGACACTGATATCCTTCAGAAGGGACTCACGGAAACAGATAGCTGGTGCCAGAGCCATGGCCTGAAGTTAAACGCCAAAAATGTATAGTCATACCCTTCGGGAAAAACAAGGTAACCCCAAGCTACCATATAGGTGGCAATCCACTAAGCACAGAAGAGGTTATCAGGGACCTGGGGACCCAGGTTGACAGTGGCCTTTCTTTTGACACTCACATTGCTAAAGTGGTTAGAAAGACCTTCTACATTGCCCACCTGATCATGAAGGGATTCACATCCAGATCTAGTGAGGTCATTGTTCCCCTGTACTCTTCACTTATCAGACCAATGATCGAGTACAATGCCCCATTCGGGATGTATCTCACCCGACATCTGCAGCAATTGGAGAGACCCCAAAAGTTCCTCACCAAAAGGATAAAGGGACTCCAAAATCTGTCATATGCTGCCAGATTGAAGAAACTCCAGCTCTATTCAGTCGCATACCGTCTGCTCAGAGGTGACATGTGCCTGACATACAAGGCCATGTCCAACCCGGAATTAATGGACATGCTCCACCTCAAAAAATCCAAATCCACCAAAACCACTAGAGCAAGCGACTTAAACCTTAGCACGGATATAAATAGGGCGTGCTGGAGGGATAGATTTATCACTCAGAGACTCCCTATGCTGTGGAATAAAATCCCGGTCCATGTGAGGCAGAGCACCTCGCTGACTCTGTTCAAGAGAAATCTAGACCTGTGGATGGGAGATCGTAGGTTTACCCCGGGAATCATCTCTGGGTCACTGCTGGACAGAGGCACAACAAACTAATGGGCACAGTATTTTTTCATATAAGGGGTGGCGTAAGCCACAATAATTTGGGCTAGGCTTATAAATGCCTTAGGGCAGATAGCCTAGTATAAACCTATGAACCTATGAACCTATGGATCTGCAGCAAGATTCTTAAAGAGGAATGTGTGGGAGTCGGGTACTCTGCAGTACCTGTCAGGTTTCCTGGCAGCTGGAGGCAAGGTATCAGGGGGTAAGGCTGGATTCCATGAAGACATCATCTACAATTTCCAGAAAAGGAGGGATAGCTAGAGGCCTGTGCTGAGGCAAGTTTAAAAATTCCCTTAGTCTCTTTTTGGACTGTGGGTAGCCCTGGCACTCCCAGTGGAAATGCTCTCTAAGGGTATGCAGGGTTTCACCAAATGAAAAATCTTCTGGTGGGGAAGCAGAGGGAATGGAATCCTCTGCATCAGAATCCTCATAGGTAGATAAGGGTATGTCCTAGTAATCAGAAGGGTCAGAGTCATCTGACTCATGATTTGAAGAATCAGAAGGAAAATCAGTTCTTGGTCTTTTTGAGGGGGAAGGCTGGCTTCAGCCATTCTAAGCATTTGTTTCTGTGGCATGTGGGCCTAAAAATGCGCTTTGGTTGTCGGTTTCCTAGGCGTAGTGTGAACTCTGGGCCTAAGAAATTTGGTATTTTTGGTTTGAAACAAAGTCGTCGGTTTAATATGAACGGAAGGCCTGCATAAACCCTCAGAAGCCGGTGCCTGCACAGCGGCTCTGGACCCATCCAAGGTAGAGACATCCGCAGGTTTCAGAGTCAAAGAAGCATCTCATGGCATACCGGACTCTGAAAGGGTCTCAGTAGAGGCCTGCGAATCTGTAGAAGCGAGTATCAGGGGCTGTGAAAGCACCTCATTGAGTACTGGCGAACTGGTGACTAGCTTAACGGAAGTGTCATCGGCAGTTTTGGACTTATACGGTCTGTCGCTGTCTTTATCCTTACGTTTTTCAGAAGATCTGTAGTTGGATGGCTTATCAAAGCCATTTTGGAATCTCTTTAGAATGACAGTGAAAGAATTTAGTGACAAAATTAGCCCGACAACGAATAGTTTGGGTGTTGAACAAGGCACAAAACAGACAGCGAGGAACGTCGTGTTCTGGGCCTAAACAGGTGACACAGCAAGAATGAAAATCTCTGTGAGGTATTTGCTTTCCACAGGCAAGACAATTATTCATTTTTTCTGACATTGGTTAGAGCAAGAAAAAAAGATCCCCAAATGGGGTACTTATCTTTTAGAAGACTTCAGGTCTGAAACCCGAAAAATGAAAATTTCAGGAGGCGGCTGACCGGCACTTGCGAACTGCTTCTGCTTTGGACTCTGCACAGCAAGAAAAGCTGGTGTAATGGCGTTGGCTGCATGTTTTATACCCCCGATGACCTAACGTCATGGAAGAAGCGGCAGCATCCGACGCAGAAATCCCAAGACTCTGGTATTCAGGCCAAATGACGGCTACCTGCAGGCAGGTAACCCAAATGTGATGACTGCAACAGTGAAACAGAAAAACATCTGCAAAACTGCAGGTGAACAGCAAATGTTGACCACAGCTACTCTCCCTAAAAGCTTTTTGTAAGGGTCAAGCCACACTCCACCCCCACACCCTTTTGCTTATTAAATAATCCTAAAATTAGCATACCTCACTTAAGTCCCCATTTTTCAGATCACTTTTGCTATTCCAGGGCTCAGACTTGTAAGTCTTGGAATTTAAAAACTATTATTGTCTGGCTGTGCTGGCAGTTAACAGCACTGCCCTCATTGCCATTGTAGGATCTCAGATAATGTGCAAAGTGGACCTCCATCATTGTAGAGAGGCACTGATCCCAAACTGTGCCTTAGATTGAATTGGCAGGGTATACTGCCCTACTGAGAGATTAAATGGATCCAGTCTACTAGTACCACTAGGCCAAAGCTTCATAGTAGGCTTCTGGACAGACTGCAGTGGACAGGTCTTGGGAACTTTAAGCAATATGTCTGCCACACAGCCCAGCTGCTGCAGTCCAAAACTGCTATCACTGAATACACATAGCAGAATTATCTGAATCACTTGTTAAATGGCCGGAAATCTTGCCAAAAGCAGAAAGGCTGTCATGGTCCAAATGTCCACATGACAACCAAGGCAAAAGATGACATGGACAGGGGGAGAGAACAACTTCTGACTTAGTCTGGTTCACTGTAATGCCACATTTTTCAAAGAGACAGATTCTGATCCCTGATCCTGACATAAGACTGAATAGATCACTGATGAGAAGAAGCCAGTCATCTAAGCACAATAAAATATAGATGGACAATGCCTGAAGGTGCTGTCATAATGCACTTGTGAAAACTCTGGGTGTCAAGCAAAAGGGGAGGGACAGACTCTAGAACTGGAAGTGATTACCTGCCATGCAACAAGTGTAGAAACCTCTGCCTCTCTATTTTGATATAGAGATACATCGTAGAAGTCCAACGAGCACATGTGGTAAGAAGCAGCATTAGTGACAGAACTGTGACCATATGGATCTCGACTTTGAGGATGTTGTTTTGATAGATGAGCTCCAGAATTGGTCTTAGGTTTCTTGAGCTGTTCTGGAACAACATGGATGCTTCATTTTTGACAGAGATTTTGCAACTCACAAGAGTGGCTGCCAACTGTAAAGAATGTGTGAAGTCATTCAAGGAAAGGCTAAGGGGGCGAAGAGAAGTTTAAGACATTCCCTTTTGTGATGGTCTCTCTTGTGCATTTGTCAATAATGATGACAATCTTGCAGGAATTTTCTTGTCCTATCTCCTCCCAAACGAGGGAGAGGATAACATCGATCATGAATGCTGATAGGAGGCAAAGTCTTTTCTTCCTCCCTGAAAGCACCGAGAACCCTAGTTGCAGAACCCATGGCCTACCTGATGCCTTTTTGACAGAATTTGCTGTCAAAAAGATTGTTGCTGATAAGTCCACTGCTTAAAGTCTACACTGAAAGTGATGGAACATTGAAAGAGTCTTATGATAAGGGTGCAGGGGGCCTCTATAGCAAGGTGGAACTAGTGTTTCTCTTTAATGGCATTACATTTGTCATTATTTTCATGCTGAGGGGGAAAGTCCAAAAAAGGCCCCGATATCCCCAGTGAAGGACTTCAAGTACAGCTAGGTATATCAGTAAACTGCTACATCACATCTGGTTGCTTTCTGCATGTCCAACATCTTAGGTTATGCACACAATGAGCAAGCTATGGTGCTGCTGTGGTTACTAAGTTGCAAGGCATTGTTTTTCCTCAGAATTGGGAATAGACTCTATAAATTTAGAAGCTTTATCCACTGAATCTGTCTACAATACAGCATACATGCTGGTATTTCAGCAGTTTTATGAAAAGGATGGAGGATGTTAAGTACCGACTTATCAAAACTGTTCAAGACCCGAGACTCCCATAAAGTAGGGTGGACCCTCCAAGTAGAACATGTGGTATTTTATTTCTGTGCTGCCATTGCCACAGTCCGAGATGAGGGACGTCTGCCCAAAACACTCACTCTTTAAAGGTATACAGCATTCTCTCTGCCTTTCTAGGAACAGCAGCCAAAGTAGTACGATCAGCACAATTTTTTATTTTTATTTTACTTTATTTTACATTTGTTAATCGGGATAGTCCGACTGGATATAGGTCCATTTTCAGCGGAGGCCCGGGGAGAAAAGCTCCACAGTTTATTAACAATAATTAAAAGCAGAGGGATACACAAGAAGCATAGAACATATGAACAAGTGAAATATTAAAGAAGGCATATAACATATAAATCAGTGAAACATTAAAGGCATTGTTGAGGATGGAGAGAACACCTTCTTGGACTTGTGCCCAAGGTAATGCCTGAGAGAAAATATAGATTGAAGCAGAAGAGAGCTGTGAATCTTCTGGGATGCAGGCTGCTGAAGTAGGGGACCTGTCTTCAGATGGGCTGAGCAAAGGGTGCCAATAATACCAACTCATCACAGCAACTATTGCTGGGGGGAAGGGGCCCAGCCAAAACCTGTCTATGGTTCAGTGTTAGAAGAAACAGTGATGAGCTACTCTAACGTGCACTGGGCCTCTGAAAGAACTAATGTTGGGGAAGCCAAGAGTGACACCCCATTATTCACTGTACAAACATGTTGAGATACCATAGTCCAAGGACCCACTATCAGGGGATGCTGGCTCTGAAAATGAAGAGAATTTCCTTGGAGAGAAATTATGTCATCTGGCCATAGTGAGAACCAAAGGACTGTAATCAGTGATAATGGACCCTATGTTGGTGGTTGGAGGCTATAAAACAAAAAAAAAATGCCCATCTTATTTCCCTATGCATTGCTAAAAGTCAAAATTGATCCCCAGCCAGGGAGACTGTCACAGTTTACTTGTAGTAGTGGGTCTTGAACAGAGCCAGTGAAGAGGAGGAGGATGAAGAAGAAAAGGCGCTGGTGCTAGTTCTAAATGCAAGGTGGGAAATGTGGTGTGTGCCAGGTGTGGAATTCCAAAGGATTCCTTATTCATTTTAAGTTTCTTCGTTCTATCCCAGTACTTCTTGTGCCTCTCTCAGTTTTTTTTCTTTTCTTAACTTTCCTCAGATGAAGAAATAGTGGGCGCTTGTTGAAAAACTGAGCCCTCACTTAACACACACTTATTTTTTAGCAAGGAAGGCCATTTTGAACAATGAATAAATTCTACAACAGTCCACAAGATAATTAGGCCATGAACAATAAAGGCATAGCTGTTTGCTCACAACTGGCATCTGCTTACAACAAGGTGCTTGCCTGGCTGGAAGCTGTAGTGGTAAGTTACCAAAATCAGATTGACAGTTGATTGGAAATAACAAGAGGAAATGTGATGAAACTATCTCTTAGAGCCAACACAGGCAAAAAAGACAGGAATGGTAGCACAGTATCCCAGACATGGACAGCATATGCACATGCATGCGCAAATACACACAGCACGAACTATGGGCAGCGTGGGGGATCGTCACTTCACTAATGGAATCGTTGTGATATCAGATGAAACTGAAGCACTCAACAAAAAATTAAAATGAGGAGCATACAGATTCCACATAAAAGACACCCCAAGCGTGTGAATGAACTAGTAAACCAAGAGCTGTGAGACTGCAGTGGTAACTTCTGTTACCCATCTCTGCAGTTACTGCAAATTTATTTCATGTACTCGCATGCAACATGCCTCCCCATCTTCAAATCTGCTTAAGTGACTTACCATTAGTCTGTCTCAGAAATCATGATACACTTGCATCTTTTAAATATAACTGCACCCACAGTTACCGGATCCTTGGGTAACATTATACAATGGATGCACCATGAAATACAGACTTCATTAAGCAGCCTGATAAAGCAATAATCTCCATTATGATTTTTACAGCTGATATCAGTAGTCTGTGTTGCAACCTTTTTGAAGACAGTACCAGACATAACTCCAACATAACTACAATGAAACAAAGTGGGTAAAATTGGGTAAATGAAATGAAATAGGGTAACAGAAGTCAACTGCTGTTAAACACATCAGATTCAGGAAGTGTTGTATATCATAAAATCTTATGTTCATTGCTATACAATATACAACCGGTAGCAACTGCTCTGTTCTATTTAAATTTTAAAAATCGAAGCTTTGTCTTACATTTGATCTTTTTTCTCTCTCCCGTGTCTGTATATCATAACACCCACTCTGTTATCAGCAAGTCCATTTATTCCTCTTCAGGTACCATACTGTCATGCGATACCATCATCCAGGCAGCCATCAGGATTTTTCTGCCCTAATGACTTCCATGCTTGTAGCAATTTGATACTGGCATTCTGACATTCTGAAATGCTGGTTTGAGGACACATCCACATTTACGTGCATGTGCCAGTGTTTGACTATTGGTGGATTACCGAATCAAGACCTTTGTCTTGTCTTTGCCATGACACCTAGCTTCCACTGAGTGTCAGTACTGTGGAAGACCAAGCCATCCCAGTTCCCCACAGAGATGAGCTTGCAACAATCACTCTTTCCTACCCTCCTCCTGCAAGATTCACCAGAGCCCAGGTCCGTAAATCACTTCGGGGTCACATGTATCACAGCTAACACTTCATCACTCTTTGCCATACAGTCATCTACTTTACCTTATACTAATTTGACAATTACTAAACTGTAACAGTTCCAAATGGCACAAGTATGTCACATTTATACGCACCTACCTTTGCAGAAAGATTCTTCTGTACAAACTGCAGCATGGTCATGAAACTCATTGTGAATTCTGCACAAACACACCATGCACTAGCCAGCAAAGCAAGCCAGTAAGAACAGCAGCCTATCAGACTGACTCTACAAGTATATGTATCTTTCTATAGCTCATACATACCTGTATTTCTAAGCATAACACTGCTAAAATGAAAGATGGAGTTATTTTTTGTTTGCACTCATAAATGACCTAATTCTTCCTCAAATCAGCTTTACTTTAATCATCTTAACAAATTTTAAGAATGAAATACTGCCGTCACATCATCCATGTAAAATCAAACACAAAAATACAGTAAAGGACAGTTTTTTTTATTGAATGTCCAGTTCTTGTATGAAACAAATATTTCTGTTTCATTCAAACAAAATATTCTGTCTCCCAAGTACAAAAGAAAACTTGGTCCTTCAGTGTCTTAATTATTTCACTTTCACATCTTGAGGAAACATTAAAAACTTCACATGGTCAGGATACTTTTGAGTGCGAGGGGCTTTTATCTTGTAAATGACCGAGCATGGCGACCACGTCCACTGTTTCCTCCTAGGAACTTTCCTCTTGAGCCACCACTATTACCCCCACTGTTACCCCAGGATGGACCAGCTCCACGGCCTCTTGGTGTACGGTCACGAGAATTAGGGCGGTATCCTTCAAAGAAAGAAAGAAAGAAAAAAAAGCAGTAAACAACACAGAAAAATAAAAACAGATAACATTTCCTGAGAGCAGCAAGTTACAGGTAATGCTGAAGCAGCATGTTTGCACTTAATTCTGTCTCTGACTGCAGCCAAACATTTTTTGGATATCTATAATCACCATATATCATTTCCCAAGGCTAGTATTTCAATCTCCTAAAGTGGATTTGATTTTGCCTACAGTTGTTATTTTTCACACTTAACATTCCTTAGCAATCAACTGTGTGCTTCACATGCTTCAAGCATAAACAGAATACAGTAACATTTCATACTGGGGTTGAGTCACTACTTTTTAGGTTTCACTTGGGTTTCATTACTCTTGCATTTTTTACTCTATTAAAATAGTTAAATGTCTTATAATGCAGTCATTTACTAGTTCCACTGTCATTTTTTTTATTTTTTTTATCTTCTCTGCTCATGAAGACTACCTTCCTTTTACATTTGATCAAAATGTCAGAATTTACTTTTAATTAAAGCCTTTTTTTATGAAGCTTCTCAGACTTTTTCTTATTGCGTATCTTCTGATGTTGTTCAGGAATCTCAGTCAGCTGCCCCATTTCATAGCTACCCATCCCCTTATGAATACCACACTTTTCTGTCCTATGAATGATGCAATTTCTGCCCTTAATAACAGCCTTCCAGATGTCAGTATATTTATTATGTAACTACAATTCCTCAAAACAGTCTTGGCTCTTGCATCTAGATTTTAGCTTCAGCAACACCCATGTGTGAAATCATTCATTCACATTACCAGTAATGGTGTACAGCAAGATATCCACTCAATTCAGCCAACCCAAAAATGTAAGTACTGTTGTGTAATGAACACAACATGGCTGTTTTTGTATGGATCACTGTTCCAGTAACCATTATGGTAGGCCTCATGTTCTGCTGTAGACAAAAAAGTTAGACCAGCCTCTAAAGCTTTGCACCCTTCCCTAGACAGGCTGACCCACTTTTCCAAGGAGATCAGCATGCTTCTCGCATAAAGATGGTCTCAGCTTAGGCCATTTCTGGCTCCTTCTTGCACAGTGTAATAAATGTCATGCATATTTAAAGGTAACACCTGATAACACTGATGATCTGCGTTCGTGTCAAAAGTTGGAAGACTTGCTTACCATTAGTAGTAAATGTAGACTGACTGATGACTGTACTTGTGCAACTGGCACAGCTTGTAGAAAAAGAAGTTCTGTACCTACCATAACGTTCCATGTTAGTTGCCTTCTTCTCGCCTTCTTTCTTGCTGGTTGGGTTCAGAGTCGATCCTCGGCTCTGACTCGGCCATCTTCAAAAGTTCGAGAGCTGCTTACTGGCTCGAGGCCCCCTAAATCCCATGATGCCTGGCGCTAGTTACCCAGATCTCGTTTAGTAAGTCTAACTGCAGACATAATAATAAAAGAATGCTATCCTAGAATGCATAATTCCTACTGGTGAGGCTACTAAGCAGAAGGAAATAGTCAGAGAAGACTCAGCCAGTGCAAAAACAAGAGGAACTCTTCTCGGTCAACTAGGATAGGGGGATGGAGGGTGGGACGCAAGAAAGAAGGCGAGAAGAAGACAACTAACATGGAATGTTATGGTAGGTACATAACTTCTTTATGTTAAGTTGTCTATCTTGCCTTCATTCTTGCTGGTTGGGACAGCGTCCCTAGCACCTAAAAACCTGGGTGACTCATCGGAAAAGACTCTTCAGAACAGTGGACCCAAAATCAGCTCTGCTCCTGGAAACCAAATCCAACTTGTAATGCGAAATGAAAGTATGTGGGTTAGCCCATGTAGCCGCAGCACAAATACAGTCCATGGGCAACCTAGCCTGAAAAGCCACTGAAGTGGCTAAAGCTCTGGTGGAGTGACCCTTTGGTTTGACCGGTAATTCTTTGTTCCCGAGTTTGTATATGAACATGATGATAGAAGACAACCACCTGGATAAGGTCACCCTGGAGACTGGAAGCCCCTGTTTACCTACTGCATAAGACAGAAACAGTTGATCTGATTTTCTAATGTCCTTGGTTCTATGTAAATAAAAGCGTAGTTGCCTGTGAACATCTAACTGATGCAACTTATACTCCGCCCTGCTGGAGTGGTTAGGGAAAAACACAGGAAGGTCTATGGACTGATTCAAGTTACTCTCTGAAGAGACCTTAGGAAGGAAAGAAGGATTAGTCCTCAGAGCAACCCTATCATTGTGGAACACAAGGTATGGGGGTCGGATAGAAAGAGCCTGTAGTTCTGAAACTCTTCTGGCTGAAGTAATAGCTACCAGAAAAAGGGTTTTCCAAGATAAGAACTTCAGTGAACAAGAAGCTACAGGTTCAAAAGGGGGCAAAATTAGCGAAGCTAAAATCAAATTTAGATCCCACGGAGGTGGAGGATCTCTGACTGGGGGCCTGAGCAGAGAGGTTCCTTTGAGAAAGGCTTTACAGAGCTTATGGGACATGATATTGTTTTCCGATAGGCCAATGTGAAAATATGAAATTGCTGCTAACTGAACTCTAATTGCAGCGGAAGCGGACCCCACATGGAAGAGCAAATGGAGTGTACGGGGGCTGAAAAGGGGAAAATACTTTTTGCCTTTGCCCAGGAAGAAAAACGTTTCCACTTATAAGTGTAAGTTTTTCTGGTCATAGACTTGTGTGAAGACACAAGGATTTCACGCAGAGAGGGGGAGATATCTGGGAGCCTGGCTAAGGTTGGAAGTGGAGCAGCCACGCTGTGAGCTGGAGGGAGTGTAGGGATTGGTGCAGCCTGCCTGAATGATGAATCAGGAGGTCTGGAACTAGGTCCAGAGTCCAAGGCTGTTCGAGAAGATAGCGATGCAGGAACGGAAACCATATTTGTCGAGGCCAGTACAGGGCAATGAGGATCATTTTGCAACCCAAAGCAGTAGCCTTCTGAATTAGTTTCAGTATAAGGGGGAAAGGAGGGAATGCATAAAGAAGTCCCTGGGGCCAATCGTGGACTAGAGTGTCTCTGGGGGAATGTCGGGGAAGTGGAAGGAGAGAGAAGAAATTGCTGCACTTGCTGTTGAAGGAAGTTGCAAAAAGGTCGCAGCAAGGTTGGCCCCATTTGCGGAAGATTTGGTCCGCAATTACCTGGTTCAGGGACCACTCGTGAGGCATGAGAATTGCTCTGCTCAGTCTGTCTGCTATGACGTTGGACCTCCCAGGGATGTGCGCTGCAATCAGAAACCATTGGGAAGAGATCGCCCACTGCCAGAGTCTGAGCGCTTCTCGACATAAGGGGTAGGACCTTGTTCCACCCTGCTTGTTGATGTACCACACTACAGACATATTGTCCGTTTGAACTGCAATGGTCCCTTTAGGAAGAGAGCCCTGAAGAGCCTGCAATGCTAGGAGCACGGCCCTCATCTCCAGGACATTTATGTGTGCAGATGATACTCGTGAGGTTGCCAGGTGCCTTGGACTGTTCTGCCCTGATATGCCCCCCCCCACCCAATCAGGGAAGCGTCCATGGTCACTGTAGCCACTGGAGGGGGAAGAACAAATGGTCTGCCGTGGAGCACTGATGTGGAGACCATCCACCACGCAAGATGCTTCTTGCATGTCTGAGTGATCATAATCATGTAAGACATGGGAAGTTGCTGAAAGGACCATTGGGTGAAAAGAAGCCACTGGAGGATCCTCATATGAAAGTGAGCTAGAGGGACAAGTACGATCGCTGCTGCCATGAGACCTAGCGTCTGAAGGACAAACCTGGCTTGAATCCTTTTGCATGCTAGTAAAACCCTGACATGCTGACGAATCTCTAAAACTCTGTCTAGTGGGAGGCTCGCTAACATGTCTTTGGTATTTAAATTTGCGCCTATAAAGGTGATAGATTGACAGGGTGACAATGCAGACTTTTCGAAATTTATTGTGATACCTAGCCTGGAGCAAGTGTGGATGGTGCAGTCTCTGGCTCGCAGACGGTGATGTCTGGTGGTAGCAGTGAGGAGCCAGTCGTCGAGATATGGAAACACCTGGAATCCTTGCCATCTCAGGTGAGCAGTAACTACTGCCATACATTTGGTAAACACCCTGGGGGCTGTGGGCAGAGCTCTGAACAGATAACGGCTGGCTCCCAGCTGGAAGGGAAGGAATCTACGGGAGCGTCTGTCCATCTTGATGTGGTAGTACGCATCCTGAAGATCTATGGAGCACATCCAATTGTCCTGACCCAGAAAGGGTAAAATGGACTGAAGCGTAACCATCCGGAACTTCATTCTTTGTATAGACTTGTTTAGTCTGCTGAAATCCAAAATGGGTCTCCAGTCCCCTGTCTTTTTTGGTACCAAAAAGAACCTTGAGTAAATTCCGGATCCTTGTTGGTCTGCTGGGACTTGCTGGATGACCCTTTTTCTTAGCAGTTTTGAGACTTCTTGCACAGCTTGGTCCCTGAGATTGGGTGGAACATCTGGAAGGGACTTGTTTGACCTTAAGGGGGTGCGGACGAAAGGAATTCTATAACCTCTGGATATGACGGACTGTACCCATTTGTCTTGAGTTATGTCTTGCCAGGCTCTTGGGTACAGCAATAATCTTCCCTGACTGCCTCCAGAGGTGAGCAGCCGGGAAACCCTTCAGGGATGCTGGAAGGGCTTGTCAGAGAAAGATTCTCTGCTGCCCTGGTTTTGCGGACCCCCTCTGCCACGAGGGCGGCGTCTGTTAATGTTCCCTCCTCTGCCCCTGAAGGGAAACTCACCACGTGTGTCCGGCAAGGCTCCTTGGGATTTCCGGAACCACATCTTTCCACTCTTCTGACTCTTAGGATATGGTCTGGAAGGAGTGGAAAAACGGACTCCTATGGCAGACAGAGTCTTGCCTTCTTGCTCACACCTGGTAAGGGTATCTTTCAACTGTGGTCCGAAGAGAGAGGAACCATCAAATGGGGTGTTGGTGAAAGACGCTCTGAAAGGTTCCGCAAAGTTACACAGCCGCATCCAAGCGTGCCTCCTTAGGTCCACGCCTATGCTTGCGGCTCTACTTGTACCATTGGCTGCATACGAAATGAGCCGCATAGAGGAGTTTACCACTGAATTAAGAGTCGCTAGCTGGGAGGCTGCCTTAGCCTGGGCCCCCTCAGCTGATGGATCTTGGAGGGTATCTCCAAGCTCTTTCAGGACATCCCTCTGAAGATGGGTAAAGTGGCACAGGTAATTCAGGGACCATATGGAAAAGGTCGCTGAAGAGAACATTCGCTTCCCATATCTGTCCATCATCCTGGACTCCTTGTTAGGGGGATGGACAGATGAAGTTTCAGCCAACTTCTTCTTTGTGGCCGCTGCTACCACCATGGCATCAACGGGGACAACCTTGGTCAAGAAAGGTTTATCCTGCAGGGCAGTAATAAACTTGGCAGGTCTTCTAGGGGTTGGTTCCACTGTATCTGGAGCCGTCCACGCCTTTCGAGCCACCACAGACATCAGTGGGTCGAAAGGCGGAGACACCCAGGAAGTGGAAGGTTGGGATCCAAACACATCCAGGAATACCGACTCATCCTCGGAAGGGCTTAGGGTAGTCCAGTTTCCCCTCTGCCTAAGCATCTCAAGGATGTCTGAGAAGGAGACATCTTCAGAGGGGGATCTTGGGGTCCCTTCCGACTCCTCTAAGTCGGTATCTGACGTGATAGACTCTGGGGAGTCAACATGCTTCCTCTTGCATTTTCTCTTGCGAGGTGGCTCCTCTGAAAGATCAGGGGAGGCCTTGGAAGAGGAGGATACACCCAAAGGGGTGTCCTGGAGTGCTGGATCCCCACGCTTGGGGTCTGGAAGAGGGGCAGAGGCTGACGCAGGCACCCTAGGGGGAGGAACAGATGGGGTCGATCGTGGGACTGACTCAGGGGCCAGTACACTCCTCAACACCTCGAAGGCGTCCCTGCCCGGACGCAGAGAAGGCTCAAGCTCCGAAGAAACCAGAAGCCCTCTCCGCACCGAGGGAGACGGCTCCGAGGCAGATGTGGGAGCCGAGCTCACCTGCGCCAAAGCACCGAGAGGGAGAAAAGGGTCAGACAAGGGTCCGATGCCACTCGCCCCCTCGGAGCCGACGAGCGAGTCTTGGTGCCCAGATCCCTCCAGGGAAGGTACCATGGAAGGGATTGGAGCCGATGACGAAACCGAAAGAGAGGGTATCGGCGCAGACGGTTCCACGAGTCAAACCCCAACTAACTCTGGCTCCGAGCTCATAGGAAGAGTTGGAGGAGGAATATCTACAGCCGTGGACGGAGCCGACTCCTGATGAGGAGGGCTGGACAACATTTTGGCTAGGGCCTGCGATTTTAACAGCCTACTGACCACTCTTTCCAAGTCATGGTCCAAAAGTCTAGAGGACCGAGAAGAGTGGGATGATCAGTGACTACGCTCCAACTGGAGCAGGGGCGACTTCGGAGCCAAACGTATAGACTCCAAAGAAGGAGACCTGGATCTCTTTTGACTCTCAGCCGGCTCCGAAGACCGCGTCGGAGCCAACTGGGAGGGAGGGAGGGACATCGGTTCCAGCTGGAGATAAAATGGCTTGTGTGGCTTCACCCGATGGCTCCGAACTGGGAGATGATGGTTTAGGTGGCCTGGACGATTTTGCCGGCTGAGCCTTCACCGAGAATCTTGGGGTTTAAGCATACCCCTCAGAATCAATTTATTTTTGCGCTCCTGCAGGACTCTTGGACTGAAGGCATGACAGATAGAGCAAGAGTCCTGCAGGGGCACAGCGCCCAGACAATAAACACAAGAAGTGTGACCATCTGTCAGAGACATCTTCTGACAGCATGAATCACACTTCTTGAATCCGGACGGTTTTGGATCCTTGAACATCCCGGAGAGGAAAAACCAAGGACAAAATTCCACACAAAAGTTTAAGGTACCCCACAGCAAAAAAGTTACAATCTGGAGTTACCACAAACCACTACAAATACCAATACACACTACAATACCAATACAACCAAGAAAAAAATATCTACAACTATCACTAAACACTAACAGTGATTAATTAGAAGAAAAGGGAACTTTTTTTTTTTTAAATAAGGGAGATAGAAAGAAAGGCTAACCTCTAACCTAAACAGAAATAACCTTTCTGTGGAAAAGGGAGAGAAGGGGGGGAGGGGAAACTCTCTAACTAAAACGAGTTTCCTAAAAAAAGAGCTTAGCTAGAAGAAAAACTTAGCTACAATAGTAAGGTCTAACTAATGACTAATTCTACACTACCAATATAGATTTTAAACAAGAAAATTTACAATAAAAATAGTAAAACTTCTACAACCTGAGCCAGTAGAACAACCTCGTAGCAGAAGTGGCAAACGAGATCTGGGTAACTAGGGCCAGGCATCATGGGATATAGGGGGGCCTCGAGCCAATAAGCAGCTCTCGAGCTTTTGAAGATGGTCGAGTCGGAGCCGAGGATCGGCTCCGAACCCAACCAGCAAGAATGAAGGCGAGATAGACAACTTAACATCTGTTGTCACATATATTAATGACTGGACTGCAGAGATAAATAATGTTAAGTTAAGAGCAAACAGAATACATTTAGAAAAGGATGTGTCTTGTCTGTAAAGATCACTCAACCCCTATGAAATGAGATAATGCCACTGACAACTTTGGAATTCTAGACACAACTATTCAGCAATCTGAGGATTCAGAGTGTTTAGAAGGAAATAAAAAAAAAAAAAAACTAAGAAAGAAAGGATGATGTTCACAACAAATAAAGAAGAAAAAATGATAAATGCCTATAAAGTAAAGTAAAGAAAGAACCTACTAAAAAGGACACTGCTTTATGTAACACGCAGACTACAGGGAATAACGTTTTTCTATCAGAAAACCTTTAGTCTACAGAAAAAGGCAGCCTGTTTCCAAAAGAAAAGGTACAAAAAAGAGGCAAGGAATAGGTGAAAAGGAAGAAATCAAAATTGAATGTGGATGGATTGAAGAATATTAATGTAAGAAAAAAACAGGAGAAACACAGACGGTTACAACATGGCTCAAGCTACGGATGTACAGAGCCAGCTTGATGAGCACTGTATGCTTGCAAACGTAATACGCAATGAAAACAGTGGGCTTAAGACTAATGGTGATGAAGATCACTCCTTTATAACAAGTGACAGAGCAGATATTACTGAATTAGAAGTTGAAGATTCTTCAGATCTGGTCAGAAAAGTTATTCTTGTACATGGAGATTAAATTATTACAAGAACTGATACATTTACAAAGAAAATAATGATTATTCAATTATGTTGTGCTTACTAGGATCAAAACTAGTGGATGTGTGACAAGCTTTAGAACACCTTAATGTAAGGAAGTACAAAATTTTTTTATTCATGTCATTAAGGTCTCTCTTACTGCTAGTAAGGAACTTACAGCCCTCTTGGTATAGCCTGTACGATTCAATTCTGTTGTGCTTACTAGGATCAAAACTAGAGGATCTGAGACAAGCTTTAGAACACCTTAATGTAAGGAATACAGAAATGTTTTTATTCATGTCATTAAGGTCTCTCTTACTGCTAGTAGGGAACTTACAGCCCTCTTAGTATAGCCTGTACGATTCAATTCTGTTGTGCTTACTAGGATCAAAACTAGAGGATCTGAGACAAGCTTTAGAACACCTTAATGTAAGGAAGTACAGAAATGTTTTTATTCATGTCATTAAGGTCTCTCTTACTGCTAGTAGGGAACTTACAGCCCTCTTAGTATAGCCTGTACTGGTGTTAGGACTCATTTTTTTACAAAAAACATATAGAAATGAGAATCAGGTCAATGTGAAAGAAAAGATTTTTTGAGTAAATACCTACATGAAAAAATATCCTGTCTTTAAAAAATGGAAATGTGTAGGGCATCCAAGCCTAATGTTGGGCACACATGTTCAGACAGGACGGTGTGCATCTGTCAAGATCAGTGAAAATAATTTTTATGCAGATATTTTGCAATATTTGACAAGCCAAAAAAAAAAAAAAAAAAAAACAAACCAGTGAAAATAAATGGCTTGAAGACCAACAAACCAATAAATAGCCACTCAATTGACCACCACGCCATTAAAATTCTGTAAGGCAGCCACCACACTAAATATTCTATTAAAAGTTTTATTCCATGTCAAAAAACACAATTCCAAATCTTCAAGCGCTTTCGTCCCTGAACACTCAAAATGGAACTTCATCAGAACAATCAGCTTAAGCTCATCCTTTTTACATTAAAATCAATTATCTAATTAAAAGTTCACCTCCTTAAAAACAGGAACTCCTCCTCTTATACGGTTAGTTAAAACATGTATTTGTATAGAAATGAAGTTCCATGTCCTTTAATTACACATTGCTTGACCTCTCTGTGTAAAATAAAAATTGCTAATGTTCTTTTTTTGTACAGAATACAAATGTTCATAAATTCTCTTTCTTATCTGTCTTTCTGTTTTATCCACATAATAGTGACCACAGCCCTCACCACACTGCCATATAAACTATGCCCACAGTATTACAATTACCCTTTTGTAATTTCATCTCAAAAGGTATTCCTTGGAGAACAAGAATTTATTCATATGAAATGTAAGGACATTGCCTACAAGCTCCACAACTGTTTGTTCCCATAGAGGCAATCAGGGTTTTTACAAGACCGTGTTCAAAGAAGGACTTACAATTCCTACCATTGCCTACAAGCTCCACAACTGTTTGTTCCCATAGAGGCAATCAGGGTTTTTACAAGTCCATGTTCAAAGAAGGACTTACAATTCCTACCAGTTTTATAAATGAACTGGGGCTCCATACCCAAAAAACCCATAATGCCTGTGTTCCCCCTAAACATAATCCAATTTTTCATTATGATGTTCACTTCCTTGGTGCCAGCTCCAAATGGAATCACCATCCCCTATTAAAATTCTGCTTTTCCTTCATTGTATCTTCTCTGTTGTTAAAGCAGCTTTTCTCATCTAAAATGGGCCTGTATTTAACTCACCATCCAGACTTGACCTCTTCACACAATTCCTGTACTAATTTTTTTTGGATAACCCCCGTTTAAAAACATCCCAGCTATTTTTTGTATTTCGACCTCAAAGATTTCCATATCGGAACACATTCTCGCAGCTGACGAGTTGTCCTTTAAGAATATTCCTTTTCGTGTGTCCTGGATGGTTACTTTGAAAATCTAAATAATTACTGGAGAATGTTTCTTTCCTATACATTTTTGTAACAAATTTCCTTTTGGATTTATCCTTAAACAGTGTACTGTCCAACTAATCAATACTTTCTTCTGAAAATTTACCAGTAAACTTAAAATAAGGTGTATTATTATTTAAATAATCTAAAAATAAATCCTTTTGCTCTGAATTTTCATTTCATATAATAAGCATATCATCTAAAAAGCAGAACTACGATATCCAATACTTGCAAAATTCCAAACTAAAAACATACAAACATACTCAACCTCCCAGGCATATAGAACCAAATTAGCAAAGATGGGTGCACAACTTGCACCCATCGCTACCCCCTTTTCAATTGTTTAAAATAAACAGACTCAAAAGTAAAATAGCTGTCCAAAATTAACTCTATGGCCATCATAATAAAATTAATCAAAGTCTCATTTAATCTTGTAAGACTTCAGATAGCTTTGTGAAATAAGTTTAACCCGTCCTGGTGAGGAATTGATGTAAATAAATCTATAACATCTATGGTAGAAAAATATTCATCACTAAATCAACTTATGTCAATCTCTGACAACATATCCCAAGAGCCTTTTAGTATATAATTAATTAGGGCAATTGAATTTTTGTGCACTCTATCTATAAACACTCCTATTGAATAAGTAGGCCCGTTTTGTGCCGATATAATAACTCTAAACGGTGGATGTGACAAACTTTTATGGACTTTAGGGATTCCAAATGCTACTGGAATGAGTGGTCAGATTTTAAGAACTCATATATTTCTTCAGAAATGACCACCTGAGATAATGCATCTTCTAATAATAACTGAATCTTCTTGTGGGTCAAATATAGTTCATTCTTTGAAACTTCCTGATATTTGTCTGTATCATAGAAAATTTCAAATAATTGATTTATATAATCCATCTTTCCATATAAAACAATTCCCCCACCTTTGTCCAACTTCATCATTCTAATATCATCGTTTCTTATCTCTTTCATTAATTCACACATCCTTTAAGTTAAAATATTTGTTCATATTGTCAACATTCATGAATGTATATCTGTCAAACAAGCCCTTTCAAAAACTGATATTACAGTGGAGGGTTGAAACAACTTTTTTTCTTAAATAGTTCTCTTGGACAATTCGCATCTTTTATTTGATCTTTAAAAAACACATTTAAATTCAACCTCCTAGTAAATAACTTGAGTTAAGTTATAATATCCACCACACCCACTCTGAATGATTTTATAAACTTGAAACCTTTTTTCAAAAGTGAAAAATAGGTTTTGTCCACTGTTATATCTGTATAATTAAAGATCTTAAAGTCTTTTTACCTAACCACAATCCCCTCTTTTATTTCTAAATCTTCTACCATATCATTTAAATCACTGTGTTGGGTTAACTGTTGTACCTCAATCCCCTCCCCCTCCTTCTCCCTCCTCTTGGAGCACAAGACTAGGGAAAAAATTCTTTTGTCTAGTTATATTCTTTACGATCTTAACGGTGGGTAATTAACTTCGTAATCTGACGAATCTCTATCCTGTGTGCTCACTTTATGAAGTTCATACTCAACACTTTAACCCTATTCATGTTATTCCCTGTTGACTTCTTTTGTTGTATCATTTACATCATAAAAAGAGTTTGGTAATGGGTAAGCATTTTTTTGCTACAGTCGTCATCCCTAGTCATCTTCTTTTTCCACTCTAAATTCACTTTTACATAGTTTTCTACTTTCTTCAAAATATTGTCATACTTAAATGGATTTGTCTCAAACAAGTAGTAGTTAAGAATTGCATTATTCAAAATCTCCAACTCGTCCAATAACTTAATGTTTGTGTTGTTTAACTTAATAATAAAAGACAAACTCGCATCCAAACCGATCAAACATATTTAACAATTCTTCAGTTTTAAACCCACAACTTTTAAACCATTTGGAAATGTAAATATTCTCAGACCTTTTGCAACCTGTTTATTCTTAAGACTTTCATTCAAATACAGGTTGTCAGACTGCAAACCCCATACCTTATGAAGTTTGTTTTCCAGGTCATTTAACATCTTTTGAAATGTCCCTTGTATTTGCCTGGTCGGAATGTTCAAACCATTTGCAGAAAAACAGACTTCCGATCTAATCCAATCGTGGAAGTTAAAGTTTTTTCTTCTGGCACCATCCGAATCACTGAGAGGCTGAGTGACTCCATAATTAATTCCATTCAGTCCTGTTCATTACGGATCTCTATCGGAGAAATCTCCCAGATTGGCTAACCTCTCATGGACACTCTTACCCTCATGTCTCAGCTCATCATCATTGCCTCTTGGGAGTTGTAGTCTATCTAGTTTTAATTGCATTTCACCAACTTGTTGAGTCAACACAGCAATTAACTGTGTCAGTTCACCAACACTGGTTTGTTCAGATTGGTTGAACAAATCCTGTGAATTAAAGGAAGTTTTAACACTATTGCACCAAGAGTGTAATATATGCATGTCTCTAGAGCTCTCCATACTGCTCAATAAACCACACACTTCCTTCGGAACTGCAGCATAGCCCGGTCAATGCTGAAAAACACACAAAAAACCCCAAACCAGCAAAAATGAATGTCTTGAAGACCAAATAACTAATAAATAGCCACTCACTCGACCACCACACCACTAGAATTCTGTAAGGCAGCCACCACACTGTAAATATTCCAATAAACGTTTTATTCAATGTCCAAAAAAGAAAGAAAAAAAAATTCCAAATCATCAAGCGCTTTCGTAACTGATGGGACTTCATCAGAACAAACAATCAGCTTAAACTCATGCTTGTTATATTAAATCAATTAATTAAAAGTCCACCTCCTTAAAAAACAGGAACTCCCCCCTTTTTTCTTATACAGTTAGTTAAAACAAGTATTTGTATAAAAATTAAGCCACGTCATTTTATTACACATTGCTTGACCTCTTTGTGTAAAACAATACTGTAAAAAAATACTATAAAAACATACAAGAAATGTATGATGACCAAAACTGATGACATACAACTAGTGCCTACCCAAATGAAATAACTCTTCGATTACTTATAACGAGTGATATACCAGGAAGATGGTGTCTTTTGATCAGAAAACTTTCCCAAAAATTTTTTAGTTACAAATGTTTTTTACATATACTTTACAATTCTAAGGCTCTCCTCTTTAGAACAGGGAGTAAGCATAGGCTTTCATTTATCCCCGGAGAATTTACTACATTTAATCTTATCTGCCATTGTAATTCTTTAAGTTCTAATACTAACTCCCAACATCTGCCACTAGGTTTTTTGGGTACAACCTCTAGTATACCAAATTCAAAGCTGGTGAAATCCTGACATTCTACACTATGCCTAAACAGGGCATTAATGTTCTCTTTTTGTATAGCATACAAATGTTCGTAAATTCTTTTTCTTGACTGTCTTTCTGTTTTACCCATATAATAGTAACCCCAGCTCTCATATAATATCTTATCACCTGTGGAGAGCGTACTATGGATAAATATCTGACAAAAAATTATAGCTGTTAGGCAAATTATCCTTTATAAGGGGAAAACATCTCATGCTAAAATCACCATTTTTTTAGACACTTTGTTTATGAAACAAGAGTTTTGACATTATAACTCAAAGTTCAAAAGCCAAAAAGAAAAGAAATGTAAATGAATTCACTGACTGATTTCACTATCAATTACATTCATTCATACTTTGCTGACTGCGTTAGCCCCATTAGGCATATGGCCTCTTTTCAGGGACACTCCGAGGAGGTATTCATACTAAGGAAAAGTTGACCAGGGGACTGGGGGATTTCCACTACTATTTGCAATAAGCACTATGGGATCTGTTGCCTTCATTTCAGCTACCACCAACTCAGGCAGACGGGACTTCAGTTTAAAGTCTCATCTGACCTCAGAAATGCAGCACCCCTTCTTCTACAATGCACTAGTGTTAGTGCTGAAAAATGAATCTAAACTCCTGGTGTGAGAATAGAATATGTCGATCTTCCAGTCACATCAAAGGTGATTTTATTGCCTGTTGTGCCACTAACACTAATGATTTTGAGGAGCAGTAACTAACAGCAGTATGTACCTAAGAAACGATCGGTGTCCTGACAAGGTGACAAGATCAACTAAAAAGAGAGCGTCTGCCCCGCCTTTTGCATGTGTTCCTCTGTCAACATCACGGAACTGTACACGAGTAACAAAAAGAGCAGATTTGAGGAGGACCAAGACCATTTACTAACAGTCATCATATCAAAGACTCCCACATCACAGAGGACTGCTGCCAGTACACGCCTAAGTATTCTACAAATAAGAAAACGGCAGAGGAAAACCCAAATGCATTTTTCAGAAGATGGAACCAGAGAAATCTAAGTTGAAAGCACATCTATGAACATTACAACTTAAAACACACAAAAGTGCAGACAGCAGGAGACGTGGGTCTATTTATTTGATGCAGGTTTACATCAAGTCATCACAGCTAAAAGACTCCACCCATGACTTAAAAAACAACATCTAAAAGCACACTTGAGGAGTACAAAGAATATGTTAAAGGCTCCAAGTACTGAGCTCACAAAAGTGTTCACTCTCAAGAAGAGGTCAGACAATTTCAGTTCCTAAGAGGTAAGTTACAGTTCAAAAACAGAGGCATCTGGTCTGCACAGATGGCATTAAATGGCTAAAGTCCTGACTATGGCCCAGAAAACCTGGCTGGCAGCTCTAGCACCTGATGGCACAGATTGGAAGATGTGCCTGCCCATACAGGAGGGGGAGGTGCATGATCCAGACACACTGGTGCAATTAATACCTCTGGTGGAGACAGCATGCACTACTGCCTGTGGACCAGTGAAATGGCTTGCTGATGTCAGCTCCTTCCAGAAATGAGGGTCACAGCAGTGCTGACACCTACTGCATGACCCATCTCTGGAGTGTTACCAGGCATGTGCAAACGGTTGGAAAATTAGCAGAGCGACTGTGAAACAGTTGCCTCACCAGCTTCAAACATGGGTAAGAGGTAGTGCGGGGGAATTAGGAGGTTTTGTATTTCAGGTGGATAAGAAGAGGCCCTGGGGCTACTGATGGTATGCTGTGGGAAAATAAATTAGGCTTAAAAAACAATCACCTTCAAGAAATACATGTTGCATTTGACTTCATCGTGGCTGAAGTTTTATTTTCTTCTCATTCTTCTCATAAGAGTTTGTGGACTAAATCTCAACAGGTGGTCCTTGAAACAAAACATGCGTAATCTGCCTTCTAAATGAGATCTGTTTTAATGATTCACAGGATGGCAATGACATACAGTAACTAGGCAGATCATAAAAATACTGGTAAAACGTATTATGTTATAATTCCATGATTCCTGATGGCTCTATTTTGACTTATAGATGACCAATGTATTATATACCAGTTTGATAACTTCACTGTCCACTGTTTGAGAGAAAACTGCAGTAAATGAAAATAGCAAACATTTAAAAGCATTTATGGAGGCAGCTGTGACTCTACACTTCCTGATGTGGAGATTTTGTTACCACATTCCTGATCAATGCATATACTACCTCCAGGGTTACATGTACGCAAAGACAAGGGAAATACAATTATTCCCTTTTCTCCAAGTTGGTGCACCCTCAAAGGTAGCATGAGACCAGAGTGTGTGTGTGTGTGGTGGGGGGACGGGGACAAAGCCACTACACAAGGGGTAAAAGCCCCCTCCTGAAAAAATAATTTGCTACAGTCATGTATTTTTATATCTTCCCTGACAACAAAATGGTGAGTGGGATACCGAAAGATGGAAAACTGGTCATGTGAAAGTGGCAAACAGTACTTTAAACTAGACCCTTCTTAACTACTGTAATAACACTAACTTGAACACAAATGTTTTAATTCCAGCCTACTTATCAAATTTAATTAAAGTGAAAAAAAATGAATGAGGTGAAATGACAAAAAAGAAACAGAAGTAAGCATAGTACAACCAAAAACTACTAACCTTTCTGAACAAGCAAGTCAGAAATGTGATTTTTTTAAACAAATAGTGTAGTGCAAGAAGTGACAGCTCTTGCAATAAAGAGTTCAGACAACAAAACCAATCACACTGACATACGACGTATATGTTAATTGGAAGCATTAGCCCATGACTATAAAACATCCTACTATCAGAATGATGACAGGCCTGAAATGAGCCACGTGCAAGCAGCCTTTTCAAAGCAGGCAGGATATATATTTAACTAGCCAGTTCAGATGTCATTTGTCAGGCAATGCTGTTAAATGAAAGTTAAACATTCTGCACCTCTTGTGACAAACCACAGACACCTGAAGGTCCAGTTATGACCAGTAATACTAGACAGCTACACTAATGTAGGTTCAATGTACATCAGGAAGTATCCAAAGGGTCAATAATGGCATTTTTTATTATCTACCTGTGGGATCCAGGGTATGTCAGCAGTGATAAAAAAGCCTGACCACATAACAAGGAAAACAATCTTACCTGCAGAGCTCTGCCTTGGTGGTGGACCTCGGTTAAAGTTGCTCTGCCCACCTCTGTTTTCACCATAAGGTCCACGGAGGACGCTCTGTACATTCCAATTTATGCCTCTACCGCCTTCACGGCGACCATAATTTCCTTAAAAACAGAAATAGAGGATTACATTTTTTTTAATATAATAAAAATTTCACTATAGTACCGAATATTACACTTCTGATATCAATAAAAACAAGAAATGGAGACTACAGTGAAAAAGCAAGTGAATCATATTTACTGCAAAACAAGCCTTAACAGCAACAGATGAGATCTTTCAGTGAAATGTTTAAGTTTTAGAAATTTCTGTTGTTCTCTGCTTTGCAGAATAGATTATCTGATTGGTACTACACTGCCCCTACCACAAGCTTTGTTGCTACCTTTACTCTGCCATTCTTTTAAAAGATGTTAACTGAAGTATCCTACTGTCAGTGTGAGACCTCCAGTGCAAGTTTTATCCTGCTCTAGATGTTTTCCATTTTCCATCATGCTGTCTACAACAGAGACTATGGTGATTTTACAAAGATGGCCAAGATATCTTGTTCTGTGAAATGCACTCATCTGTGTGTGCCATCAGACTGGTCTAAGTGGCATGACCCGTCAGAAGTGTGACATCCAATAGAGTCCCAAGACTTGTAACGTTCAACTACATAAACAGAAAATTTCAAAAACTCAGTATTAAATGTTTAAGCATTCTTGCAAGAAAGATTCATTGCCCTACATACTCTGATGGGGGGGGGGGGGGCTGTGCTCCCCACACCCTACTACTTACACTAACTTCAAGATCACTTGGGTTCAAAGTGGGGCTGTACTCGGGGATACCTCAATTTCAGAAACAGTACTGATTTCAGTCCTTCAGATTTAAAATTCGGGTCACTCTGAGGACTGGAATTAAGGTCCTTGGACTTTCAATGCGTGCCTATGTAGCACAAACATTGTAGGACACTAAGTTCTAGGACACACTAACCCTTTTAGTCTGAAGACGACGACCTATCAAAAGATACACGAAAGCTTGTTATTTATTTATCTTGGTCTATTATTAAACAAGGACTGCAAGAAAATACATTTATGTTAACAACTTTAAAAGACCTAATCTTTGCAAAAGTTCCTGTAGCCAAGTTACTGTCTTAACACTATGCATGCTTTTTTATTTTACAGATAACTGTCAGGATTTAGTATTCAAATAATTTTAAGTACATAAATAAAGTTATAACTATCCCCTTGCTCAGGAGGCACTTGGACTCCATCTTCTAGCAGTCACATGACCTAAGTTGTTCCTTGTGCCAATGCCACTTTATGGGCTTTATGCAATAAAAGAAAGTCCCCCCCCCCCCCGTTTTGTTCCCAGCTCCTTCATTAGCAACCATTCAGATAACTTCCTCTTATTCCATACTGTAAATTACAGCAAGACCTTCAAGTACGACAGAGAGAGAAATCCAAATCAGATAAAGACACGATGGGTCACTGAAATTGTGCAGCAGTTACTAACAGAAACCCCCTGAACAGGGTGTACTCGTGTAACATTTACTAAGACCGTTTACAGCAGCAGGATACAAATGCTCAGAGAAAGCACACAGCAGAAAAGAAGATGAAGCGATGTAGTGGTTCTGAAACCCCATGGGTGTACACGACCGCAAAAGAGGATACTATGTGACATAATGAGAGGGCGTATGGCAGAACATTTTATAAAAGCATCTTTCCAAAATAAGTGTTACTGCCTAGAAATCGGAGTCTGTCTGCAAATCTAATTATGGACAAAATACAAGTGCTGCCACTGTACAGCTGTTACTGCAAGATGCTGTGAAAGAAGGATATTGGTGAGGCTACTACCTACCTCAAATGACGCTTCAGAGCACACATACTTAGGAAACAATTTAATAATAACTTATCCAGTCTTTCTGAAAGATGCTGTGTGATAACTCTGTCTCTTTCTGATAAAGGAAATAAGTTGTTGCAGGTATTCAAGGCAAAGGAAATGAAAAACTTGTACATTTTGAAGAGATTTTTTATTCCCTAAAAGTAAACTTACTGATGTATAAGTGTGTGGACCAGCAAGTGAACAGGCAGATCAAATGAAATCTTGCAGTTCACCTTTGGAAACAGGGAGGGATTACTTCTATGGCAGCTGAATCACCGTGAAAGTATAAACAGAAATTGAATGAGTGACTGCACTTAAATCCTAACAAGAATGTCAGTCTTCAGATCAAATCTATACCAAATGCAATGAGCATTTTGAATATTGTAAAGCATACAAAAGAATTGGAGATGATAATATTTAGAAATGGGAAGGGACACATTCACAGAAAAAAATAGAATTTGTAAGAATACATGCAGAATTATGTACAAGAGTAAAGTAAGGTTTAAGGAAACAGATCAAGCAATTTATGTAATGTTGGAGTGAATGAAAATTGTTGAAAGGATGAATGACAATTGTTGAAAAGAAAACATGTATACTGTATTACACTAATAATGTAAGCTATTACAGTGTTTTCTTTTATATTATCCTATACAATCCTTGTTTCCCACCTTTCTAAGCTAGTATAGTCCAGTTTTCAGGCTAGGGCTGTGATACTAGTTTCTGAGTTGCCCATACCTTACTTGGATAGAAAGAAGTTTCTCTGTTCACCTGTGAGAGAGGGGAGCTTTGAGCAACCTATCTGTCCCTGGAGGAGTGGTTCCAGCCCAGAAGTTAGTAGTTTATTAGCCATTTTGGGCTAATTTATATCTCTTTCACTTCCCTACTATAAAAACCGCTTTTGCACAGTTTTGCGCACCGGGCAGTGCCGGTTAGCTACGGTTAAATTATTCCCGGCTCCACTAAGTCTCAACTCTTCAGTTTTTCCCTTGAAACTAGTATAACTCTCAACCTAAGCACTCAAAAAGCATCTTGCAGCCCAGCACTTGCTCAGACCTAATAGCAAGCACTAATATACCCTGACACCGATTGCCCAGCAGGGAAAGGCTCTTTATTCACCCCTCAAAATCCAAGTGACTAAGCAGCTCACCCTACTGTTTAGGCATGACCAAAGGGCAACTTCAGGTGCACTCTCCAGTCCAGCTGGTGAATCTGGGTATCCTGAGGCAATGTTACAACTGCCTCATGTACACAGACAACCCTCTCCTCCTACCACAAAACACTAACATATGCGAGAGATGCAATTATACAGCCAAACTGGAAGCTAAGATGTCGCCACCCAAGACTGGAACAGACAGTCAAGAGGATTGCATCACAACTCCAGCCACACACAGACCTACTAAACCAGCACTAGCAAAAAATACACATAAATACACAAAATCACACTCGGAGGCTCTAAATTAAAACCTGCAAAAGCATCAGAGACCTCCAAAGCAGACACCCAAACAACCTGCACTTCCCATGTGACTAATTAACTGCAATGTGCTAATAGGTAAAGCTTTAAAATGCTTGGTTAGATAGTTTGACATTGTAATACAGTCTGAAGAAGCGATCTGTGTAGATCGCGAAAGCGCTTACTTATTTTTGTTTAATAAAAGGTAAACCTGTTGTGGAACTCTGCAACTTCTTTATTCTACAACTTCACGTCACAAACCAGACAACATATAAAACTCAAAATCAGTGTGCCGCACAATCACAGCCCTTAAGGCAAAATAACATACCTAACACACTAGTAACAGGTGACTCTATAGTCAGGCACACTGACGTCCCACTCACTAGGCTGGACAAGCAGAAGGTTACTGTTAGCTGCCTGTCGGGAGCCAGAATCTGCCACATAACACAAGCACTCAGGTTACTCCAGAACAAGTACAAATATGACTCTGTCATTGTTCATGTTGGTGTGAATGACCTGAGACGTACCTCCCTGGACTACATGAAAAAAGACATGGAAGAGCTCTCTGATCATGTAGCCCAGGCTGGTATGACCCTGACCCTGAGTAGCATCCTGCCCTCACCAAGAATGATACCTCAGTATAAAGAAAAAATGATCAATTTCAACAATTGGCTAAGCTCCTGGTGTCATTCAAAGGGGATCCAGTGTTTGTCAGCCTGGGACGACATGCTCGACAAGCCGCGTTGCTTCGTAAGAGATGGCTTGCACCTGTCACCCCCTAGGCTTTTGAATACTGGCCAAGGCTCTTGCTGCTCCCATAGTGCCTTTTTTAGGCAAGGCTCAAAAGTCAAACCCACCTCCATAAACAGCACAATTAACAAAAAAACTGAGGGTTATGCTACTCAATGCCAGAAGTTTAAATCTCAAAATGCATGCGCTCGAAGCACTCTTCAGTACGGAGAACGTCGACATCTGTGCAGTAACTGAAACCTGGTTCAAGGCTCCAGAAAGCAACCCAGCACTACCGAGCTACAACTCATACCACACATTTCGGCCTGAAAACACGGACCGAAACACAAAAGGAGGGGGTGTATCCATATTCATCAAGGATACCTACACCTCCAGGTTAATGGCGCAGCATGATACCTCTGAGATCATCCATTTGCAACTAACATCGGGCAAATCTGCAACGCAAATTGTGGCCTGCTACAGATCACCCTCCATGACCCAGGACCACCAATCCACCTTTCTGGAGACGCTAGAAAACACGGAGATCCTACCAAACACCCTGATATTGGGCGATTTCAATTACCCTACCATTCTCTGGGAAAACTACTAGAGTACAAATTCCCTGGCCCAGCACTTCCTGGAATTCATCAACTCAAACTCCCTGGATCAGCTGATAAACTCCCCTACCAGAGGTGAAAACATATTGGACCTGGTCATCACCAACACGGGCGACAGGTGCTCCACACCAGAGGTCAACCCGTCACTGGTTAGATCAGATCATAAACTAATCACTCTGGATGTCCACACCCCACCACCACCCCCAACTAAGGAAACCACAGTAAAAAACTTTTCTAAAGCAAACTTCACCTTACTTAAGAGAGAGGTGGTACGTTTCACAGCCCTCATGTTAAAGGATAACGCTGCCCAAGATGCAGAAACCTTTACAAATGCACTCTATGAGCACCTACAAGGATGCATGGATCATGCCATCCCTAGCAAAACCAAGATTCACTCTTCTAAGAGAAGGAAACCAGTTTGATGGACCCCTGCAATAAACAGGCTATACAATAGGAGGAGGAAACCAGTTCAGAAAAAAAACAAATCCCAAGAAGGAAAGACATCCCTGATCAGTATCAATAAGAAACTGAGGTCCCTCATAAAATCATCCAAGGTTAACTTCAAAAGAAAAATAGCCAAGGATTCAAAAGATAACCACAAAGCCTTCTTTAGCTATGTTAAGAATCTAAGTGGCAACTCGCAGATATGCACTGAACTATTGGCAAAACAGCACAAAATATACTGAACCTACTGATATTGCCAACATCCTGGCAGACAGATTCAGTGCAAACTTCACCCCCCCCCCCTCACCTCCAAAAGGGTCCACAACATGGGAGGGTGGCCTAATGGTTAAGGTGTTTGCCTTACAAACACAAGGTGCAGGGTTTGAGTCTCACAAGGGATAATTGGCTAGGCTTAAAATGGCTCGCAAGGGCAGTTAGCTTAGTACTAATCTATGAACTAATCTATGAACAATACCGGAAAAGTGTAGTGTCCCAAAAATCACAGACTCACAGGTGAAAACAGCCCTCTCAAATGCCAAAAACACAGCGTCAATGGGACCAGATGGTGTCCAGGCTGCGTCTTGCACGAACTACAGAACGAACCTACCCCCCACCTAAACACGCTGTTCAACCTCAGCCTCTCCACAGGCTACATGCCCATAGAATGGCGCACAGCAATGGTTATTCTTCTCCACAAAGGAGGGGCCACAACTGACCCTGGTAACTATCGCCCCATAAGCCTGACTAGCCAGGTCTGCAAGGCTATGGAGCGCATCACCATGGAACTCATTAACAACTGACACTGGGAACCTCCAAGCACTTGACCCGACCCAGTTTGGCTTTTGTTAAGGGCAGATCATGCCTACTAAACCTGGTTGACTTCTTCGAGACAGTCACCAAGGCCATAGACGAGGGAAAGGTGGTTCACACAGCCTACCTTGACCTCGCCAAGGCTTTCGATACCATTCCCCACTCGGGTATTACAGAAAAACTCACCAGCCTGAACATAAACCCCTACGTCACAAGATGGGTTGCCAACTGGCGTACAGACAAAACTCACACAGTAAGAATAACGGGCTCCAGGTCCGACTCTAAACCAGTCACAAGTGGCGTCCCCTAAGGCTCGGTCCTGGGACCCCTACTGTTCGGCATATACTTCTCAGAAGTACAGGAAAACACAGGAGGACTATGGCTAACCAAGTTCACCGATGACTGCAAACTGGGAGCCATAACTGGCTCTCCGGCTGACACGGACATCCTCCAAAAGGGCCTTACTGAGACAGACACCTGGTGCCAAAGACATGGCCTCAAGCTAAATGCCAAAAAATGCACAGTCATCCCGTTTGGGAAAAACAAAACATCCAATTATCACATAGGTGGGCAGCCCCCTTAATACAGAAGAGGTAATAAGAGATCTGGGGACCCAGGTAGATAGTAATCTCTCCTTTGACAATCATATTGCCAAAGTAGTTAGGAAATCCTTCTATGTGGCCCATCTAATTACTAAAGGGTTCGTATCTAGAAATAAAGAGGTTATAGTGCCCCTCTACTCATCGCTCATTAGACCCATCAGAGTACAATGCCCCATTTGAGATGTACCTCACAAGACACTTCCAACAGCTGGAAAGACCACAAAAGTACCTCACTAAGAGGATTACTGGTCTCAAACATATGTCCTATGCAGCCCGACTGAAACAACTCCGGCTGTACTCAGTGGCATACCTCTTACTCAGAGGTGATCTCTGCCTGACTCACAAAGCCATGTCCAACTCAGAATTGATGGACATGCTCCACCTAAAGAAATCCAAGTCACTGGGAGCCACGCGCTCTAGTGAGCTAAACCTCGCCACAACAATAAATAGAACATGCTGGAGGGATAGATTCTTGTCACACAGACTCCCCACGCTTTGGAACAAAATTCCAAATTACATCAGGCAGAGCCCCTCACTAACACTCTTCAAGAGAAACCTTGACGAGTGGATGGGTAACAGAAAATACACCCTTGGGATCACTTCACTGGCTCTGCTTGACAGTGGATCAGTTAATTAATCAATGGGACGGCGAAAGCAGATACACACTGGCTAGGCTTATAAATGCCCTCGGGCAGATAGCCTAGTACCTACCTATGAACCTATTAAAGTCTATAACCTCAGGTTATAGTTTAAAACTGACAACTCAATAACAATGTAAAAATGTCTATCTTCAATGAGACAAATTTCAGAATCACAGAACAGACAAGTTGAAAAGGTGGCAGCAAACTTAAAAAAAAAAAAAAACTTTGGTTAGGGAAATATGAATTGTGATGGGGATGCATCAAGTAAAAAGATCCCACTCCCACAAAAGCTGTTTAGTAACAGGTTTGCCTCCTGATACTTTAATTGTTGAACAGTTCAGACACAACTTAAAATGATGTCTGGCAGTTATGAGCTGTTAAGTCATAAACATCTATGTGATGTGGAATGTCACACCTCAAGCTGTCTAAACACATTCCTTGCATTTCAAAACCTTTTTTTTTTAAAAAATCATCTTAAAAAGCATAAGACAAATGTAAATAAATTGTGAACAATAAAAGCTATTAAAATGTACAAATGGCAATGTTATTAGTAAGAAATAATCTTTACAGTGAGAAGTCAATGCATTCACAGTCTTTTGATAAATACTACATTAATAATTTTCACAAACCCAGAATTATATTTTTGTTAAAATTTTACAAACTGTCATATCTTGAAACTATAACTTAGACATATATTGTTAGAATATGCTTGTTAGTTAGACATAAGCTTTCACATGGCAGGAAGAAATTCCATCTTCAGTGCATGTTTACTGAAATATTTACAGAAATATGAAAACATACAGTTAATTGTGTAATTAACAATATGACTAGCACCGAATATTTCAGAAGCTGGATGACTTGCATGCAAATTTCAAAGACAGTTTACTTCAACAACATTTAAGGTTTCACTGCATTCCATGCAACAGTTTGCAAGTCACTTTTAAAGTGTTAACTACATATGGAAATATTGCTTGTTTTCATAATTAACAGCAAACTATACCAAAATCTCTAGTATAGTATAATATAAATGAACAGTGGCAATGAATGTTCCTGTCACCCACAATGAAACTTCAAACCATAACGTCTTGACAGCATGTAGGTCTGTCATAGGTTCATGCATTACTACTAGGCTAACTGTGCTTGTGGGCTATTTTAAGCCTACCAATTACCCAATGTGAGAATCAAACCCTGCACCTTCTGTCTGTAAGTTAACACTTTAATCATAAAGCCAACCTCAGTTATGGAAATAAGAATATAAATATGAATATGTGGCATAAAATGATTAATTTCTCCAATGGATGACATTCTAGATTAAAAACCTTCATTTCATTTTGTTACTAAATCCTTGCATTTTCTAATACTGCCTATTACTAACTGGTAAGTAACTTAAAGAAGCCAGACTTAAAAAAGATTTGGATGTCATATGGAGCTATGGGTTTTAACTGAAGTATATAAAAGAGCTACATGCTCGAGTGAGTTAATGAGTTTCTTCCTGTGGTACAAGGTTCGATTCCCTCAGCCTCCATCTGCGTAACTGTGCAACTCCGAGCAAGTCATTCAACCAGACACTGCTCATAAGGTAGGTACTAGGCTATCGGCCCTCGGGCCTATATAAGGTTAGCCAAAAAATGTTCCCTGGCTTTTGCCACCCAAGAAAATGATTTTCCTGTGCCCCTGTTGAGCAGAGCCGCAGAAGTGATCCCCGGGGTGAATTTCCTATTTCCCACCCAATTGTCAAGATTTTTCTTAAAGAGGGCTAATGAGGAGCTTTTGTTTGACATGAATGGGTAGTCTGTTCCAGAGCATGGGAAGTCTCTGGGACAGGAATCTATCCCTCTAGTTTGCTCTGTTTATTGTGGTGACAAGGTTTAGGTCCCTGGAGCATGTGGCTCGGAGAGAGTGGGATTTCTTTAAGTGTAGCATGTCCAACAGACCTGGGTTTGACATGGCTTTGTACGTTAGGCAGAGGCCGTCTCTGAGTAGGTGCTATGTGACGGAGTACAGCTGGAGTTTTTTGAGACAGTCAACATATGGCATCTATTTGAAGCCAGTAATCCTCTTAGTGAGGTATTTCTGAGGCCTTTCCAATTGTTGTAGATGTCCTGTGAGGTACATGCCAAGCAGGGTGTTGTACTCTATAATGGGTCTGATGAGGAATGAGCAGAGAGGAACAATGACTTCTTTTTTTTCTGGAGGAGAACCCCTTTGTGATACAGTGTGTCACGTAGAAGATTTCCTAACTACTGTGGTGATGTGATTATCAAAGGAGAGACTACTGTCCACCTGTGTCCCAAAGTCTCTTATCACACTTTCAGTGTTTAGTAGGCTACCGGCTATGTGGTATTTCATGGGTACAGTGCTTTTCCCACAGGGGATGACAATGCACTTCTTGGCATTGAGCTTGCGGTCATGACTTTGACACCAAGTCTCAGTGAGGCCCCTTTGCAGAATGTCCACATCATTAGGCGATTGTATTATGGCTCCTAGTTTGCAGTCATCTGCGAACTTCATTAGCCAAAGACCTGCTGTGTTAGCCTGGACTTCAGAGAAGTAGATGCCAAACAGGAGAGGACCCAGGACTGAGCCCTGTGGTACTCCACTTGTCACTGGTCTGAAGTCAGACTTGCAGTCGGCTACATTCACTGTGTGGGTTCTGTCAGTGAGCCAGTTAGCCACCCTTCTTGTGACATAGGGATTTATGTCCAGTTTAGTGAGTTTATCTATAATTCCAGAGTGGGGGATGGTGTTGAAAGTCTTGGTGAGGACAAGATAGGCTGTATGCATCACCTTACCCTCATCCAAGGCTCGGGTGACTGCTTCAAAGAAGTCAATCAGGTTTATGAGACATGATCTACCTTTTACAAACCTAAACTGAGTGGGGTCCAGAGTTTGGAGGTTATCTTTGTCTTTGTTTATAAGCTCCAAGATGATATGTTCCATGGCCTTGCAGACCAGGCTCGTCAGGCTAATGGGGCAGTAGTTCCAAGGGTCCATGGTGGCACCCCCTTTGTGGAGTGGGATAACAGTCACTGTGCGCCATTCAGTAGGCACAAAGCCTGAAGTGAGGCTATGACTGAACACGGTACTTAGGTGGGGTGTCAGTTCGTTCTGTTGTCCCTGCAGAACGCAGCCTGGAATGTTGTCTAGTCCCATGGATGCTGTGTTCTTGGCTTTGGAGTGCGGTCTTTACTTGTTCATCCGTGATTACAGGGGCTTTGCATTCTTCCGATATTAAGATGGGTCGTTTGGAGGGTGAGAGGGGGATAAAGTTAGCACTGAACTTATCTGCCAGGATGTTATATCAGTTGGTTCTGTATATCTAGTGCCATTGTGCTGTAGCTCAGAGCAGATCTGAGTGTTGCCATTGAAATTCTTGACATAGCTGTAAAATGCTTTGTGGTTGTCTTTAGAATCAGTGGCGATTTTATATTTGCAACTAGCTTTGGAGGATTTTACGAGTGATCTTAGCTTCTTACTGAGGCTGACCAGGGAGTTTCTGCAATCAGGGGATTTTACTCTTTTTTGCAACAGCTTCTTCATTCTATTGTAGACTTTATTTATGGCAGGGGACCACCAGATAGCGTCTTGGTTCTGTTGGGGATGGCACGATCCGTGCACTCATGTGTGTGTTTATACAGTGCCATTGTAAAGGATTCAGCAGTTATACCTCTATTTTCCATCTGTATGGGTGTCGCGAAGTTTGCCACTTCTGTCTTAAGAAGCATGAAGTTGGCTTTGGAGAAGTTTTTTTACAGTGGTTTCCTTAATGGGGGGTGGGGTGGGATATGGATGTCTAGGGTGATTAGCTCGTGGTTGGATCTGACCAGCGAGGAGTTGACCTCTGGCGTGGAACATCGGTTGCCCATATTGGTAATGACCAGGTCCAGGGTATTGCTGCCCCTGGTGGGCGTATGGACAAGGTGATCCAGGTTGTTGGAATTTATGAATTCCGGAAAACGTTGAGCAAATGAGTTAGTACACGAGTAATTTTCCCAGCTGATGGTGGGGTACTTGAAATCGCCCATTATTAGGGTATTGGGCTGCACCTTAATATTATACAGTATATCAAGAAATGTGTAGTGAGCATCCTGGGGTATGGCGGGGGATCTGTAACAAGCTACAACCTGGACTGCAGTTTTGCCCAGTGTTAGTTGCACTTGGATAATTTCGGATGCGTTATGTTGAGCAACTATCCTGGAGGTGTGGATATCCTTAATGAATATGGACACGCCTCTTCCTTTAGTGTTTCGGTCCAGGTTAGGTGGCCGAAATGTGTGGTATGAATTATTGCCCGGTAATGCAGGAGTGCTCCCTGGAGCCTTGAACCAGGTCTCTGTTACTGCACAGATGTGGATGTTTTCCATTTTAAGGAGTGCCTCGATTGAGTGCATTTTGAGCTTTAGACTTCTAGCATTGAGTAGCATTACCCTCAAATTTTGCTTGCTTGTACTGGCTACGGTGGTGAGTTTGTCGTTTGAACCTTGCCTAAAAAAAGGCACTATAGGGGTGGCAAGAGCCATAGCCAGTCTATGGAATCCCAGGGGCGACAGGTGCAGGCCATCTCTGGCAAAGCATTGTGGTCTGTCGATCATGTCATCCCAGGCAGACAAATACTGGATCCCCTTAGTATGACACCAGAAGCTTAGCCAACTGTTGAAGTCAATCATTTTGTCCTTGTACTATGGTATCATTCTGGGCGATGGCAGGATGCTATTCAGGGCTAGGGTCATACCTGCCTGAGCTACATGATCCAAGAGCTCCTCCATGTCTCTCTTCATGTAGTCCAGGGAGTTACGTCTAAGGTCATTCACACCAACATGGACAATGACAGAGTTATATTTGTACTTGCTGTGGAGTGACCTGAGTGCATGCGTTATGTGGTGGATCCTGGCACAAGACAGGCAGCTGACAGTAACTTTCTCCTTGTTTAGCCTGGTGAGTGGGACATCAGTGTGCCTGACTACAGAGTTGCCTATGACTAGTGTGTTGGGTACGTTATTTTGCCTTATGGGCTGAGGTTGAGTGGCACACAGATTGTGTGGGCTATATGTCATTTGGGTAGTGTTGGGGGGTGGTGGTTGCTTGTGTTTCAGCTTTGGAGTTCTCTGTTGTTTGGGTAGAATTTTATTGACAGCCTCCACGAATGTAGGTGTGTACTTTGTGTTACTATGTGTGGGTTTAGGTGGTGTAGGTTTTTATGGACTATGTGTTGAGTGTGGTGTGGTGCAGGTGTTAACCTTCTCCTCTTGACTGTCTAGTCCAGTCTTGGCTGGAGAGAGCTTGGATTCCAGTTTGGCTATATAAGTGCATCGCTCACAGGTTGTAGTGTTGGGTGGGAGGAGGAGAGGGTTGTCAGTGTACAGGAGCCAATTGCTACATTACCCCAAAATGCTCAGATTCATCAGGTCGACAGGGCAAAACACCAGGAGCTGACCCTTAGACATGCCTGGATAGGTGCTTATTAATTAAAGTACTGAAAACTGTTTTTCTCTTGCAAATGAGGAAAGCTGAGTGCTGCAGTAATTTGTAGATTATTTAGTGTTTGCAACAAGTTTTGAACAAGTGCTGAGCACAATGTAACAGTTTTGAGTGCTAAAATTAGAAAACTGGCTAGTTCTAAGGGAAAATTTGAAGAGAAGACCTTCTGGCACTGGGAATAGTTTAACCCTAGTTAAATGGCGCTGCACGATGCACAAACACAGGTTTTTAAACAGAAAGATGAAAGGGATAGAAATAGCCCAAAATGGCCAATAAAACTACAGATTCTGAGCTGAAACCACTCCTCCAGTGACAGATAGGCTGCTCAAAGCTCACCACTCTAACTGATGAACAGAGAAGCTACTGGGCTGTGTCAGAAAAAGGTCCAAATCGATCAGTGCTCTATCCTGTTAACAAATATAAATAAAATAAATATTTGAGAAGGATAAAACTGTCATAGTAACTAGAAGATAACAGACCTGGAACTCTGCCCAAAATAAACATTTCAATTCAGCAATGTAAGACGTGTGTGGAGGGCTTCTGAACTACAACCAAAGATTTTGAGAATTCTGCCAATAAGCCTTGTGTAAAGAATGAGTTTAATCCAGAAGCCATGGCCTTACATGTTACGGTCCCTGAAGGTGACTGAAAAGAAGAAAGGATGCATCCAGACAGGGCTCTATATCACCAGTTGCCTTAAAGTTACGAAACAAGCTCTTCTGGGCAACCAGAGTGGGAATAATTCAAAATTCAGCTGCTCACACTAAATGAACAGAAAGGAATGGACAACATAAGGGAACGTGTTAACTAACTCCAGGAACAATGTGTCTACTGCCTACATCTCAATTTCAGAATAAGTGTGTGTGTATGCATGAGTGCGTGTGTGTGTGTGTGTGTGTGTGTGTATATATATATATATATATATATATATATATATATATATATATATATATATATATATGTATATATATACACACACACACACACACACACATGTATGGGTCCACTTTGTAAACTCAAAATACTGAAATCTACAGTTTACAAAGCCAAATACTTACATTTCCGAAACCTGCAGAAGCACGAAATTCAAAATACCGAAGCACGGATATTTTGAATTTCTGCTTCCGGTGGTACGGAATGTGGATGTTTGGGCTTAATTTTGGTAAGTTTGTGTGTGTATGTTAGTTAGGGATTTAGTGTGTGTTGTGACTGTTATGTGTGTGTTTGAGGGACTGTAAGATGTGTGTGAGTTTCGTTTGTGTTACTGTTTATGTTATCTCGGAGTTAGAATATATAAGTGGGGGTGTGTGGGGGGTACAGCCCCCCACATGGGGGGGTGCAGGGGGCTTGCCCCCCTGCTTATATGTGGTTTAGCTTAGTTTGTTTGATTGTGGGGGGGAGTTTTGTGTATGTTTATGCATGTACTGTATGTGTAGCATGGGTGCGGGATTTTGAATTTCGCGGTTGTGTGTTTTCGAGTTTGTGAGTTGTGGTTGGGTTTTCAGTTTTGTGGTTTTTGAATACTGAAATTCGAGATTTCAGTATTTCAAAATTACAAAGTGGACCCATATATAGACATATATATATATATATATATATATATATATATATATATAGACATACACACACAGTTGTTTGAAAGTTTTATTATTCAAATGTAACACTGGCCTTTTTGTCTATGGGAGACTGTAATACCCTTTTCCCTCTACTGAAATCTTGGGAGTTGGTATACATAATTAGTAGATTTAAAGTTTTTTTTCAACTGGTTGTGTTTTTGTGCATTTGTGCTTGACTACATCATGATGTATGTCTTGCTGGGTCGACCAAGCAACATGCAGACACATACACTTATAAGTGGCTTACTGTCACAATATTGAAGCCTATAATCTTGAAATGCACAATCCCAAGACAGGCATAACACTGAAGGCCCAAATGCTGAACACCACAATGTGTAACAATCTTGAATGCCCAGCAACAAGTGCTAACATGAATCCAACAGGGGTATGGACCGAGGAATGTGTGTTAACATGGGCTCTGCAGGAGTGTGGATCCAGGAATGTGTGCTAAAATAGGCTCTGCGGGAGTGTGGACTGAGGAATGTGCACCAACATGGGCTCTGCAGGGATGTGGACCCAGGAATGTGTGCTAACACGGGCTCTGTAGGAGTGTGGACCCAGGAATGTGTGAAAACATGGACTCTGCAGGGGTGTGGACCCAGGAATGTGTGCTAACACGGGCTCTGCAGGAGTGTGGACCCAGGAATGTGTGAAAACATGGGCTCTGCAGGGGTGTGGACCAAGGAATGTGTGCCAACATGGGTTCTGCAGGGACGTGAACCAAGGAATGTGTGCCAACATGGGCTCTGCAGGAATGTGGACCCAGGAATGTGTGCCAACATGGGCTCTGCAGGGATGTGGATCCAGGAATGTGTGCCAACATGGGCTCTGCATGAGTGTGGACCCAGGAATGTGTGCCAACATGGGCTCTGCAGGGATGTGGACCTAGGAATGTGTGCTAATACGGGCTCCGCAGGGGGGTGGACCCAGGAATGTGAGCTAAAATGGGCTCTACAGGGATGTGGACCCAGGAATGTGTGCTAACATGGGCAATGCAGGAGTGTGGACCCAGGAATGTGTGCCAACATGGGCTCTGCAGGAATGTGGACCCAGGAATGTGTGCCAACATGGGCTCTGCAGGAGTGTGGACAAAGGAATGTGTGCCAAGGGCACTGCAGGGATGTGGACCAAGGAATGTGTGCCAACATGGGCTCTGCAGGTATGTGGACCCAGGAATGTGTGCCAACATGGGCTCTGCAGGGGTGCGGAACCAGGAATGTGTGCCAACATGGGCTCTGCAGGAGTGTGAACCCAGGAATGTGTGCCAACATGGGCTCTGCAGGGATGTGGACCCAGGAATGTGTGCCAACATGGGCTCTGCAGGGATGTGGACCCAGGAATGTGTGCTAACACGGGCTCTGCAGGATTGTGGACCCAGTAATGTGTGCCAACATGGGCTCTGCAGTGGTGTGGTATCCAGACATGTGTGCCAACATGGGCTCTGCAGGGGTGTGGTACCCAGGCATGTGTGTCAACATGGGCTCTGCAGGGGTGTGGTCCCAGGGATGTGTGTCAACATGGGCTCTGCAGGGGTGTGGTCCCAGGGATGTGTGCTAACACGGGCTCTGCAGGGGTGTGGTCCCAGGGATGTGTGCTAACACGGGCTCTGCAGGACTGTGGACCCAGGAATGTGTGCTAACATGGGCTCTGCAGGGGTGTGGACCCAGGAATGCGTGCCAACATGAGTTCTGCAGGAGTGTGGACCTAGGAATGTGTGCCAACATGGGCTCTGCAGTGGTGTGGACCTAGGAGTGTGTCAACATGGGCTCTGCAGGGGTGTGCTTCCAAGAACAAGCACTGAGATGAGTTCTGCAGGGGGAGCAAGTTAGGGAATTCAGCGTCTGAAGAGTGACATCATTATGGAAATATTTTTTTGCACAGCTAAGTTGTAGGGTTGGAGTCAGGATTTGCACATTCTCAGCACTACCTTACTAATGTGTGCTAAACTTAACCCAAATCCTAACTCTTATCTTAGAAAAACCCTTTCCACAAAACTATCACCACACAAGATACTCAAGACATACATCACAAACAGCAACACACACCCACAACACTAAATATATTCCTTATGTAGCCCTTACTCTAACCATACTCCTTCAACACTTGCACACACACACTCTCACCACTAATGCCAAGACTTTCAGTATACCTGAATGTTCTGGCATTAAAAACCCTAACCAGCACCTACCTTACCCGTTCTTCCTCCTCTGACATTTCAGTTACTTGATAAAGAGTACTTTTAAGCATGTAATTCTAGCTTTCCAATCCAACTTTTTAATCAACTTAAAAAATACCACTTAAGACGAGAGAACATATGCATAGGAAAGAAAACAAGCCATGCTAACCTTTTCTACACTTATATATACCGTATTTGTACTGTGGCATCGTTCTAGGTGAGATTCTATATCGTAGGTCATGTTTTCTTTCTTTATAACTATCATCACCACAACATTACATCACTTGCTCAATTTCTTCCATTATGCTGCATACGCTGCTCACACAAATTCCATTTAATTCTACATAATTTATTCCTATTGTTTCCTAAAGATCCTTCTTCCAGTTCTTTTACAATATTAAGTACTTCAAATACAGTTGGTTTAGAACCGAAAAGACAGCACTTGAACAAACCAGGCAGATACGTTACCGGAAATGGATCCTTTATTCACACAGCATGACTAAAAATACAAAACATAAAGGCTTAACTGGATCACTGTATTTTCATCATGTTTTGACTTCATCAGAAGTAAAACGCATGAAAAAACCCATTATACATGTTAATACCTTAACTCCCCAACCAATTAGATATAACAAGCAATTAAGCAAACATAAAAAAACAAACATTTTTAACTATATATATATATATATATTAAGCAAACATAAAAAAACAAACATTTTTAACTATATATATATATATATATATATATATATATATATATATATATATATCAACATTTAGAGGGTATGTAAAAACAGGAAATAGAATGGCAACTATTTGATATAAAACAAAAATATTAATATTAAGGAGAAGAATAAACAAAACAGTTAAAGAGCTCCCTCTAGAGGTGGAAACAACCTCAGCCAATGTCCATAACTATTAAACCTGAAAGCCTAACCCTAAAACATGTTGTTAAACATTTTAATAAAAATGTAAACACCACAAAAAACAACGCTAGCCACTCCAGTGAATGCTCCGTTACGAGGATGTATAACAGTCCAATGTAAAAAGAATTAACAAGAACGGAGCAATAGCAGGCAAACACAGGCAGGAAAAATCCTTTTTAAAAATTTATTCAGCACCGGTAGCACAATCAGATAAGCGCTTTCACTGTTACAGCTTCTTCAGATCTATACAAAAAGTGCTCCATAGTTAAAAACTTTAAATACTAATTCAAAAATCATAGCACCAATCACATACAAGTGTCAATCAACATTCTTAAAGAGAAATGGCACATACAATGACTGTAACATTGTTTCAAACAGCATAAAAAATACAAGTAGATATATATATGTATATATATATATATATATATATATATATATATATATATATATAAACCACACCTGAAGTAACTCTAAAAACATGTGTATGTACATCTATATGTATAAGCATATATATATATATATAAAATTATATGCTGTATAAACATTTAGGACATAATAATATACATATTCAAAATAAATATGTATTCCGTTTTATAGCTAAACTCATCTAATATGTCGACGCTTCCTCAACTTGGGCTTAATAGAAGCCCTCTCATTGAGTCCTCGACCTCTACTGGCCCTCAGCCGAATAATCCAGTCATTTTCTATGTCTTCTGTATGATTTCTAATATCACCACCTCGTGCGCTTGGTATTATTACCTCAAGGGCTCTAAACAGAAAGTGGTGACTAATATCAAATAGCATGACATGCTTAGCCAGGGCATTGTGTTCTGAACATTTC